>NC_142048.1:52654517-52972017 GCF_982192425.1 Myodes glareolus | reverse complement strand
TGAGTAATCCAAAGCTTTAATAATTTAGGGATGAGTGAAGCTGCCAAACTGTCACGAGTGCAGGAAGCCGCAGCTCGGAACATCTGGATACAATAGAGTTCAAAGAATGTCTAGCTTCCATGTAGCTATCTTTTCAAACACCAGCGTTCGATCGAACTCCCCCACCGGGTTGAAGATTTTATTCTTGCCTTTGAGTAGTTTATAAACTGGGTTCACTAACTTCTTTCTTTATACCTCCCAGGAATTTAGCTTTGATAAAAGACTCATTTTTGCATAAACTCACTAGTGGAGAGAGGAAAAGGTGGAGTATTGGGCTTTATAAGGCATTAAATATGTCATTTTTATTATTATACAAGGAAAACGGATTTCTTCTATAAATGTTTGCTCTCGAGTTTCCTGTAGTTTTACATATTTTTAATGATGATGCATGGCTTTATATAAAGAAACTATTTTTCAGGACTGGGAGACAGCTCAGCCAGTTAAATTCTTTCCATACAATCCTGTGGAGCTGAGCTCAAAACCCTATGCAAATTAAAACGCAGGGTTCGAAGATTGCACCTGCAACCCCAGGGCTAGGTTTGTGGGTCCAGGTGGATCTCTGGAGCTTGTTCTATAGTTAGTCTGAATAAGTTGGGGGAAATTTAGGTATGGAGTCAGACCCTGTTATAAAAAAGGAGGAGAGAGATTGAGGAAGACACATCAACCTCTCGTCTTTACACATGTGTATGCACATGCATGCACACACATTGACATGGATTTACACAAACACATAAACCACACAGACTCCACCACACAGATACACATCCCCAAAAATGATTTAATTCTTTTTCTAAACGTGCCACTTGGGTGTGAACTCGAGGGTAACACAGGCCTTGGGTCGTTTGCTACTTGTCTGATCAGTGATCTAATCTTTGTCAAAAGTCAGAGCAAGTCCCTCATAAAGACTCAGAGTAACTTGAATTCATTTTCTAGTGTTAATGTAAATTTTTTCAGGAGGAAAAAATATTTAAAGCAATTAGACTGGTTTTGCCACAGAAGAAATGTGAATTACGGATAATGTATCTTTTTTGACAAAACAGTTCCAAACTTATTTGAAGAAAGTCTTAGTCAGCTTGCCTAAATTAGCCATTCTGTAGCAAAATCAATTAAAACTATACTGGTCATTTGCATTTAACAAAAACTACAATCTTAAAACAAGGTACTACTTTTAATTCCTTAACATCCATGTTGAAACAACTGCCACCGAAGGGTTGGAAATATTCCTCCTGTGTGCTGCCAACATCCTCCCAACCCGCTGCCCAAGACCGTTTATGTGATTTTGATAATGGAAGCTGAAGCTTTTTATAGTGAAATATTTTGAGCTCATCACTGCTGTTCTGTGAGATTTCGAGAATTGAAACACATGGTGTGACTATTATCCTCCATGGTTTTCTGATAAGCAGAATTTTTCTGAGATAATTTCTGGAGAACTCCCTATCAAGAGAAAGAACCACTCAGATTTTTCTATAATGGTGAGAAAAACAATTAAGGGTAGATGGTAATCTTCTGACTGGATTAAACTAGATGGAGAAAAATTCAAGAGTTGTGACTGGAGCCTGGGAGCAGATCCCGGAAGCGGACCCGGGAAGCAGAAGCAGAGCTGGGGAGAGGAAGCAGAGCCCAGAAGCAGAAGCAGAACCCAGAAGGGAGTCCGGAAGCAGAAGTGAAGATCAGAAGCAAGCCTGGAATCAGATGCAGAGCCTGGAAGTGGAAGTGGAGCCCGGAAGCGAGTCCAGAAGTGAAACCAGAAGCAAGCCCGGAAGCGGCTCCCTTCTGTGCAGTGGTCAGTACCGGCTTCACTGCTCTCTGCGCCCTACCTTCAAGTTTGTGCGACAAATATTCAAGGTCAATGAAAGTGTGATATCTTTTTCACTTTGGGGGACTTTTAAACAACCTCCGATTTATTTAAAGTTTCAGACTGAACAAACAAACAGAAGCAACTACAAAGGTGTGGGGACAGAGAAGCTAATTTTACAGTGTTGCTTATCCAGAGGAACAGGCATGGAAGGGCCAATTTGGATTTGGCTTTGTTAAATTGTAATTTCAGTTACTTTTCACAATAAATATGCTTCTTTTAAACATATGTTTAACTATATTTCAATCTATGTTGACCGAAATTATTATGAATTATTTACATAATTAGATAAAATACTATATTTTATGTCATTTTGTAAAATCTGAAGAGACACATGTAGATACTTAATCAATAATTGTATTGGTTTTTTATGATAGAAAATAAGATAGTATGTCTAAAAAGGAGAAGTACAATTTAATGTGCCAAAATGAAGCCTAATTATTCTTATTAAGTGATTTTATCTCACATAGATAAATGTCCTCAATTCTTTAAATGTCACAAAAATGAAATTTGTTGATTTTTTTTTTCCCTCAGTGTTCGAAGCCCAGGGAGCCACCTCACCTCGGCACACAATTCAGTGCACAGGGAACCCCCTCACCTTGGTAGACAAATGCATTGCATGGGGAGCCCCCTCACCCTGGCACACAATTCAGTGCACAGGGAACCCCCTCACCTTGGTAGACAAAGTGGAAACCGCGGGCAGACGCTCCACTCTTTGCACTGAACCGAAGCAGAATCTGATTGGATGTAGCCAGCGGGAGTGTCTCACCTGGAAATTCAAACAGAATCAAGGATGTGCGATCTGGTAGTCACATTGGGCTGTGCTGATGGCATTCTTGGAGAAGCAGTGTGGACTTGAAAGTCCACAATAAATGCTTCAAATTAAATAGAGCAAAACTTGATTTAGGGGTTTAAGACCCAAGCACCTTATTTTTATGAACATTTTTAAAGCCAGTTCTTGCTTTGCGGAGTCTAATAAAATGGACTGCAGTCATGATGGAAGGCTATTTGTGAGCGACAGGGAGCACGCCCTGTGACTGACCACACAGGGACATTTAAGTCCTGAGAGTCATACGAGGGGCTGAATTTACCATGACCCGCTAGACTCATCTCGGAAATCATTGTTTAACCTTCAAAGCAGACAACACACACAGCATCTTGGGAAGTATCTCCCAAGTGCATACAAGAATTCCATGACCCCCAACCCCTAAGCTACTGAGATCTGCCACTGTGTGTGAGGAGTTGCTCCTCTGTCACCTGGGGCATTTGTAGGCATGACATGATAAGGCCTTGCTAGAAATCCACAAAGCTGAGATACAAAGATTTTGGCGAATCAGGAAATAGAGAGAAACCAAAAACAACAAACAAACTTTAACTTTGATGGACTAAGACCTGTGTTACTCACAATTAGCACTTCTGGGTAAAGTAAAAGTCTACTTAATTTACATAATCAATGCAGAAAAAGCCCAATAAGGGTTTATCCGCAGAGGAGGGCTACTAACGGTGCTGAGTTGGGCCAGCAGGATATGTGTGTCTGAGAACCTGTGGGAACTGCTGTAAAGGCCCAACAGCAAACCAAAAAGTTCATGGGTGTTTTCTGCTTGTGTAACATACATTCTTGGAATTGATCAGGAGAAAATGATAGAGTTACCCCAGGGAAGGGGAATAAAACACATAGAATAGAAAACAAAATTCATCATTTCCCTTCTTTTTTCTAAATAATATCACTTTTGAGGTGAATGGAATTTCCCCCACAATCTTAGTAAATAAAATGATAAACTTTCTGAAATCTACAAACCTATAGATTCAAAGGTGATTACATTTCCTATCATCATAATGGGGGACAGGAATTTAAAACAATCACTATAGCTGTATAGTTTGAAAGTTTTACCTGAGTGAGACCCAGAGAGAGAGCTTAGAAGCCTGGCCTGTGGGTGGGTTCCATCAAACAACTCGGCCAAGTCGTTCAGCGCAGTCTGGAAGTAGGCGAACTGTCCAAATACCACTAGAAAAAGAAGAGAGGGTGGGCCATGGTCTTACCAAGAGCAAAGGAGAATTTGTTCACACACATTCATGGTCCCTCTAGAGGATTGTTATTTCAGGAATCTTAGAAAAATAAGCACACATGGAAGCTGGGGAGATGGATCAGTGGTTAAGAACACTTGTTCTTGTAGAGGATAGGAGTTTGATTCCCAGCACCCACATGGTGACTCCACCATCCCTAACTCCAGGTCCAGGGACTCTTCTGACCCCTGCAGGAGCTGCATACATGTAACACACAGTCACATCCTAAGTCATGGTCTCTCTGCCCAGGTGGTGAGCAGATGGACCCAACTCATCTGCTGAAAGAACAAAGCCACGGAACTGTCAACCTCAGCAAGGTGAGTTGCAAACCCACCTCAGTGACGCCTCTGGGAGGAGATTATTAGAGCGTTTAAACAGCAGGGCTCAAACTCTCATGTCTGGGTGTGAAAGGGGGTTACAAGGAAATTCTCCCAGCATACCCAAGTAGCAGCATTGTGAAGATGACTGTGTGGCTGTACTTGGAAGTGGGGAACAGCTGTGAAGGTCCAAGGCGGTTGTGGCTTCAGGACCTGGAACAACTGGACCTGAAGACATGCACTTCGCTCGGAAGGAAGGATTCAGCCAGTTCTGAATCGGACTTAGCTTATATGAGGGGAGCTCCAGGCTCTTTTTGAATGTAAAGACAGAAACTCGGGACCTACAATGACTTATAGTTTTTATTTTATGATTGATTTTTATTTTTAAATATGTATCTGGGTGTGGGTATAGGCACTTGAGTGAAGGTGCTTGCGGAGGCCAGAGGTGTAAGATCACCTTGAACTGAAATGAATCAAGTATGCACGCTCACAAATTTAAAATAATAGAAATCTTTAAAGATATTTTATTTTGAATACATTCTCACATTAAACTTTATATGCTCTGTTTCTGAATATGTGACTGTTAATTTAATGTAAGGGAAAACGGTGGCTTCTAGATTTCTTTTCTTTTTTTTCTCTTCCTTCCTTCCTTCCTTCCTTCCTTTTTTTTTTTTCTTGGTTGACCATTGAGGAAGATGGAAATAGCTTGTAAGACTGTAAAAGTGATTGTCTGGCTTCCTCCAGTAAAGACTCACAGAATATCTATCAATCTTTCCAGTCAGGAGCAAGTACGAGGCACCCAGGACCTCTCTGTCTATACATCTCAAAGTCTCAAGGGTGACTACATCACCAGTCAGCTGTGCAGAGGTGTGACTCATGCTTTTGACCTGTGTGCGCCTCTGCTTCCTGCCCAATATTTACAAACAAATGACTCCAAAGCCATTTCTGGGCACAGCCTCCTAGAGGGACACGTGAACCCGTGACACCCCACTGGTAGAAGAGCATTAGGGAACACTCTGCGGGGTGAAAATCTGGTACTTCAGTGAACAGCACTTCTTTTGTATCATTTTGTCCTACTTTTACCAAACAACAGACAAATTAGCTCTAAAGTGTGTGGCTATGAATTAAAAACAATAGCGATTTCTTACCGAATTCCTTGGGCACCGTGATGGAGTAGATGCATATCTGACCAGCTGTGTAGTTGTGAGGGTAGTTTGGGGACAACACGACCCCCTCTGATCCTGTGTACTGGCCTCCGCAGGGTGCTGCAAACAAAGCCAGCCGAGAAATGTGAGCTGTGTGTGTGAGGGTGTGGCTGCAGGGACAGGTGAGCCCGGTAGGCGGATCTGAGCATGCTCAGCCTGCTCATCTTGAACCAACACAGCATCCGTGTCAACAGCTGACCCTGCACTGTTAACAAGAGTCATGGGAGCACCATGCAAAGACCCACATCAGGAATAGAAGCTTTCGACTCAAAGAGAGATTGACACTATTATCAAGGCCTGTCTGAGGTATTTTGAAATAATAATGGAATGGCTATACGACTATACTGAAAATAATAATAAGTAATTGGATAAAGGATAATATCCCAGGATCAACTAGCTGATATCAGCCATCAGACTGATCTAAGAGATAGGAAGAACCCGTCAATTTTTAGCACATAAATAAGTGATCTTTGCCTTTTTAAAGTTTTGTTTGTTTTAATCTTTCATGGATACCTTTCTATGACTGCTTTACATGAGTTCAAAATAAGATTAAAGGACTGTCACCAGGAAGTGACGGAGGACATAAGAGGGGAGAAAAAATGAACTTACCATGGGTTGTTTGTGCCCGTGTGTATGTGCATGTATGTGTGTGCATTCATATACATGTAAGTTCATGCATTTTATGGGTGTACTTATGTATGCATGTGTGTATGTATGTATATGTGGATGTATGTGAGTATGAGTGTATTTACGTGTACGGTGTATATGCTGTGTGTGTACATGTGTATGTTTGTGTATGTGTTTGGATTTTATATGCGCATGTCTGTATATATATATATATATATATGCATATGTGTATTTGTTTATGTATGTTTATGTGTGTATATATGTCTGTATATTTGTGTATAGTTATACGCATGCCTGTGAATATATATGTGCATATGTCTATGTATCTATACATATGTGTTTGTGTGTATATGCAAGTGTATATATAGATATGTATGTGTGTATGTAAAGGTGTGTATATGTGCATTTGTGTGTGTGCATGTGTTTATGTGTATACATGTGTATATATGCAAGTGGGTGCGTGTATACTGTAAGATTATATGAACTTTTTCCTCCTCCTGATAATCTTACTAACTTTGCTATTCCTTTTCTGGGTAAACCAGAAAACTCTTTAGTTCATGTGGTCAAAGCTCTATTCGGGCATCAAGACACCAGCATCCAATTAAGGCCCAGTCCTTCGTTCAGGCTGTGAGTTAAGTCGCCAACACTGGCATCTTCATGTGATATCAGGAGGGACTGGCACTTGTTCTTCCTTTCAGCTATGCTTTGTGACTAGGGACTGAGGCACCAGGACTGAGCTTCCCATAAAGCCCAGGCCCTTTCCTGTACCATGTGATGGCTCTTTATCTTAGGGACACCATCACTGACCTGAACTTACAATTACTGCTAGGATGTGAGAAATTTGGTTTCTTTCTAATATCCTTTCTTCTTTTTTATTATAAACACCAGCTCATACTTAAAAGTATAAGTTAAGGAGTTTCACCGCATGCCCATATCATACTTGGTACTTTGATTGGAATCCCCCCTCCCTTTCTTTCTCCCCCCTTCCTTCCTTCTGGCCTCCTTCCCATCCACTACATTATTACAGTTCATTTATTCTTTATATGGCAATTTTCAAGTGGTTAAAAAATAGAAATAAAGATAGCATGTTTAATCTGTTCAATGCTAATTAGCACAGTTAGTCCTAATGGACAAACAGGACATTTTCCATGATTAATAAACTCTGTGGAATGTGGTAATGGAAATGGGACAGCTCTTGTCATTGCTTTGTTGCGGGGAGAGTTAATGACAGTCAAGAGACGTCCCCAGTCCTGTGTTGCGTGACTTGGCTGGCTCACCTCTTTCCACAGGACAATGGCTCACAGAGCTGACAGCCAACCAGGAAAGGCTTAACTAACTTTAACAAACCATTTCATTAGTTCTGATATTTTGTTTTAGAGTATTTTTATTGTCTCAAAATAGCTACCATGGCTATGGTGCTGGCCACTTAATACAAGCCGGATTCATTTGGGAAAAGGAAACTTTGATTGAAAAAAAAAAATGCCTTCATCAGATGGGTCTGTGGGAAACCCTGTGGTGTATTGTTTGATTGACGGTTGATGTGGGAGGGTCCAGGTCACTGGGGGCAGTGTCGTCTCTGGAAACAGGGTCCTCATTGGATAGCAAACAGACGGAGCTCCTGTGCAGAGTTCCTCCCTGCCCTCTGCTTCAGTTCTGCTTCTAGGTCCCTGCCCTGACTTCCCTCAAGGATGGAGTGTGACCTGAGAGCTTTAAGCTGAAATTAACTATTTCCTCCCCAAGTTGCTCTTGATCCTGGTGTTTTAGTACAAAAACAAAACAAACAAACAAACAAAAAAAATTGAAGCCCCAACTGAGACAAGAACTTTACAATTTGTAAATGGAAATGTAAATTCTCCTTTCAGACAGAGGCCGTCTATGAATAACTAATCCCAGAGTGGATGGAAACATGAATTCTCCTGTCAGATAGAGGCTGTCTATGAATAACTGATCCCAGAGTGGAGGTTTCCAGTGAGATACTGTGACTCTGGCCATCAGCGTAGACGGATGACTGCCATTTCCACCTCGGCTGTGCCAATTCAACCTGGCTATTGCAGAAAAAGGTTTGCTTTCTCAAAAGCTTATGAGCCACATTTCTAAAAAGAAGTATAAGGGATAAAAACCGATTTTATTTTAGGTCAGTCATATAAAATCCAAACAGCTCTTTTTGCAAATAGTCCATTTCATTTATCATCTAACTATATCACCTATTTACCAATCTGTCTGTTCATTCACCCACCTACCCACCCATCTTATCTATCTATCTATCTATCTATCTATCTATCTATCTATCTATCTATCTTCTATCTATCTATCTATCTATCTATCTATCTATCTATCCTTCTATCTATCTATCTTCAATCAATCAATCTATCTACCTATCTATCTATCTTTCTATCTATCTATCTATGTATCTATCTATTGATCTGCCTTCTTATCATTTATTTTATCTGCCATATGTATTCATCTTCTTATTGAGAAGTTTCTGGAGAATGTTACCATGTATTTCCTTTGGATTGAATAGAAAAGTAAACAAAACAGACACAAACATTTCAAGTCACCTGAGTAAAATAAAAACATCACCTTGTTCATTCACAGTGAGAACAGCTAAGTGACTAAGGGCTGTCCTAGGGACTCAGCAGTAACTTCCTGAGTGAGTGGCCCCCACTTTAGCTGGGGATTATAGCCTGGACTGTTAGACTGTATTTCAAGTAAAATACTACAAAGAAGGAAGGAGTGAAGCTGAGTCATATGCACCTTGACAGGTAGGCAGCGCCCGGTCCCAAGAGGGCTTCCCATCGGCTCCAGTCACACACTCAATGGATGAGGGGTCCAAAATCTTGTAGCCAGAGTCACACTGATAGGTAACTGTGGAGCCCAACTTGAAGTCAGTTCCAATTCTCGTCCCATTCATTATGTTCCCAGGATCAAAGCAAGCTTCTCGGGGCTTCTCTGGAGAAGAAAAAAACATGTGTGCCATGATGGCATCTCTGAGTAGTCATTCTCTTTGTTTCTTTGCTTACTCCATTCAGGATCCAGCACAGTGTCCACCATGGGAAGAACTGCTTAGAAACACACAGTCAATAGCTAATGACTGTGTTAGCTTAGAGGTCACAGCAGGGTATTTGCTTCCAATAAACAAATGATCTTTACTCTCTTAAAAACGATCTTTTTATTAGAGTGATATAAAATTATTTTCATGTAAGCAAAGACAGGGTGTTCGTGAGATGTGCAGCTTACCAGCTGCTGAGGGCCTAATGGTGTGCATTTTAAAACCGACTGAGGAAGATTTCAGGCTCATTTTCCAACTTGTCCCTGACCCACCCCCACCTGACTTGTTGCACACTCTCGAGGACTGATGATTTGGTTTTACAAAAGGAAAAACTGCAGAGACTCCGAAAGTCAAGTGCTCCTTCTCGTGGCAATGCAGACAGACTCAAGTCAGGAACTTACAAAGCGCTCTGGATTGCGGTTCCTGGGGCTGATAACGTACACTGAAGACTGCCAGGCCTAGCAGGAAAATGACATCTAAGTGACAGCCATCAGGGATGACATCTGGTATGTGACAGTTGCCCCGTAATTTCATCTTAATTTCAGAAACTGCTGAGACTCACTGAGGGTGTGCCACATGCCAGCCTGAGCTGAGCCCCATGTCAGTTGTTACTGTCCTTCTGCAATGAAGAGCTGACAATTTGGGGTTCAGATCCAGACAGGGCACTCACAAGGACACATGCGTGAACACTAACCCTGTAGTCATGGACCACAAGGCCCAGCACTGATGTCTTGTACGTTCTGTCTGGACGCTCAGAGTGTGTTGCTATGTGGTATTTTTCACCTTCTGCTTCAACAGGCCACTCAAAACATCAATAAATGAATGAATATCTGTCTATAACTATGTGTTCTGTGAAATTCTAGTTTTAGTCATGCTTTATTTAGTGAGCATATCTTTATTCTTCATCTCCATAAGAGGGCCTAGTATGGGTGAGGTCTGTGGAGCAGAACTTTACAGACTTCCCATTGGGTGTTATAGAAGGTGGAGGACAGTATCCAGCTCCATGTTATGGCCGTCTCTTTGGTGGCGTCAGAGGGATGGGGTATAATGAGGTTTTTAGGATTGGTTCAGGCTCTGAGATAACTTCAAAGCATAGACAACCTCTTTTTCTTTTGGTTTAAAAACTCTCCCTCCATGAAAAGTTCACAAATGCCAATTATTTTATCTATTGCAAAAAAACGAATGTCAACTGTACATGTAAGGAGCATCGGGATATACAGGTGCAGTACTGAATTCCATTGTTGGTACTTTTGGTCTGGGATCAAGGTTGATGATGTTACTTTTTGTTTCTTCCTGATCATGGTCAGCGTGTCATTCATCACCCAACTGAGCAATTGTGTGCATTACTCTCAGGAGGAAGAGTGATACGGAGAACATCAAGTGTGCAAGAGAGAGAAATGGATGGAGTAGGTTTAGAAATATACCCAGGGCATGTATTTAGTGGAAAAGAAAGATATCAAACAAATATTGCATCTTAGGGAGTACTATGGGAAGTACAAGAGGCTTGTCTCACTGTTTATCCATTAGTTTTCAATATTTTCAGTTAGATTTATAACACTCTGTGGATCAACACCAACAAGGGGAGATTCCCTGGTAGACATTCTTCCAATCTATGTAATATGTTATAGCTGAACGTACCATAGACTGTGAGATAATTTATTAAATTTATAAAAGCAATTCATGTTTATATATTTTGGTCAACCACAATGATTTATCTGAAATCCTTTCCCTGCTCTCTCTGGTCCCTCAACAAACAGTTAACAGTCAAAGACAAGTGCTGTGGGACAATGGTCATTTATCCTCTCCCTTGTACTATTTTTAATAAAATGTTGATTGGCCAGTAGCCAGGCAGAAAATAGAGGCAGGGCAATGAGAAAAGAAGAATTCTGGGAAGAGGGAAGCTCAGTCTCCAGTCGTGACCCAGACGCAGAGGAAGCAAGATGTGTCTGCCTCGCTAAATAAGGTACTGCGTCATGTGGCCAATCAGTTTATATTTAATGTAGACCTCTGTGTGTTTATTTGGGACTAATGTAGGACTGGGCAGGGCGGAAACCCCTGTCAACAGACAAGTGTCTCTAATTACCTCATTGAAAACATAATTGGATATTAAAATGGTAGTTGACATTCTTATAAGTCTTTATAGCAGCCCTGAATCCTATGTAGATCACTAAACATTTAAGCAAATAAAGAACGAAAAAAGCTTCCTATTTTTTTATTCCTTGTTTGCCATGCACACCAAAGTTGCCCCATTTCATTGGTTCTGCAGTCATTCAGGATACGGGTAAGCACAGCTTGTTTGTAAGCATCAACCTTGCCTCATTCAAAAGGGAAACCTTTCCTGTTGTGTCAATCAGTGTAGACCTACAGCCTTGCCTTCTTTCTGATTCTCTTTTGCTATAAATCTCGTTCAGACCAGTGTGTTGCTTGGTAAGACATGGCTTACACAGCTCTCTATTCACGCCACTGATTGAGAGTTGGGTGGCTGGTTTGCCTTCAAACAATTGCATCGAATCTTGTGGCTCTATTTACCGATTGTCAGTTCTGAGTGCTCAGTGATAAATCACAGTCCCCTTTCTGTTTACATTTGGCTATGCTTTCTAATTAGATGACTTCATACCGGTGTGTATTTTCTTGTTGTTCCTGTCCATTCCACTTAGGGAGACCTTTATATATTCCTGCTTTGTAGAACAAATGAGTGGGACATGTAGGGCCTCTGGGGTGGCTGCCCTGGGACCCCTCCTGGCCCATCTAGCAACGGTCCCTGCAGTCTGTTGCACACATCCTGAGATCGTTTGCCCTTGACAGTGTGGTGACACTGATTGGGTAAGCTCCTGGTGAGTCTTTCCCACTAACTCTTCCAGAAAATGTTCCAAACATTAGGAACTACAAATACTCAATTAAAGGCTGACTGGAAACAGTGGACCCAATGAAGAGGCCGTCTTCACTTCTGGCTACTGGAACTTTATATTCCGTGCTTTTAGAGGACTCTGGCTTGAGTGGCTGCTTGGGCTGTAGCTATGGTGGACTAGGAGCAGGCTTGGTGAGGGTCATCTACAGTCTTCTGAATATGTGTGCCATCTGACAAGGTGCACACGCATAAGGGCCATTCTCATCACTCCCAAGCACAGCTATTTCTACCCCAAAAGCATAGGCTCAACTGTATAATGTTTACATGCATTTTAATAAAGACCCCATGTTTGTGGATTTTGAGAGCTTAAACATTTTATTTTAAGTTAGAGCCTTATAAAGTGCTACAAATCCATTAAAATTGTGACTGAGATAGAAGGTCCCTTCATTTCACTTGATAATTTTCACTCCAGATTTTGTTTCTTATCTTTACCCGAATCCTCATTATGATTGATGGTATCGGGCTAATAGTTGTGTCTAATTATTGCTGTGTCTTAATCTCACTCTTCCTTCTGTCACAAAGGAATTCATATTGCAGAATTTGTTTTCATTGACTCTACATCAAAGTTCTCGGGTTACAGTGGTGTTGTGCGCAGCTTTTCCCGTTTGCCTTGGATTTGATAGATCACAAATCACCTGTGGGCTGTGGATCTGAGTTTCAGAGACATGAATATCTGCTTGGGTCAGAGCGTCTCGTCAAGTATGCACCCATGGGTGAGGGAGACCCAGGTGGTGATGGGTAGTGTCCCAGGGGGAAAGACTGAGGCAGAGCAATCTCAGTGAATGTAAATCTAAGGAGAGAAATCAGAAAATGCTAACACATATCAAAACGATCCTGAAATGTCATCAAACTAGCTATTGCACATGCCATAGTCTATCCTCTGGGGACAATGCACCTGGAAAAACATTTTCCCTGCTATTTTTGTCTCCTTTTCCATCAGAGAGAGAATAAGTTTCTAAAAACATGACAGGGGAGGCTCTCTTCTTCAAAAAGACCACACACACACACACACACACACACACACACACACACACACACGTACCACATCTACATAGGCAGGTTAGAAACACATGCGTTTGAGACACAAAATCTCGTAAAGAGGTAACTGATAGCAGAAGTAGCCCCTGACAAGACTTAAATTTCCCACACTTCCATCTCAGCACATACCTTTAAATTCAATGGCAAACCCTGACAGGCCAACCGAAGCATCGCTCCTGAATGCCAGGAAGAGGCTGTTACCACTGCTCTCAATCCTCTCTGGCGCTTGAGAGCCCTGGAAGCTTCCAATCAGAGGGCTGTTGGAGTCCTCCCCTTCGTAGATATGCAGGAAGTCATAGCTCGGTTCCATGTTAAAACTACAAGGAAGGACAGTGTTACCTGCATCCCCAGTACAAGCCCACCCCATGTCTCCAAGCAAATGTTTTGGGACACATCACAGTTTAGTTTTCTTTTACATAACAATTTTGATTATCACTATTATCAAAATTAAACATAAACCAATCACCATGCTAAATTAGAAGTATCATTTGTAATAAGCACTATCAGTGTTTTGCATAATAGCTAACACACCCAATAGTAGACAATTTTGAATGGAGCCAAAAAAAAATATAGTCATATTGGTGTAGCACCCCTTCTCTGTCCCCATGAACTTGCTAAAGAAGGGTAACTTGGAAGAGACCAGACTCAAAAGAGATAGATTTTCACTGAATCTTGATTACTAGGTGAATATTTTGAGATTTAAAATGTGTGAACTTTGCAGTGCTATGTATTATAAAAGTTAAAAATCAAAAACCTCTCACTGGTCTATGTTTCCACTGAAAACTATAATTATCTTTGTTTCCTTCGGTAAATGAGCCAATGTTTATGGTTCCTGCAGGGGCAGAACACAAATATTTCTTATCATGTACCACATTGAATATTCCAACCAATCTCTCTCTTATTCCTTTAGTCTCTTCTTCCTTCCCAATTTCTGTGCTTCTCTCTCCCTCTTTATTTTCTTATTTAATATCAACATCCACTCCATATTAAGATTTGAGTCATCTGTTACTGAGAGGCACAATGACATCACTATTATCTTAAAAAAATCTATTTGCAAATTCATAATTTGGAAACCTAAATCTTATTTGCAAGTTTGCTGGCATTAGACATGGTGGAGAAAGAGCGGAGCTTCCAAGGCTCAGGGAGTTGGCAGAATCACAAAGCCATGTGGGATTTTATTGGAAGAATAATTTTAGCCATGGTCATTTTCATGGATAATTCTAGAACCTGGTCCTGTGCCATCTCCACTGTCTAGCAAGGCTGATTACGACCATAATTACCAACTGAACACAGAAATACAATCAGACACACGAAAGAAAATAAAAACACATTCCGTGCTGAACATTTTTTAAGTATACAATAGTTTTGGCATAGAACCTTGATGTTTAATTTACAATTAATTTCAGTTCCCTTTGTAATAATAGAGCTTATTTATACTTAACATATCAGAATAAATCTATAAACCTTAGTAACTTCCCAGATCTAATCCAGTCTGTGCAGTGGGTTTGAGTTCCTGTGAATGAACATGACTATACAGTCCAGACGGACAATGACAACCATTGTTCCCCCATCACCAACACCAGCACACACTCGCTGTTGTTCTAGAATGCTCTCCTCCAATTTCTCTGTTAGACTCTCATCTTCACAACAAGTACACATCAGAATTCAATCTTCTGAGAGAGTCCTTTGTGTTGCAAGACTCTAACGGTCCTCTGAAGACTGGGGTTGCTGTCCGCATATGGAGGCCTCAGAAGAGCATCATAGATTCCTCCTGTTGGAGCATCCTTTCCCTACACAGGATTCTACCTACTTCCCTCATGCCACATGGATTCTGGGATGACAGACACAGGATGATTCTCATCTTAGCGCACAGACTTTCCAGCTCAGAGAAGCTACCAGAATACGGGTCAAAACAGACAGGAAATAAGCAAATGGTTCAGAGAACCAAAGAGTTGGAGGATACTTGGGGATTATCTGTGTTGTCTATCTTTTGGATAGGTGTGCAAAACACTGCAAGGAACCTTCCTTTGACAAATGCTCTTATTTATTATCAAGTGAACTCTTCCTTGATAGCTTTGGGAATTGGTTACTGCCACAGGGGTGGTGTGAGACTCAGTAACGGGGCTCTGCTTGCATCTGATAGCCACTTCCCTCTTTAGCTCCAGGAATCAGATGGCCATGCAGATTTAAAAGGAGGCCTACCAAACACTATGGTGAAGGATCACACAGCTGTGTCTGCCAGAGCAGGCTCACCCATTCTGGGAGCTCACCACGTGTCCTGAAAGCGTTTGTTCTTTTGGCCATCAGTAGAAGTACCTTCAGGAGAAAGTACCCCGTTAACGGACTGACATACAGAGCCTCAGACCCATAAGTTAAAGTGAATCAGGGACGGTGAGAGAGGGGAACATGCCTGGGGACTGAGTGTAGGCTCGAAAAATCTGAGGCAAGGAAGTCTGCCCCCTGGCAGAGAAATAATTTCTAGTCTCTTTGTCCTGATGAGTTGAGAGGTTAGCTAGCAAGACTACTTAGTCATTTATCTTCCAGAACACCTCCTTCATTTATTTTTTTAAACAATCAAAGCATATTATTGGATAAGATCTCAATGGGCACTAAAATTTAATAACCACATAGCATATATGGTATAATGTGTTAATACGTTATCGTATAAGCCATTCTTCCTCACTATGAACAATTGCCTGACAGAAGCAATCCAAAGAAAAAAATGATTTATTTTGGCTCATTGTTCAGTGACTATAGTTTATAATGGTGGAGAAAGCATGGCTGCCTATGGATCCTTCCATGGAGGCCAGAGGTTATGGTCTGGCTTGTTGATATTTTGCATGGCTGCCTATGAATCCATTCATGGAGGCCAGAGGTTATGGCCTGGCTTGTTGATATTTTGGTGGCCCAGGGCCAGCCTAGCTGGAAACAGGGCTCTCCTGTAACCACCAAGCCCCACCTATATGACTAGATGTCAATGAATAAGGCCCTGTATATAAAAGATTCCAACAGTACCATCCGCTTTTGATCAAGCGTTCAGACCAGGTAGGGAGAGGACAGTCTATATTTAAGCCATAACCACAATGGAGTTGACGTTAGTAAATTGTTATGGTTCTGAACTTTTATCATCTAGTGGGGCAGGAGTGAGTGTCTGTTTCTTAGACACCGATGTCTAGAAATCAAACCTTAAAGAGAGCAGGCAAAGTCTGGGGAATCTTCTGTTTTTATGTCCGCTTCATCTCAACAGTTTTAACGATGGTAACAGCACTGCCTGAGTACTGTCAGACAGAGTGTGCCATGGAAAGAAATCGGGCTTCCCTGACTGCAACAAGTGGGGGACATTGGGGAGGTATTCCCTCAAGTGTCCCCACAGCATGATTTTCTATGGCCTGAATATTATGCAAGTGAAGCATTGATGTACAGAACGCAAGCAGCATGTGAAAGAAACCCATGTATGTCTTACGTGCAGAGCACTGCCGTCAAGGAAAAGTAGCTCTGTTCCTGCAACCCTGCCTCTGTCGGGGTCCCTGCTAGATATTGAGCTGCTGGCTCACCCCACAGAAAGTCGGACATGGCATTAAAGTCCTACTAAAGAGAGGTAGTCTGCACCAGACGCACCTTTTGAATATCAAGGCAATGACAAAGTCCGGGTTCACCTTAATTCTCCAGTCACACTCCTTCCCGGGAGGGTATGGCTGTGGGTAGTTAGGGGACAAAATCACTCCCGCCGGGCCCGTCAGATTCCCGCCGCAAGCCGCTGTCACAGAACAAAGTCACAGAGGGACAGTTAGAGCAGAGATCCAGAATGCTGAACACAGGCAAGTAATTCTTTCTAGAAAGGAACAACTGTCTGCAGGATATCTAAAACAGTTCACCTCCAAATGTTAGGACAAGTTATTAAAACCCACAAAAGCTCTACCATTTTCTTGTGATCTTTGAGGATTTTAGACTATACTTTATCCTGTTTTTAGAGAGAATTCTTAAACATCTATCATCTATCTATCTATCTATCTATCTATCTATCTATCTATCTATCTATCTATCTATCTATCTACCTACCTACCCACCCATCTATTTTTAAGGCAGGTTCTATAGCCCAGGCTGTCCTGGAACTCACACTGTAGCTCAAGGTGGCCTTGAAACCATGGTGAGTCTCATGCCTCTCAAGTGTAAGGATTACAGGTATGAGCCTACACCCCCAGCTATGCTTTACATGATTATAACTGGCAAATAAAACGTCCTTTAATTACTTAAGTCTTATTCAAATAAATTGAACAGTCTGCTTAACCTACACACCCTCTACACATGCATGCTTGCACTTATACTAAAATTTGATATAAAACCCTTCTTGAATGTTACAGTTTGATCCCAATGATGTTGCTGCCACTTCTCATCGGTTTACATAGTCAGGGAACCCTCTAGAACACAGACTTTCGGTGATATAATGATCAACCTGCCTTCTTTCTGAGCATCTAACCTCCAGGACAGTTCATCATAAGCAATCAAGGACCAGCTGTTTGATAAGTGATTACAAAACAGTTTAAGGTCACACCGTTTGGGGCTGGGTTTCTCTCCCCACTGCATCAAAACAACAAAGCAAACAATGATCATTTATATGATATTGAGGGAAGGCCATAATGAGTTGCAACCCTTGCCCCTAGAGAGAAGGCATGATCATAGTGCTTCAATACTATTGTTAAAACTCTGTATTGGAAGGATCGAATGAGCCTCGCAGCCACTAGTTGTGACCTGCCTGAGTTCACATCTACTCCAGGTGGCTATTGACCACATGGCTTAGCATTGCGATCAAGTGCGATAATTTTGGTTCCTAGAATCTGAAGATATTTAGTACTGTTCTAAGTATTAAATAAAATTCCTATTAGATCTTTACCACATGGGCACTGTTCAAACACTGCAGTTATAAGGTCACATATTTAGGGTGCTGATGCTGTCAGAGATTCCATGGTTCTTTGGGCAAATTCTGGGGCTTGTGACCAAGTTGTTTCAAAATATCATTCTAAGTAAACTACAGCATTCCTTTTAAATTACAGACATTTCATATCATTGACAATATAAATACATATGCATATTTGCAAATAAATAAATAATAAAATACCCTAATTGGTCATCCCTTTTCCCCCTCTACAAATAAAGATTTGCTTTGAGTAAATAAGATTAAAGAGGGTGGAAGGAAGAAGTTCACAGTGTTCAGTAACGGTTAGGTCATTAAGCAGTCACTGAACATTCCTGAAAATCCAATTTTTCAAAACAAGAAATGCAATGAAATCCTCGGGTTTCACAATAAACTCAGTTTGATCAATGCCACTCTGAATACCATGAGAGTGCACTCAAGTTACACGAGATGTGTTGACAGATGATGAAGGCCTGTATCTGTTGGCAAGCAGCTCATCTTAGTAACTACGTGGTCATCATCATGTGGTCCCTGTATTACCCTCACTGAGAGTTTTTCCCCCATCACCCATCATGACGGATGCTTACAGAACCTGGGATAAGAAGTCAGATCTGAGAGAGCTGCCATACTGGCATAGCAGTGCGGAACTAGAGGTGCCTGAAAGCCAGGTAGATTCTAACTCTACCCTGGACTTGGGAGAGGAACTAGGACAGATTTGGGGCACTGTCACAGAGGGCTGCTCAGAGTGTGACTCAAATATTGGTTTGTCGGAAACACAGGGGAATCAAGTCCTTCCTGCTGGTCCCAGGAGCTCCACCAAATGAAGCTGTTAACGCTGTGTGGTGTTAAGTAGCACCCTTCTTTCTGGTTCTGGAATCCTTCATTTGTGCTTCATTAGGCTTTAATTAGAGAGCTCATAAAACCTTTTCGCTAGAATTCGAGTTTAGAAGATGTAGTTCAGAGGCTCTAGCAACTCCACCTGGACTTTGGGTCCACAAAAGCACGCTCAGTCACATCTGTGCCAGAAGCCTCTCCACACAGGTCGGTTCCCACTCAGCTCGTGCGCAGTCACTCTAACGAGACAGCCAGCATTCCTGCGCACAACACTGAGGCGTTCACACCATCCAGGGAGCCTCTAACTAGTCATCCAGTCATCCTGCCCTGCAGGTAGGAGCCTTCTCTGGTCATCAAATCACGTGTGCAGATCGAAGATAAATGGATGCTTTTTAGAGCACTGTAGAATTTGGACCCCAGGAAAAAAAGACTAAACCAAGTGAAACTGGAGGGCTTTGAGGGATAGAGCATGCTATTCTGATTATAAAAATTCAGTGTGCTCTAGTTTGGAGACCCCAGGCCTGAAGACCCGGCTATATTGCTGAAGGGAAGGCTCATGAGTCAGGCACACAGTGTACAAGGATGAGGACTCAAATTTACTTCCCCAGGATCCGTGGATAAAGCTGATCATGGCCGTAACCAAGTTACTCCCAGTGATGGTATAGGAGGGTGGGGATGGGTGGATTTCAGAGCCTTGCTATCCAGCTTGTCTAGCCAAACTGATGAACTCCAGTTTGACCTCAGAGAGACTCTGTCTCAGAAACTAAGATGGTTAAAGAAGATACCTGATATTGATTTCTGGGCTCCACATGTACACACATGCAGCGGTGAGCACAACCACAGATTCACATGTATTCCCACACCCCTCACATAACATACATACATGTATGTTTACACACACAACACACAAGCATATACATGTAACACCCAACACACACAAACACAAAACCATGCAAAGACAAACACAGAGATGCACATATAACATACAGACACAGACAGACAGATAGATGCACACACACACACACACACACACACACACACACACACACACACACCCGACAGCTAAACTATAAAAGTTCAAAAGAGACATTCCTTTTTTCAGGGGGCTTTCAGAAAGAAAAAGAAGAGAGATAATAATGCAGATCTTGAGGAAATTATCAGCAAAGCCTGGAAAATGCATGTTAGATGTGTCATGAGGAGCTGGTGGCATGTCAGGGGAGCGTGAAGCAAAAAGGAGCTGGTACACACAAAGGGGGCAGAGCACACTGATGGTGGGGAAATGAATAGAATGGTAGCTAGCCAGTCTGCAAAAAACAGCACAAAACCACCCTACCAGCCACAAACAAACAAACAAACAAACAAACAAAAAACAAATCACCCAACCAGCAATCAAATGGAAAGATAAGGTTCAGACCCATATCTAATCTAGAATGTGAATTAGACAAGAATAATTTATCACTTTCTTTAAAAATAAGGTTAAGAACCCTCCTAAATTGTGATTTTTTCTGATTAGGGCAAGTAAGCAAACATGGCTAATGACAAGCAAAGTTGCGGTAAATGAACTTTTGGGGGGTCTTGTGTCTTAGAGAGCTACCTCTGAAGAAAGACACCGCTGCTCTCCAATCACAGATGCTTTACAGAGGCTGCTCTATTATGGATGACGTCATAAAAAGGAACTTCATTGTGCACTTGTACAGAAAAGATGGGTGCAGCACTATTAGACGGCACTGACGAGAGACTAGACAGTGTCCCTGGTATCAGGAGAGGGAGCTGTGCTCAGATAACCCACATCACTAAGAATCCGGTGGAAAAACAAAAGAGCACCCCAAACACCTTATACTGCTACATCAGTGTTCAGGCAGGACATGTTTATAGTTATTTTAAAGCAACATCTATACATATGCTTATGAATTTTATTGATGTATGTTGATGTTAATAGCAAATGCTTCCAGTTAAAAAGACATCTCTTTTCACTTCTTGCTTTGTTATAGCTTATAAAGCACTCGCAATGAACGTGTATTATCTCCAAATGAGAAAAAAAGTTTTAAAAAATGTTGCCTGCTGAGTAAAGGATTTATATGGGAGCTCGTTCACAGTCAGCTGAGGCATCAGTCTGGAAATACGCTGCAGGGGACACAACCCTCACTTCTGACAGGTGAAATTCACGGTGCAGTGACGGAATGGCATCTGTCTTTCTGTCACAGAACATCTATCTGGGTAACCTGGCCCAGGCCCTCAAACACCTGACTACTCAATTGCTGTAAAGGATTTCCATTTGCCCTTGGAAGGGCTGCTCAGGACCCAGAAGGACAACGGGGGCTTTGTGCTGAGCTGTGGGTTTTTGAGCTCTTGCTACAAATTAGGTAACTGAGAGATGGCTATGTCAAAGGTATGGGGAATCAAGGAAAGTGGCCAAATTTTACAATTACCCCTTGAACGTAGAAAGGTTAAATTGTCTTTAAGAGATTAACTTAGAATTCCTTTTTAATGTTTCCCTTTGTGAGATTAAAGGTACAAAATGGAAGAAAATTAAATCATTCAGACAACATAGGCAGACATGTATAATACAGATGTATACATAACAATGCATAACAACTAAAACAGACACATGGACACATAAAAATCAGACACAGAAATATGTATACAGCACACACAGATGCACACAAAATACACATACAACTCATCTAAGGACATGTACATACAACATAGATACACACATCCACATCAGCTGATAAGAGGCAGAAGGAGAAGCTCCACTTTCAGGAACCTTCACAAAGTAAAAAGAAAAAAGTTCACAAGGACAGCTGCATTTATTCTATTTTGAAAAATATTCAAAGTGTCAGGAGTCACCTTTGAACAGGGCAGGCAATGAAAAACCGGCCATGCTTAAAGGTGAGGAAGATGAAGGAACAGAGATGCCTACGAGACAGGGTTGGTGTTCCTTTAGGCCAGATGCTGATGAACAGAGCCCTCAAATCTGAATCTCATCTGTCTTCAAGGCCATGAGTGTGTCCCTTGCTTCCCTCACACAGCCTTTTGTCACAGATCAATTTAATTTTTACACCTTCAAGTAGAAGATCTAGAAGTACCAACTAAGCTAAATAGTTCATTAAAAATATAAAGTTTAGTTAAATGTCATTTTGGAACTAAAACTGAATGCTTTAAATAGGTATTTTATAAATAGGTATTTTATGTTAAAATATTTAACAGAATGAAGGGCAATTTGCATATGATTCCTATTTTATATGAGAATCTATTTCCCTAAAATCGTGTTTGTGAAAGATCATCTTAGATGTCTAATAAGACCTTAGATGCTTATTGAGACCATAGCTGCCAAAGCCATTTATTACTACATTAATAAGTTGGACAGGGAATTTTAATTAGTGTTGCACACAATTTTCTTCTCTATTTTCATTTTCCCCAAAGGCAATATAATTTCTACTTCTCAGGATTCTATCTAAAAGGTACAGATATTATAGAAAAACATACTTCTGAAAAGAGAAGGAGCAATGCAATAGTAGGTTTTGCTTGAATGTGTGCTTTATATTAAAAATGAGGCCAGCAGTGGTGGCCTTATAAATTTTGAGCCACGTAATATTTTAAGTCGCACAGGCTTGGTTGATATATATTTCCATAAGAACTCTTAAGGACAGAAATGTTAGATAAATGTCAATTACTGTACATTAAGGAAATCACATCCTTTAGTTCATCTAATAAAATAAAGGTTTGCAATAAAATTTCAGCATTGTCTCAGAGAGCCTGAGGCCATTTAAGAAGTTCCTGAAACATCCTCCTGAAGAAACAAAACATTAGCAGGCCTATTCAAAGACTAGGCTACATTCATTCCCAAGCGTGACAGTTCCATTTCCCGGGCCCAGTACCTATGCACGAAGGGGGGTCTGGCTGCCAGAAGAAGCGGCTGTTTAGCTGCACACAGGTGATCTTGGCTTGTCCTTGGAGTTGGTATCCAGGGTCACACTGGAAGGTGATGGTATCTCCAGGTTCCCGGCTGTCACCATAGCGGGTACCATTCTGGGGCATCCCAGGGTCATTGCAGGTGGATGCGATGGATGCTGTATAAGAACAAACAATAGCTGGTCAGGTGACGAAGAACCAGGTGTCCACACATGCTGGGGTGGCTGCTGTCTCTAGGGTGAGATGCTCAGCATTGGCATAGTGCCCCAGATGTTTTCCTGGAGCATAAGAAAAGGGGTCCTCTTTGAGGGAGGACTCAAGGGCATAAACTTTGCTTCCAAGCTCACGTTGAATAAATCCTAGCAAAATCTTATTGAAATTTGGCCACTTATGAAATTTTAAATATCACCTTTACCATATTATACTTAGTATACATTATCCACACATTCCCTTCTAATCTGCCATTTAACAATAATTAATAATGTCACATATCACAAGTTAAATAATTTAATGGAAGACCTATAATCTCAACCTGGGGCAAAACTCAATTGGAAGGGTGCCCTGATGTGACCCCTCCCAGTGACTGCAGAGTGGGCCAGATGTCAGTCTTATCAGAGGCGCCATGGATCCACAGGCTACTGTCCAGGAAAGATGATCAATTATACTTTTCTATTTTTGTAAAACCTGAATCATGAAAGGGAAAAGGAAAGGAGGATGGGCAGATGGTTCCGTGGCCACAGTGCTGGCTGTCCAAACATGAAGACTTACTTCAGAATTTCCAGAAACCCATGTCAAAAACCAAAGTATGCAGTGGCACTCAGTTGCGACACTGGTACTGGGGAGGTAGAAACAGGAGGATGCTTACCGGCCACCCAGTCTAGGTAAAAAGGTAGTCTTGTGTTCAGTGAGAAGGCCTGACTCAATGGTCAGCCCTGAAAACATTCATATAAACAACATTAAACAGAATGAGCAGGTTATACTCATATGTTTAAATGTATATACCTATATATGTACATGAGGGTGGGGAGAAGAGAAGGAGGCAGAAAGGGAGGAGAGGGAAATGATGAAGTAAAAGGATTCCAACAAGTTGTTTGCAGGTTGTGTTGCACAGGCATAGCGGTTGTGGAGACAACACTAGGCGGGGTGTCATGTTCCTGCTAGCAGTCACTGAAGCCCACCCCTGAAATCATGCCACGTGGGCAGCTGCCTCCCTACCCACCCAGGCAGGAAAGATGCCTAGGAACCCAGAACTCATGCAGGGGTCTGGACTCTATCACCCCATGGAACTTGACAGCCCAAGGAAAGAAGTGACGAGGTCCTATTTCTATAGCAACCATGTGCTCTCACAATTAGATGATACACACAAAGACCCAAAGTC
The DNA here is from genome assembly GCF_982192425.1 of Myodes glareolus. NCBI lineage: Eukaryota > Metazoa > Chordata > Mammalia > Rodentia > Cricetidae > Myodes > Myodes glareolus. The sequence continues at coordinate 52,947,876 of NC_142048.1, read as the reverse complement.
TAAAGTTTCTCCTCCTGTTGAGCCCTGCCTTTCTTACTTCTATCTACAACAGTGGAAAGTTACTATTGATGTGAGGAGCTGGGGTGAGTTGACATCTCTGTTCCTGCAATGCCAAGGTTGTGGAGTTGATGGGCAGCCTTTGCGTTTGACTAGTGAATTCTAACACTCTTTTGTATATACGTATATCTATATATAGTGTGTTATATTCAGTTATACATGAGTGTGATATATATTATTATATTCATTTGCAGCTAGTTAAATACATTCACTTCAACAAAAAAATAGAAAATACAACTTAAAAGGAGAGTGGAGCTGGGAAATGTAACTGAGTTAGTAGAGTATTGCCTAGCATACATAACACCTCATAAATCCAAAACGACAGCATATGCCTGTAATCCCAGCACTCTGAAGGTAAAGACTAGGGGACCAAAAAATGTCCATGGTTGTCCTTGGTTACATGATGAGTTTGAGGTCAGGAGGTTACCCTGAGACACAAGAGATCCTGTCTCAAATATATAAAAATAAAAAATAAAACAAGCAGCCAAAACAGCAACAATAACAACTGTGTGGCTGAAGGGTTTCTAAGATGATGGAGGAGCATGGGTGAACAGGAGACAGAAGAATGAGTGTCACCGAGGAGACACAGGGGACTGGGGAGCACTAGTGCCAACATCAAGGACCTCACGGTGAGTCGGGGCTGTGTCAGATGTCAGGTCTGCTCAGTGGGATGCAATTAGAGCGTAATGATCTCACACAATGATTTTCACCAACTACTCCGTGGAAACAAGACTAATAACCAAGTTATTAGATAAGATGGGAGAAGAGGCCATATGAGAACTAGCCCCCTTGGTGGTCCTGCTTCTTCTTAGAGTCAGGGAAGGGAAGAAGCTAGCTTCTTCACTTCCATTCTCTCACAGGGTTTCATTGCATATTGGATCACAGACTCCTGGGTATCTCCAGCATGCCAAGAACAGCGTAGTGAAGCTGCTCCTGCCATTATGCACATACCAATGGGATCACTGTGCAGCTGGGACCGCCCTCCCCAACCCTCGCCCACACTCTGGTAATGACTTTCCTGAATATCTTTCTACAGTTCCTTGCTTTTCTAGTTGATCACCAGGAATTTCTGCCTTCCAGTAGCAAGTGCCCAGAAGGCTCAATGCTGTATGCTGGTGGAAATCCTGCACACAGGTTCATACCAACTCCTCTGGAACTTTTTCTCTCTCATTTCTCAGTGTTCTACTCCTGAGGTTCATATGTGAGCATGATGCTTAGTCTCTTAGTTAGGGTTTTCTTGCTGTGAGAAGACACCATGACCATGGCAACTGTTAAAAAGTAAAACACTCCACTGGGACTGTCTTACAGTTTCAGAGGTCTAGTCCATTATCATCATACTGAGAAATATGGCAGCATGCAGGCAGACATGGTGCTGGGGAGGGAGCTGAGGCTTCTCCACCCTAATCAGCAGGTAACAGAACTAGGCCCCGCTGGAGCATAGGAGACCTCAATCCACCTCCACAGTGATATGCTTCCTCTAACAAGGACACACCTACTCCCACAAGGCCACACCTACTAATAGTGTCCCTCTCACCCTGCCAAGCTTTAAAACACAAGTCTATGGGGGCCATTCCTATTCAAACCAACACCCTTTGATTATCCATCTCACTGCTGTATAGCTCCTTCTCTCTCATGAGTGTGTGTGCCTGTGCAAGATAATGTGTGTGAGAGTATTTGTGCTCTCATGTGTGACTGTGGAGACCAGAGGTCACTTTCTACTATATATTGTGAGACAATCTGAGACAAGGTTTCTCACTAAACTTGCAGCCCACTGACTGGTTAGACAGGGTAGGCAGAAAGCATCTGGGATCGTCTTAGCCCCATTTCTAGGTGCTGGGGTTAAAGGCACTTGGCATTATGCTCATCTTTTTGTGTAGGTGCTATGGATTACACTTAGGCTTGCTCAGCAAGGACTTTACCCACTGAGCCCTTAGTTTCCTGATATATTGCTTTATCACAAGCTCTCCATTTTCTTAAAATTTTATTTAAAAAAATACCCAAAATCTCAATCAATAGACTCATGTAAAAATTTAAGCTATGTATTTTCTTATTCTAAAAGGTCAAAGTTGGAACATAAAAGCAATCAAATCAAAGTCAAGCTCTAGCAATACAAATAATACCATGTCCAGCATCGTGGTCTCACTCATAATCTTCTGGGCTCCAGGGGCTTGGGCATCCCCAGATCTTCAGCTCTGCCTCTGTAGCACACACAGCTTGTCTCATAGTATCAGGCTGCCTTCACTCCACACCTGCCGCTGTCTTTGTCAGTGTCTTACGGGCCTGGCATATCTAGTATCCTAGGGTCTCCATGGCAACTTAAGGTTGCAACTTTACCAGTGTGATCCTGAGTTCTCTTCAGGGATCCTAACCCTGCTAAAAGATGCCAAGCCTCAGGCTTTCCCCATGATCCTTTCAATCCTGGGTTCTCTGCTGCAACTGAGGCTATACCTTGACCCAGCTGGTACCTAGTCCAGGGATTCCAACTATGCCACATACTACCTGATCTCAGCCTTTCTCATTGTCCCTACTAATGTAGTGCCTCTTATGCTGTCAAAAGTGATACCAGGTAGATGACTCTTACATACTGCCCAGCTCAGCTATCAGCTTGAGATTCAACCTTTGCATCCCTGGACCAGAGCTTGTGAGATGCCTCTGAGGACTTGCCTGCAGGTTTTTACCCCAATAATGCTGATCTTTTGTAAACCACAGCATATTCTTTAGCCTTAGATGACCAGAAATTACAGGTATTTAAACCAAACTTCACATTAGAAGCCCCAATATCATATTTGCATTCCTCTGAAAGTTCAAGCCTTCATAGTATGTGTTATTCTCAGTATTGTCTTTCTAGCTTCAACAATACTACTTCATTAAGCGTTGAGTATGCACTGGCTTTTTCAGTCCAATGTTCCAAATGCCTCCCCAGTCCTCCCACAAAATGACACGGTCAGATCATTACACTCAACTTCCCCTGGTACCAGTCCTGTTCTAGTTTGTTGTCTGTTGCTGCCATGAGCTCGCCAACCAAAATCAACTTAGGAGAAGAAATAATTCGTGCAGTCTACCCTTCCAGGTCACAGCTCAGTTACTGAAGGAGCTCAAAGCAGGAAGTCAAGCAATGCAAGGCAGTTTACTAGCTCTCCTACATCCCATGCTAAGGTAGCTTTCTTCAGAGCTCAGGGCTTCCTGCCTAGGGATAGTTTTGTCCAGAGGCAGTCTGGACCATACTGACCATCACTCAAGGCAGTCTCTCACAGACCTGGCCACACAGGCCAGTCTGATAGGGACAGTTTCTCAGCTGAAGTTTTCTTTTCCAGGTGACTCAGGTTGTGTCAAGGTGACAGCACTTTCCTAAACACGGAAGTAATCTGGCCAAAGATGAGCAAATGCTGCCTGTTCAGATTTCCTCTGAGAGCCCCTGAATGTCTGCAGGACTGTAAACTCAGCACTGTCCTACAGTATGATGCTTTTATCACCACCGAAAGCAGCGTATTCTAAATTCACAGAACCACAGGATGTATTCCCCTATCTCAAACCCACTAACATTCTTCTAAAATACAGACCTCAGAGGATATGTGTGTGACATCCTGGCTCCCAGTGACCCTTACACATCCTTTACCTAATAGTAAGATGTTTAACTCATCCTTTTCACATCTAAACCAAACTTCTCCTTAGAGTTTCTGCAATAACACTGATCGTTAGCAGCTAAGACCTCAGAAAGTTATGTGCTCATAAAGCCTGTGTTGTACAATAACCAGAAACACTGAATCCAAATAGCTCTCAGTACTTCCAGCTACAGGACGAGTTATAAAAAGACAGCTACAATTTTGTCCAAGAGGATGTTCCTATTGTATGCTCATCTTTGAGGAACATTTGTGCCTACTAGTCAACCTATGACCGAGGCTTAGTCAAATTGAAGTGGGCTCAAAACCCTTAGACATTTGGAACTGTAGAATAAAAATCAAAGGTTCTCAGGGTTATTCAGATTCCATTAAAATAAAAAAAAACATTAAGAACACTTGAGGAAGGAGGAAGGAAATGATGTTTTAAAATGCTGGAGGGAATATGTGGGTTGCATCTTTGAAGCAAACTTCATTCTCTTTAAGTTGTGAATAGAAGATAGATGTTGGTTGGGAAAGGACATTAACATAATTTCTTACAAATTCGAAAGCCTCTAACCACAGATATGCTGGGCAGGAGTGGCTTCTGTATCTCAGGGTCACAACCCAGTTGTCAATGTCAACCTTCTGACTCCTCTTCCACACTCTGCTCCTGTATGTACTGATCCATCTTTCACTCACTGTCCTTTTAGATAGTTTTGGTCCAGATGAGACTTGAAGGACTCTCAATTTTCAGTCTTCTCACCATCAAAAAAGGAAGAGACGCTTTCAGTGGTACCCATCTCCCCAAGAGTCTCATGGGAGAGGGAGGCATCCTGAGCTGACTGACGTTCAGGTTCCTGATTTGCCAGGATCCCTAGAATGCTCCAAGCTATGGGCCCTTCCCTTACTGTTTTCTATGTAAGGGACATTCCATTAGCTTCCCTGCAGAAACTAGAACCGCCCCATGCATCAGAGCAATGACGCCACAAGTCAGTTCTAGGTGATGGCAACACATCTGGCATTTTGTTGATAAATCACAGCAGTGACGATATAGACTCTTCCATAATAAAAGCTACAGTGACGATATAGACTCTTCCATAATAAAAGCTACAATGATGTTAGTCTCCAACTAGGTGGTCACTTTCTCACTGGGGGACTTCGTGGAATATAATTCTCTTTTCTTTTTTTATTAAGAATTCTTTAATACAATCTTTTCTCATTTTACATTGCTATCACCATTCCCATGCCCTCCTCTCCTCCAGCTTCCTCCACCTTCCCTGCACCCCACTTCTCCATCCATTCCTCAGGAAGGGTAAGGCTTCCCATGAAAAGTCAACAAGGTCCAACATTTCACTTCAAGGCAAGACCAAGGCACTCCCTCCAATATCTAGGCTGATTAAGGTATCCCTCCAAAAAGAATGTGCTCCTAGATACCAGTTCAAGCACTAGGAATAAATTCTGGTATGACTTCCAGTCGTCCCACAGACTGTCCAAGCCTCGCAACTGTCCCCCACATTCATTGAGCCTAATTTGGCCCTACACAGGTTCGCCTGCTATCAGTCCAGAGTCAGTGAGCTTTCACTAGCTCAGGTCAGCTGTTTCTGTGGGCATCAGCATCATGGTCTTGACCCTTTGCTCATAATATCACTCCTCCCTCTCTTGGGCTAGTCTCAGGTAGCTCAGCCCAGTGCTTTGCTGTAGCTCTCTGTATCTGCTTCCATCAGTTTCTGGATGAAGGTTCTATGATGAAAATTAAGTAGTCTGATTACAGGGAAAGGCCAATTTGGGGTTCTCCACACTGATGTTAGAGTTTTAGCTGGGGCCATCCTTGAGGACTCCTTTAGTGGAATACAATTCTTAATCATATAAAAGTAATTTTCTTGTTTTATAGGAATAGATATTAAGAATTTAAGCTACAGTCTATTAAATGAATGGAGTTATTCATACACACTATTACATCATCGTTTATTGTGTATTTGTTGGCTAAACTGATAGACCAGGTGGCCCTCCATGTTCATGGTTTTTGTGTTCATGAATTTTAAATTTGTGGCTATGTTGGCTATGGACAGATATATTTCCCTTGCCATTTCTCCCTGAACAACACAACCTGGTAACTGTTTACAGAATATCTCATTGCATTAGGTATTGTATATGTCGAGAGAAGATTTCAAAGGCATAGGAGAGTATACTCAGCTATTTTCTACATCATTTTCTACATCATATTACTACACCATGCTGTGTCAGGGGCTCAAGCACCCATAGACTATGGTGAGGGTGGAGGAACCAATCCAGAGGCTGCTGAGACATGGAGGGCAAAGCTTACTTAATGTGTCTGGGTTATTGAAAACCCTCTGTGTGCAGTACTCTAATGGGATATGACGTTTCTGACATCTGCCTGGACATTTACATATGTGTGTGCACATGTGTATGTGTGTGCATGCCTGGGTGTGGGCACACCTACATAGGTACTTGTGTCTGCATACATTGCAAGCTCACATACCTGTGTGTTTATACAAGGGTATGTGCATATGATACATGTGTGCATGTGTATATATGCACATGTATGCATAGATATACATGGAAGTGTGCATATTTATGTGAATAGGCATATATGTCTTTTGGACATACACATATATTTGTAAATGTATCTATGTGCCTGTGTGAGTATATATAGAGATGTGTGCATGTTTCTGTGCATATATGTACATAAAAGTATATAAGTAAGTATGCACATATGTGTAAGTGTACAGGCATATCTGTATGAATGTGAGTTCATGAGTATATATAACTATATATATATGCATGTATGCATGTGTGCATATGCTCCTGGTAATATGCTTCTATGCAATTCATATCCTGCATCATGACAGGCTCATTCTTTCTGCATGTGTCAGACTGATACAGCCTTGGGACCAATGCAACGTGAGAGTTGTCCTTTTTGGTAGACAGATGTAGGTCAGGTTCTACCCATGTCCCTAGGGGAAGCACCAGCTTATGTTTCCATGGAGACCAGTTCTTCATAACAGGCTAGAGGTCTATGAAAGCATAAAAGTATTTATTTACTCAAGCAACTTATAAGAGAAAGGAGATGAATTTGTTGCTTATGGGTTCAAGGATTTACATTGGAAGTATGTCTGGGTCACCTCTGGTTTGGAAGAGGTTGGTACCTCATGGGGAAATCCAGCATCCTTAAGTACAAGGTGCTGATCCTGGGTGGACACATGGGCAGTAAGGATGCTGTCCCTTCCCTTCTCTGGCTGAGGACCCGAGAATAAAAGAGTAAGTGATTGTTCTTTGGGGAGTGAGAGTTGACTACACATACACGAAGTGTAAAATCGGAGGTAAAAAAAGTCAGGGCCTAGACTGAACTTTCATAGTGGGAGATGGGTGGATGATCAGCCTTCACTATAACAGCACACAGCAGAGGAGCCGTGTGCCCCTTGGACCCACACTAGCCCTACCCATCCTGGGCATACAGATCATAGCTGCCCTCACCAGGAGCATGTGAGTCCCACACCTTCCTTCTCAGAGATCAAAAAACTGAGATTCATCCAGAGAAGACTTGTGCTCTTCCAAGAACAGAGGGCAGAGAGGTGTGTCAGGAGAGCTATTTCAAAGGACAATGACACTTCAGCACCGAGTCACAGGGCAAACTGTGACTTCTTTCTTTCATCACCAGCATGAAAATACTGTTCATATACCACCTTTGCATCTCTGGGAATGGTTCTACCTCCCCAAATCAAAATCCTGGCTGTTGTCCATGGCTGTCTTCTTTCCACCTCACATATTCATCCAAGTGTGACCTCTTCCCATGGAGAAACACCCTTCAATTTTCACTTGTCTTGGTTCTATGACGGAAATTAGAGCAAGAAGGGTTTTCATCTTGCTTGAGGATAAACCAGACACATAAGTGAGTGAGTTGCATGCTGAAGGACTCAAAAAAAATGCAGGCGAATGGGATGTTGATAACTTGTACCATTACAGTTACTGAAAAATGACTATTGCAAGCTTGAAGCTACAAGAATAAAATGCACTGCCAAGCAAAGATGAATTGTTTATGGGATTGCACATGAACAAGTATTTCTGGTGATAACCAGTATATATCCCACCAGTACAATATGACCCTGGGTAAGCAAGAAATAAAAACTGATTTAAATAAAAATAGTGGTGATGGAGAGAAGTCTCAGTTGCTAAGAGTGCTGGCTACTATTACAGAAGACCAAGGTTTGGTACCCAACTCTCATGTCGTAGTTCACAGGTGTCTGTAACTCTAGTTCCAAGGACATAATGACAGTGTATTCTGATCAGCATAGGCACCAGGCATACATAGAGTGCACAGAAATATGTGCAGGCAAATTATGCACACACATAAAATAAAAATTGCTTATGAAAATCCCAGTACCAGGCATGAGAAATCTTCTTTTAAGCTATTTATTAGGGAGTACAAGTGACTCCAAAGCAATTTAAGCTATTGATGTTTCCCTTGATTGCCTCCTAGAAGCTGACGATAAGTCCTATCACTGAAGACACCACACACTTAGAACCCAGATCTAGCAAGTGTCAAGCTGTATCTGGCCTGAAATCATCCTTCCTGTGATCTATTTTCCAGAGTTCCAGAAGGTTCTATGAAATCTTCCAAGGGACGAAAGCATTCAACAGTCCGACCCAAACTGTGATGCAAACAGCTATAATTCCCATGAAACACAACAATGACCAGTATGGTAAAATATCCCTAAAGGTGCAATAGTGGCGCTCATGTCTTGGTAGTAACCAACAGCTGTTTAATTGGACTGAGGCCTGGTCAACAGGAGAGGAAGTTATTCCTGGTGCTAGAAATCTAGTTGACTACCCAGAACTAGTGAATCATGGATCTTAGAGTGAACCTGACTTTGCTAAACTGGTGTAATTTCTAATTGCATTCTAAAAGCTATCATCATATCCAAAGACAAGTATAACTCTTACCTCTCATCAAAGGGGCTTCTCTCTCTCTGTGTGCGTTTTAAAAATTTGTTTTATTATTAAATTATGTGCTGTATGTGGATATGTGCACACGAGTACAGTTGCCTCAGAAGGCCAGAGATGTGGGTTGTCTTGGAACTGGAGTTACGGAGTTGGGAGCAATCTAATGTGGATGCTGGGAATTGAATGTGGACTCTGGAAAAGAGCAGTGCATGTTTTTAGCTTCTGAGACACCTCTTCAGATGCAAAGGTTTATAAAAAATAGAAACCACTACAGAAAACACAGCTGGTTTAAAATTCAGAGATCAACTGATCATGATGCACCCAGATCCAGTGGGTACTTCTGCACCTAAGGCTCAGGGAACATCTTGAAAGAGGAGGAGGAAAGACTGTAAAAGCCAGAAGACCAGGAAGTTGGGTGTAAGATTCTACCTCCTAGAAATTACAGTTAAGCTATAGCCATGATACCTCAACAACATGGCTGCCAAAACAAGACCTGGGCAATGATAATAACAACCAACACACTAACATGGAAGAAGGTAGTCTCATTGGATACTACTCCTAACTAAAGAACTATGGGGAATTAGGGAATGCTGAGTGAGAGAAATAGTCTTCCTTAGTGATAAGCCCCCTAACTGATTATCCAGTACCAACTGGTTAGCCGTGAAATCACTTACATAAAAATTAACACTAAATAAACATATCAGGTTGTTTTTAAATATTTATACATATAAACATACATATACATATATGTTTGTTGGACTGTGTGTGCATATGTATGCAACAATAATAATTTGAGAAATAGTGGGATGACATGGGAGTGATTAGAGTAGTGGTTCTCAACCTGAGGGTCATGACCCCCTTTGGGTGTTGAACAACCCTTTCACAGGGGTCATCTAAGACCATCAGAAAACACAGTTTCACCTAAGACCGTCAGAAAAACAGGGGTCACCTAAGATCATCAGAAAACACATTATAATTCATAGCAATAACAAAATTACAGCGATGATGTAGAAACAAAAAAATAATTCTATGGTTGTGGTCAGCACAACATGAGGAGCTGTATTAAAGGGTGGCAGCATTAGCAAGGTTGAGGATCACTGAATTAGAGGGATGGGACATGGGAGGGATTTGAAAGAGGGAAAGAAAGGGAAAATGTCATATATTTTAATTAAGAATTTTTTAAAAATCTAAATAGAGAAGTAAACATTTGCTTTGGCATCTGGAAGAGGGAGACAGGCTGTTTACCCCAATTCTCTTACTCCACATGGTTTCCGGATCAGTTTTCTGATCTCATTTTATGCTTTTTACCCCCCAAAGTTAACTACTAGTTAAGTTATTACTAGAACATCTTTGGGACTCTATCAAAAATATTATTGCTGAGATGATCAGATAAATTAAAGGTACTTAAAGTTAAAATATAGCAAAAATTACAAACCAGACATAGATTATAACCAAAATTACATTATAGTATAGATTACTATTATAATATACAAAGCATGTTGTAGGTCACAGATTATTACATAAAATGTGATTGGGCAAGCAATGAGCACATATAAAATCTGTATCCAAATATTGCACATCTTAGCCACTGGGACTTTCCCTCTCCAGTGTTTCAATGCTGCTTCCAGAACAATCTACCACAGCTGTGAATAAGAGAACATAGTCTCTGAGATTTAACCCATGCCTTAGGGAAAACTTTATTCCTCTCTGTCCAGTCTTTCTCGCCCCATTTGTTCATCTGTTCTCTCCTCATCCATTCCTTCTCATCCTGTTCACTCACGACCACCAAGAACAATCAGCAGTGTGACTCCTTCTTGCTCTCTACTACCGGCCACCTTGGCACTTGTTTCTGAGTAGCTACCCTACAAGCCCTCAGTTCCCTGATGCACCCTGGAGGGACTGTGATGTGGGGGAGAGCTGGGGAACTTTGAGAATGACTACAGCCGACAGGAGAAAGTCAAGCTAAGACTAGGCCTGTGTGGACTGGAGAGGAGAGTCCCTTTCTATATTAGGCTTAAGGAGTCCTACAGAGTGTCCTGAGAGACCACCACACACAGGAAATGAGGAGTTGAGAAAGGTTGTAGCCTGCCTTCCGTCAAGTTCCACACTCTAGTCCAAAATAACACCAGTTGGTTTATTAGAATCTGATCTTAGGGCAATAGTCCATGCGCAATGAATGTGATGGCTCCTGAGAAAAGGAATGGGGAAACATGCAAAGCGGTTCTAGGTACTAACTGTTCAGGGAGGAGTCAACATTTCTGGAAGCTTCAAAGAGACAGCCAACGTCACAGGAGATTCCAGAATAGAAACTAACCCATATGTTCTTCACTATGTGTGATTAAAGTATGAAGAAGCAAACTGTTGCATGGAGTATTACACACAAAGCGACCAGATGCTGTCTACTAAGACACCACACTCAATTCTGCAGAGTTATGCGGGGAATAAAGGCGGCCCTGGAGCTGGATAATACCTGATCCTTCTCCAACATGCTTAAATGACTGGAATGACAAAAGAGTTGAGTGCTGGTTGACTGGTGTTAGGAGATAGGAGCCGATGGGTATTGGGAACAGATTGAAATGCCTAACTGGAGGACCCCAATTGAGACAAAGATGATCTATGTTTGGGTAACTCTGCAAACAATACTGTGTGGATCCCGACAAAAAGGGAATGCTCATAAAACCATCGTTGAGTCTCAAACTACCTCAAAATAAAACATATTTAGAAAGCAACATGACAGGACTTGCATGGCTGTGCAGTCAGTACACAGCTTTCCTGTCTCTCTGTTTCTGTCTCTCTGTCTCTTCCTGTGTGTGCGTGTGTGTGTGTGTGTGTGTGTGTGTGTGTGTGTGTGTGCTTGTGTGTGTGTATATATCTGCTCCAGTGGGACTGGCCTGACTGTTCACAGAGAATACATGCTTTGCTTCATCTAATATTATTTTCATTACAGGAACTCATGTGCACATACATATTTAATTTCAAAATTCAAAGTTGCCAGAACTTGTCACACAGACTGTGCCTTTCTGAATGTTCTTTTGTGGCAGATGCACTGGTGATCGCATGCTGTACAATTCCTGTTAACTGCAGACAAATTTACAGAGGCACAAACCCCGCTGACAGCAACATCCACTGCAGGTCACGGTGCCTGCTTCCTTTGGATAATAAGCATTTAACGAACACTGAACCACACAAAAGCTCATTCCAGTTAACACAATTCCATTTGCCCAGGAGGCTGGTGCTGGAAGCTGGAAGAAAGACAACATGTAGAAGAGAAAGGAGAAGGATTCCCCAGACAGATGTATACAACGTCCTAGGACATGGAAGGGTTTAGCTTGTGAGAGAAGACAAGTGTTAAGGAGCAGGTGTGGACAGAACCAGGGACACTGGTACAAATAGTGCCAGACATGCTTAGGGCATATCCTCACCAGATCTTTGGGTTGATACACTGTAAATTCTCTTCGTCTTTATATTTTCCTAAGATTTATTTTTATGTATCTCTATGTGTGTGAGAAGGTGTGTAGGTATGGGTATGTATACATGTGTGGGGTTCATGGTTTTGTGTACATGTGTGTGTGTGTACATGTGTCTGTATGGGAGTGTGTATGTATATGGGAGTAGGTGGGCATCAAGGAAGGCCAGAAGAGGGTATGGGGTCTTCTAGAACTGGAGTTACAGAATGTTGTTTGACTCCCGACATGGGTACTGGGAACCAAACTCTGGTCCCCTGGAAGAGCAGCAAAGGTCCTTGACTGCTGAGCCATTGCTCCAGACCTGTAAATTTGCGCTGATTTATGATTTTGCCTGTAGATATGCGCTTCCTGGCTTTGAAAATACACCATGCAGTATTCCCACCATGTAGATGTGTATATCAAGATTTACATCTGAAAAAAGTCCAGGGAATAAATTAACCACTTCAATTTCATGGTATGGTCTACGAATTTCATTAAAAGCAGAACCCAGTAGGAATCCCATGAGAATGTTTTAGGACAATGAAGTGGGAAATGACAATTCCAGAAGCTTGAGTAGGCTGTACCCCAACCCCCCACTCCAACATACAATTGTTTTTACTTTGGCATTCAGCTGTCACTGCTGTCACTTTGCAATTTCCCTCTTGCTTAATAATACTCATAGTTACATTCTAATGCCACCATTTATACATTGTAACTTTAGCTCTCTATTTATTTCAGACCTGAGACTTAAAATAAGCCCTGGAAAGCCAATATCTCATCTAGGGAGCAACATGTATAAGCCATTATCTTTCTATTCTTATAAATTAATACAGTGATGGCTTCTACAGAGGATACTATATGGCGTTCAAATTAGATCGTGTCAAACACTGGGCACAAGAGATTAACAGTTGATTTCTTCTTAAAGTGGGTTTCTCCATGACATGTTCATAGGCATGAATAATTGTGTTTGCCAAAAGTCCCCTCCTCATGATGAACTCAGGTGAACTTCTCATAAAAAGGCAGCTATTAATATGCAGAGACAAACATATTAATTAGCAGTTTTCATTTCATGCATTAAAAATAAAGAACTTTAGAAAGCCTGATACCATTGTTCTTCAGTGTTTAAAGATGGTATAGTGTTTCAGCTTATTTCGAAACGTTATATATCTCATAGGGATGCTAATATTAAAATTTTTAAATGGCCTCAAACTATAGACTTCCAGGTTCTTTGTTCAATTATTTTGATTTGTTTCCTTATAACAAACAAAGTCAAAACAATTGGAGATGCTAGCTCTATCCTGCAAAGACCCTTCTTGAAAGCACTTATTCACATCTCTGACTATAGTTAAATTGATTCCCGGCATTCTAGTTGCTGCTAGCAATGCTTTTGTTGACAGAGGCGGACCAGAGGTGGGGAAATCATTAAAAGCTTTCATTGGGCATCCTGTAATCTGCCTGTGTGTCACCGCTAACAGGGGCTTGGTTCACGATGTCGGGAGGTCCATTGCCTTAGTTACAAGCAGCATAGCATGCAAAGTACCTGCCCGCCCAGTCGCCCTGGCACCGCGACATGGCACGCAGGCATTTACTGCGCCTCCTGCTTCTCAGTCAGAGCTGGAGGACTGTGGCTGCCCTGCCAAGCAGGCGTCAGGAGAATCGCTCTGTTGTCTGTTTGAATTGAGTGTTGTGACGCAGGAGGCCAAAGAGAGGGGAAAATCTAATTTGAGAACCGCAGACTGAATCGTTTATCACGTAATGCTCCCCTGGAGTCAGCGTGTCTCCGGAACTGAGAATAAATAATCACTATCCGGTGTTGGGAGGAAACACATCAAAGTGCCTTTGTATCCTCACCTTTGTGGGCAGGCTCACTAAAACTGCACAGCAGTAAAAAGAGTGTTAACTCCTAATTTAGCCTAATTAACTGAGAGACAGATGCTAATGGAATCTAGTATACATACTTGAGGTTACAGAGCTTCGGCGGATGGAGCCATGCCCAGCCACAGAGTGGGCTCGGTTTGCTCAGTCTGAAAATTATGTAACTATGAGGCATGTGAATCTACATCTGTTCTTCCATGGTTCATAGTAAATGTAAGCGAGTTTTATTCTGTTTTTAGTTCTATGTATACTGTACATGCTACTCAATTGTCTGTACATGTATATGCCTTATACTTGCACATATGTTTTCTTTGCAAGCAGTGATGGAATTGATAATATGTAAATGTTTCATGGACTCTTTAATAATGCCCTATGTTGCCAAATGCATCACTCAGGCCTGAATCCCCAGTGATTCTAACTAGCTGAATGAGACTGTGCATTGGTCCAGGAAAAAAAATGTCTTCAAGCCCCTGTAAGAAGCACTTCCACGTGCATCTCATTAAGGGGGTTCTTTGGCAATAAGGGCTCCCTAAGATCTGTGGATATTAGAGCAGACATGAAACACCAACTTAGAAGATTCATAGTGTCACCAGAACCAATAGCTGAAAAGTAAGAACTCAGCAGAAGTTAGCCCAAGAACACACACCGGGTCAAAAAGTGAAGATCAAACGTCATCAGGTCTCAGGCAGGAGGCAGGCGGTAAACACAGGAGTCGAGGTGCCAGGTCAACACTCTCTGAGCAGAAGGATGGATGGATCAACCACAGCTACAGGAATGACCACCATGAATGTGTGAAGGGCGAGGATGGGATTCGCAGGAAGCAGCCTCCCATTTCCTTTACATTTTCTCAATGGAGTGGTGATTATCTCCAGCTTAGCAGCGAGCACTCCAGCAGGAGGGAGAAGCAGCTGGGTGATGGAGGGAAAACGAGTTCCCTAGAGGGTAGGGGTGCAAGCTCAAAAGTCAGGAAACGGGGCATGGAATGGGAGTGAGAACAGAGGACAGAAGAAGGAGAGAGAACCGGGTCCCAAACTGTGAGGCCACAAAGCAGACTCAGAATTTCTTCCAGACAGAGGCAGGCTTGCTTTTACCATAACTGGCAATGTGAATGCTGTGCTAAGCAGAATTCACTTGATTTGCTCTCTGAGAAAAAAAGTAAACAAAGCTTTCTTGAAACCAAATTCAAAATGATCAGTCTCAGAGCCAGGATCTGATGCTCCTTTTGGTGGAGACCAGCATAAGGTAGCTTTGCAACAGAGACCAGCCTCCTAGACTTACTGGAAATTTAGACTATGTCATGGACAGTCTCCAGCGAGAGTCATGTTCTTTTTGAGATACCTGCAGATGCCCAGGTGAAGTCATGTAATTGGATTCTTAGAGGTTGACAAAGCACACATGACTGTAGCTGTATGTCTTGTGTCTCTTTGTCAAAGCTCGGTGTCAACAATGACTTGATGACAGTGTTAACAAAGAGAAGAGCAGGTAGCTCTGGGCAACTCCTTGAGGCGTTGGGAACTGTGCCACACTGGGCTGTCATGTGTCGGTGACTACGTCACGTCGGGCTGGCATTCGACCACAAGGGGGTAAGAGATAGATATCTGTGGGCAATAACACAAGTGGAGCAGTGTGACCCAAAAGGGAAGAAGGCTCACCCTCAGCATCACGATTCTGAAGGAGCCTGGTGGACAGGGATACACTGGGAAAGCCTTGCAGGGAGTATGTGCTAAGAGCAGGAACCACTGGGTAATGGTGGTAGAACTAAGAGTAGGAGGACTGTGGACTGAGTCATTTCTTACCTCTTACTTGCCATAGCCATTGCTAATTAAAAAAGAACATAGCTAAGGCAGACTTCAGCACCCCACAGGATTAGGACCAAGGATTTCAGCATCCTTGTCTCCATCCTTCAGTGCACATTGTTAGGCAGGTGTATTTTAGGAGCCAGGTCTCTAGGTCCATCAAAAGTGACACTGGACAGAAGGCTCAGAGGTTAAGACTGCTTGCTGCTCTTTTAGAGGCTCGAGGTTGGTCTTGAGCAACCAGAGTGGCTCATAACCCCCTGTAACTCCAGTTCCAGGAATATGATGCCCTCTTCTGACCTACACAGGCCCTGTGCACACACATGCTGCACACACATACACTCACACACACATAAAAACAAATGAGTATCTTAGAAAAGCATGATGCAACTTGTCTACAAGCAATGGTGCACTATTGTATGGACCGCCTTCTACAAGACTCTAGAAGGTTCTGAGGAAGCAGACAGGCTCAGTGGTGGCAGAGACTCTTAGCACAGGGCTGCTTTTGCCTGGAACTTCACCTCACAAGCCTCCAGTTTCCAATGGCTTCTCTCCTAGAAAACAGTCCAAACCCATTCAGCAATTAGCAGGGCCAAAGGCTCCTCCTGTTGTAAACAACCAATTACTTTTAAATGAAAACACGACTATTAAATTATCTTTCAATAAAGTAAATTGGAGAGACCAGTCGGGTAGCCCTTAGCCACTACTGCTAGCTAGAAAGAAATTGATCCTGTAGAGTCAAATCTTGCAAAGCTTCTCCCATCATTTTCCCCAGAGTACAAAAGCTGGTGGAATGCGCAAAGTGCTAGTGAGGCATTGGAGAAACAGCCCGAGTTGACTTAACCCACGAGCGAAGGTCAGTTTTGGGCAATGAACTCCATTTTCTTGTGTTTCATGCATGATTAAATGGTAATTACCCAGTAATGGAAAGTGTTTGGCTGATTACAGTGGACATAATTGCAGTACTCAGTGTGTCCCCATTTTACACGCTATGCTAAGCAGGCAGGACAACGGACATCTGATGGCTGATATCTTCCTAGAGCCCCATGGTTCGTCTCCCTGGGGAGGGATTTTGTCCCACATAAAGAGATGGGCAACACAGGCGACTATGTGACACCCTCTATTTTCTTTGGGGCCTCAGACACTGAAGAAGCAGTAACAGTTGTGGGGACAATGTTCCTAGTTCAGTATTTGTATTTGATTGTAGTAGCATTTCATTTGTATTTTAATAAGTAAAGCTTGCCTGAAGATCAGAGCATAAAACAGCAGCATTGGTCAGTCTTACAGACCAGGCAGTGGTAACACACACCTTTTATTAGTTTACCATAGAAACCAGGTGATGCATGCCTTTAATCCCAGTGGTGCACAGCTTTAATCCCGGACCTAGAGAGGATTAAAAGATGGGAGAAGACAGCTCACAGACTCAGTCTCATTCCAAGATTTCTGGAGGTAGAAGCAGCATTTTTTTTGGACTGAGGTTGAGGTAAGAGCCACTGGCTGGCTGTTTTACTTTTCTGGTCTTCAGGTTGAACCCCAATATCTGTCTCTGTGCTTTTATTCGTCACACTTCATTTTATTTATTTTATTTCACTTTTTTATTTCATGCTTTCCCTTCCCATCCAACTCTATTTTATTTTGAGAAAGGGTCTCCTGTAACTCAGGCAGCCCTCTGGTTCACTAGGTAACTGAGGGTGGCCCTGAACTTCCTCAACCTCCTGCTTCCAAAGTGTGACAATCACAGGCATTAACCACCATGGCCAGTTTATACTGCGTGAAGGCTTGAATGCAGGACTCCATGAGTGACAGCCAAGCGCTCTGCCAATGGAGTCCCACCCTTAGTGCTATTAAAGCAGGTGAAATGATCATTAATAATACATTTTTAAAAGTCTACTAATGGTAGGATAACTTGTGCTCATTAAAAATTGAGTAACTTTATAAAATTAAAAATACTCTGCAGGTTTTCAACTAGCCTCAACATATTAAACACCGATGAACAAAACAAGCACATAAGAAGCCACACCAAGAGAAAGTCTGACAAAGGCAAGCACCCTGGGTGAAGAAGGGTGTTCCTGTCAAAGCCGCGGAAACACAACAGGAACTCTGCGAAGGGGCAGGAAAACCCTTCCTCACAAAGTGCTCACGGACTGGGTCTTCACCATGAAATCTGCATACGGGCATTTATTACAAAGGCGTTTGTACAGATGCTTGAGAGAGGCTGAATTCCGCTGTCTGCAGAAGATGGGGTGGCCACATCACATATTGAAGTCCTTTGAATACATTTAACACTGGACATTCTGACTGGGGTGATATGGGAATCCAAGGAAGTTGTAGTTTGAATTCCGCTCAGAGCAAAGGATACTGAACATATTTTTAAGTGTTTGCATATCTTTTTCAGAGAACTGTATAACTCATTATCTCATTTCTTAATTGGATTTGTAAAATATAGTTCTTCATATATTCTTGAGATTAACCCTCTGATGTGTACTTGTTTAAAAATTTATTCTTGTTCCAAGGATCAGTTCTTCATGCTGGTGACTATTTACTGTGCTGTGCCAACTGTTTTGAAATTCATGTCATTCCATTTGTCAATCCGTGGAACTAATTCCTGTGCTATTTGGGTTCATGTTCAGACGGTGCTTGCATATGCTTGTATCAGGGAGCATTATGTTTGCTTCTAAATTTTTCATATATTTAGCTAAGGTCACTGATGAATTTTGAGTTGGTTTCTATGTGGGCTGAGAGGTACAGGTCTATTTTTATTCTACTACGTGTAGAAATCCAGTATTCCCAGCAACTTTTAATAAGTTATCTTTTCTCCAGGGTATGTTTTTTTTTTCTCAAAGTTTATTAAAATACAAAAGTCTCCATTTCCGCTCCTCCTCCCAACACCCTCCCACTCCCCCCACTCCCTCCCCTCCTCCCTCTCCATCCCCAAGAGCAGTCAGGGTCTCCCGCCCTGTGGGTAGTTCAAGCTCCTCCCCGTCAAAACATTAATGACTGCAGTCATGTGTGTCTTCCTTACTGTTCTATGATCTTGTCTGCACATTGGTCTAAGCCAGCATCACGCTGCCCACTCACCACAGCTCTGCACTGTATTTGATCAGCTACTGTGCTGTCGCCAGCATTGCTCTTTCTACTAACGACTGACTTAGCTACTTAGTGAATCTTGTCTTTCCATTTAAATTTTAGTATTGATTTTTCTATTCCTGTGGAAAATGCCATCGGAATTTCGGTGGGGTCTGCAATAAATACACAAATCACTGTAAGTGCACCAATTTTAACAATAGTTATTCTGCCCTTTCATGATCATTAGAGATCTATCTCCCCAACTTCATCTTCCAGTTTGCTCTTCAGTTTCTTCTTTTACTGTCTTAAAGTTCTCATTGTAGAAGTCTATCTACCACCCAGTGGCTACATGGATTATATTTTATGATGTTTCAAAAGCTATGGTGATGAATGGGACTCTTCTAATTTCTTTCTCTGAGTGTTGGTTACTAGTTCGTAGGAGAGCTATTGATTCTCTCTGCTGGCTTTAGTGAAAGCATCTAAGTTACAACTCTTTGTCGTCTTTGGAGCCTCTTGAGTATAGGATTGTATTATCTACAAATATGGATAATTTGACTTCTTAATTTTCTACTCATATGTCTTCTGTTTTTTATTTTTATTTAATTAAGACATTGAGCATTACACTGAATAAGAATAGAGAGAGTTGGCAGTCTTGTCTCATTCAGTGTTCCTTCTATTTATTATAATGCCACCAAATTTTGCTTTTCTTAGGATGGGGTTTGCTGCTTCTATTGCCAGTTCTTCAGGGCTTTATTCATAAATGTTTGCTTAATTTCAGCAAAGGCCTTTTCTGCACCAGTTGCAATGATTATGGGTTTTCGTCCCTCAAGTGCGTACCTGCTGCTGAAACACACCCCTTTGTATCTGTGTTACCATCCTTGCATCTTGGGAATGAAATTAGTTTGGCTATGATATATGACCTGAATGTGCTCTTAATTTGATTTGCAGAACTTTTATTGAGAACCTTTATAGCTATTTGCATTAGGTACATTAGTTAATAGGTTACTTCTTTGTGTTGTTGTTATGGCCTTATCCAGTTGTGGCTATTGGGACTATGCTGACAGGGGTCAGGCTTGTCCTTTCTCTTTCTATTCTGTGGAGCAGTCTGAGGAGCACTGATGTTAGATCTTCTTCAAGGTCACTAGGAAATCCAACTGCTCTTGGGCTTCTCTTTGTGAAAAGACTTTCTATTTCTGCTTCAATCTCACTGATTTTACTAACCTGCTTCAATTATTTATAACATCTGGGTTTAAATTAGGTAAGTCCCATGTGTCTAGACATCTATTCATTTAGTCTAGATTGTCCAGAGTTTGAACAGAAGTTTTCAAATTGTGCCACTGAGATCCTCTCAATTTCATTGGAATCTACAGTAAGATTCCTGTTTTCAACTCTGCTTTTATTATTATTATTATTATTATTATTATTATTATTATTATGAATTGTCTTTGATAATTTCTGTCTTTGTTCTCATTATTTTTATTAAACTTTCAGTCTTTTTTTTCTTTCGAAGAACCATCTCATTGCTTGATTGACTCTATATATTGTTGGTTGGTCTTCAACTCAATAACGAGATGGAGACTTCATCTCAATAATAAGATCTAACATATACTGTTTCCAAGAAAAATATTCCACTGTTAAAGACACCTGCAGGCTGAGCGTCAAAGGATAGAAGACTCTCAAGTAAACAGAAACCAACATCATGCCATTGCAGCAATTTGTGACATATGATAAACTCAACTTCAAATCAAAATCTCTCAGAAGGGACAAAGAAGCACTTCATTAAGAAGATACAGCACTTATAAAAGCATCAGGGCTCCTAGGAGTGATTTTTTTTAACTAGATTATCTGAAGAGGGAAGACCCACACTAAATGTGGACAGCAGCCCAGATAAGAGAAACTGGACAGAAACCATAGCCTTTGCCCCTTCTAGCGACATTACTTAAGCCGTTGCAGCTCTGTTCCTTGACTGATACTAGAAAATAGCTTATTGGGCGGCCAAGGTACCAAAGACTAGAAGCTCTTCAGGAATCTCCCAGGAATCTGGAACTGCTGCCTCAAACATTGAGTAACTCCCACGTTCCTGGTCTCTCCAGTGTAAGACAACCATTGTTGGACTATCTGGGTCATATGGTGACAATGTGGAAGCTACTCTAATTCATTCCCCTGTGAATTTATGATTCATTCCATCTGTTCTGTTCCTTTGAGGGACCCAAGGAACACAGTCAAATCCTGTTTTTTCTTTAGCTTCTACTGCTCTGCTGGATTACTGGGTTGGACATGATAATACTGTCCTAGCTTTCAGTTGCTCAGACATTTTACTCCTAGAATTTTCTCTTTCTTATGATCATACCTTTGAGACTGTCTCCTTCCTCTTTGGATAATATTCCTTACATATCTTCCGCAGTGCAGGTTTAATCACTGCATGAATAAAAACTCCATGAATTACTGGAGTTTATGCTAGTTTTTAAATGCTCTTATTTCTCCATCAAATTTAAAAGCTCTCTTTGATAGGTCCTGCAATATTGGTTGGTAGCTATTTGCTTTAAGGGTTTGAATTACATCATCCCATGCTTTCTTGGCTTGGAAGGTAGCTGATGCTTTTAATTTGAAGTTATTCTGATGTTTCCATCTTTATATGTGAGGTAGTGGTTTTTTATTTTATGACTTTTAGAGTTGTTTCTTTGCTTCATATTTTTTATATCTTGACTATAATTTTTGGGGAGAGGTTCTTCTCTTGTCATACCTATTTGGGGTGTTTGGATAGACAATTCTTTCTCCAGATCTGGGGAATTTCATTGAGTAGACTCTTTGTGCCTTTAATATTTGTCTCAGTTCCTTCTCGACCATGCATTCTCAAGTCTGGTGCCTTGATAATATCTCAGAGTTGTTAGACACTGGGAACACATTCACTTATTTGATTCTTGTTTTTGTTTTGTTTTATTTTTTTGTTTGTTTGTTTTTCGAGACAAGGTTTCTTTTGTAGCTTTGGAACCTGTCCTGGAACTCGCTCCGTAGACCACACTGGCCTTGAACTCACAGAGATCCATCTGTCTCTGTCTCCCAAGTGCTGGGATTAAAGGTATGTGCCACCACCATCCGCCCTACATATTTGAGGTTATGAGTGCTAAGTGTAGTCAAACTCTGGTATTGTTTCTTCTTGATGCTTTGCATAATGTTTACTGCTTGAGTCAAAGAGACTTTTGTTTCCAAGATTCTATTTTCTTTCTTTTTTTTTTTAAGTACCAATTTTTGTTGTTGTTGAATTTTCTTTCAGGTTTCTGACTTCTCCATCTATCATTCTGAGATTCTTGGGCATTTTCCCAAGTTCTTACTTTGTTAGTGACCTTCCTCTCTAGGCCCTGGATTCAATCTATCTTCTCTCCAGAAAGCTTTTGGAGACTTGCATCTGATAATTTCCCTGTATTGAGATCCTTGACGGCAGTAACTGATGAGTTAGGGTCTTTTAAAAGAATCATTGTGTCATGACATTTATGTTGTGTGTTTCTGTGTTGTGACTTGTGTGTCTGTTGGTCTGGATAACTTCTCTGTTTCATTTGAAGATTACAACCGGGAACACAAAGCGAGGAGAACCTAACTGTTTTTAGAAGTGACTTTTCCCCCTGTCCCCTGCCAGAAACATGGCTGAATCTGTGTCTGTGTCCCACCTCCTACTATGCATTACAGAGTTCAGGTGTGTTTCTACACCTGTTGTAGATTTCTGATGTTCCCCCTCTTTGTCTCTCTTTGGAATTGAGATTTTACTTTCTGTTTTCATTTTGACTGTCTTCTTCATAATCTCACAAAGAGGCAGCTTCCAACCTGCCATCTTATCCACAGGTCCCACATCACTTTCTAAGCCTGCAGTAAAAGCATCTCTCTCGTTCCCTGCCTGGCTTATAGGTATACACTGCTGCTCACCACTGAGTTCTGTCTCTCTGGATGTCTCGCCTGTGTCTCGTGTCTCCCATGCCTGCTTGAGCTCTTGGTTGGTTGCTTTTTATTTTCTTGTGTGTCTGAGCTCTCCTCTATATGCCCTGCCCCCTTTGGCTACCTTCACTCTCCTTGTGGACACTACTTCTGTATGCCACGTGATCCCATGCTGTTCCTGTCTTTCAGTCTTATCCCTACCCTGCTGTGATACGTCTAGTCCTGGCAATCACAGTGTTCTCTTCAGGTCATTAGACTAAAGCAGCCTTGAACTTGGCAGCATTCTCTGCCATTCTAAACCAACAAAACCACAAGCCATAGAGACAGAGGGTCATACCCCTCTTACTGCAGGCCAAGAAAGAAGACCAAACTTCCCACGTCACAGATATTCCATGTTTTTATATCATGATTTTTCCTTTCTGTGAACTTCAAGATGATCTTACAGAAACTCAGCAAGAGAAAGTCTGATGCTAGGTGTGGAAGCACCAGCAAACCCGACACTGGGAGGCAGAAACGGGGAGATGACTTATTCTAGGCTAGTGAGAACTACATAGTGAGATACTATTTCAAAAGAAAACAAATGAGAGAGAGAGAGAGAGAGAGAAAGAGAGAGAGAGAGAGAGAGAATAGTGAACATGGAATTTCTCCATGTACAGGACATTTCTGGAAGTTTATTAAAGACTAGGACAGTAGGAGAATATGGAAGAACTCAGCTAAATTATAAGGAATTCATAACATTCAGGTCATATTGTCTATAACATGTTGTAAAGTAACATACCTAGAGACATTGTAAAATGAAATCATAAAGTTTCTTTTCTATAGAAACATCTGTGGGTGTATTCTTATCACTTCAGAGTAATATATTAAATTACTATATGGAGGAAATAAAAGTGTCTATGATATTCAAAATTTCCTTTTCCTACCCTGAATTTGGAACATATTCTTTGAATTCAAAGAATCATGAAACAATACAGAAAAATTAGTGATATTCTGGATTGTACAATATTGTTTAAATGAAAATATTTTTAAAAATAGAGAGGACAGAAATAGAGCTAAGGACCCCTAATGATGTGACTGAGGACTGTGTTCGTTATCCAACTGCACCAAAAATGTAATGTCCATGCAACACCTCCTCATGGAAGTTTCCAGCAGCTGCATTCATAGTTGCCCAAACTTGGATGCTGTTAAGACATCCTTCAGTCAGAAAGTGATGGATAATTGAACTCAAAGTTCCTTCCACAGTGGACTCCTCCCACCTCTTCCATGGAGTGTGATACCCAGCCTTGAAGAGATGTGGAGGAAGCTTAACTGTGGGGTGCAATGAGGAAGATGGCCTGTGAGAACGGGCTGTGTGATGTGCAGCTGCAGCTGTGCCACACTTGGCAAACTTAAGATGGGAAGGCGGTCAGGGATGTTCAGGGGTTGGGGATGGCGCAAGAAGGCGGAGAGCAGAGGTATCGATCTGACTGTGTTAGCTAGGTCCTCTCCAGGAACAGAACTGATAGAGTGGTTTACACATTCAAGGGGGATTGGATTAGAGCAGCTTCCACAATATCCCAATATGGCCTGGATAGTCCAACAATGGCTGTCTTACACTGGAGAGACCAGGTATGTGGTCATGGCTCCACATATAAGACAGTAGTTCCAATGTGATGCAGGCAGTCTGGGAGCTCCCTGGAGGGCTTCTAGTCTTTGCTACCTTGGATGCCCATAAAACCTTCTCTGAAGTCAGTGAAGGAACACAGCTGCAACAGGTTAAGGGATGTTGCCAGAAGGAGCAAAGGCAATTGGGCAAAAGCAATTGTTTTTTTTCCCCCATTTTCTATTATCTGGGCTGCTGTGAGGTAATTACTATTTGGAATGACACTGTGCTGGTGGCTATGTGTATTGACACCCTGGTGCAAACCCAAGCCACAGCTGCCCAAGCAAGTGCTGACATGAACCGGGGTGTCGGGAGAGAATGATGTGTCAGGTGGATGGATAGATTGGCAAAGTGCCACTCCTGAGAAAGACGGTTGCAAAGTTGGTGCACATGGAGGGGAAGAGTGAGAAGTCCATGAGAACTGTACTTTCCTTTAACTTTTCTGTGAACTTAAAAGTGCTGAAGAAAACAAAGTCTGCTCAAAACGTACAAGCCTGGGAGTATGCAGAAGGAAAAAGACAGGGTCCAAAATCAGAGTGTACACAGAAGGGAAGAGATAGGGCACATTATCCGTGACCTTGCCCACCTTTCTGTTTGTTACATAAAGTGTACTGATAACCGACTTACTCCAACTTCCCAAAACACAGGGTGACTTTCTACAGCAGGAAGTCAATGGGGCACAATCCCGAACCAAGCTAGGATGGCCACAGAAGGAAGCACCTTCAGACAGGTTCATTGCCCAGTCGAGATGCTTCTGTACAAAGGTGTGGCTCCAATGCATCCAGGGATGCAGCTCTGTCTGTAGAGCACATGCTTCATGTGTGGGATGACTTCCCTTCAACCCTCAGTACCACATAAACTCATGCCTGTAATCATAACACTTGGGAGGTCAGAAGTTCAAGGTCATCTTTGGCGGCTACGTGGTGAATTCGTAAGCATCCGGTCTACATGAGGTCTTGTTTCAAAAAAATGACAATCAAAATCAAAATAGAGACATGCGTCTATGAGTTACTGCCACAAAGCACAGTGACACCAGAGTAAGGAACTGTGGTGGCTGTAACCTCAATTCCATTGGTGGCACTTTAAGGCCTTAACTTAACCTCAAACTTATATTCCCATATGCAAATACTACACATGGCTCTCCTCCAACCTGCCAAGAAATAGCCTGTGTGGGTGCAAGTTTATCATCACAAGTCCTTCATTTGACCTGTGTGTTGCCAAATTATATGGCACCTCTGTCTGGGGCTCTTTGAGGGTACTGAATAGTTGAACTGCTAGAGAATATATCCATTCCATCCTTCTGAGGAAGCCATCAGTTTGAATGAGCTGGACAGTGTGGATGGGGCTATCTTAAGTACGTAAGTGTTCAACTCTGGGAATGTACCTTTCAGCCATAATTCAGTAGGAGCTAATGTATTAGTGACTTCAAGCCTTAGCCCGAGGAAGGATGCAGACACTTGGAAAGTAGAGGTAGAAAACACAGTATAAATAAGCCTTGTCAGCAAGTGCCTGAGGCCCCATCCAGACTCAAAATCAAATCAGGGAACCCAGAGTAAACAGCAGGTTCAGGAGAACCCCAGACACAAGCCCTATTTCCCATATTGATGTCATTGACATCTGCCTTCTACTACTGCCTAGATAGCTACGGCTCAGGTGAAAGCTTTGAAGCCGTTCTTCCCCCTCCAGCATTCCTCCCTGGTAATATACACAGTTCCCTAGCTAACTGTACTCTTGACAATGATGGATCGAGGACATACAACCATAAAATACAGCCACTGTTTGAGAAAAGCAGCTCTGTGACCTCCTGCCACTGCATCTCCTGTAGCAGGCACCTAAGAATCCTCTGTAAGGTTAATCACATGACTGCCCTGCCATACCATTCTTTCCCAGGAGCAGAGGGAGGCACATGCACACAGTGATGTGGAGAGGACTCTCACCCAGCAGGGCTGACAGGGCTCACAACTGACTGCCATCTGGTCAGACCCTTTGCTCTCATCTGAGTTTTTCATTCTCTCCTTGGGTCTTCACTTACAGAGACTCCAAGTTCACACAAAACCCAGCCTAAGTAAAGTTAGCAATGCTTTTCTTGGCTCATTTGTCATTCGTCGTAGGGGGACCTTGGTGATGAACTCAGCTATAGATGAGACTAGAAATCTCTCTCCCCTCCATGAAAAAAGCAAGGAAAGAAATCTCTTCTCCTTTGCAATATGTCCTTTCCAAGTCTCAATTTAAGCGAAGCAAACATTGCTCAATCGCATAGGAACACAGAGTCCTGTGCCCTGGCAAGCCCTGGTGTTGAAGGAAGAAACCCATATTTGCACCTACTGGAAAACTGGATGGAGAAGCCAGACTTGCTGATGAAAAAGTCACTGTCAAACTGCAGGGTGAGGGAGTTGAAGGTGCTGTGGATATCCTCAGGCAGGGCCGAGCCGCTCCACTCCTTCAGCAGGATGTTGCTGTCCACGGGGCCGTCCCAGACCTTGAGGATGTCGTGAGCAGTCTCGGTGTCAAACACGATGAAGTGGAGGCTGCAAGAGAGGGCAGAGCGTCTGTGTTCAGGGAGCATCCGACTTGCCCTCCACGAGGGGCTTCATCCTAGACACAAGCCTGGACCGACCACCAGCCATTTCACACGCCCATCAAACGTGTTCTAACACGTCTGACAAAGAAAAATGGGGGTCCGGGTAGCTCAGAACATAGCCCGGTGCAAAGTCATCAGTCACTGGTGTGCAGAGCTGTGGTATAGGCTAAACTGACGTCTAGAGACTGAACATCTCATTTCAAGACTGCTGGATGGTTTTTTCTTTTTCTTTTCTTTATTTAGTTTTCCATTCAACAATTTCTGCTTTCTCCCCTCCTTCCATTCCCCTCCCACTCCTCCACTCACCCTCCTCCCTCCCATTCGGGTCTTAAGAGAGGGCAGGGTACCCTGTTCTGTGGGAAGTCCAAGGCCCTCCCCACTCCATCCAGGCCTAGCTGGACTGGGACTGAAGGAGCATGTGATCAAACTGTACTCTCTGAATGTGGCTGACAATGGGGGCTGACTGAGAAGCCATTGATAATGGCACTGGGACTTGTTTCTACTGCATGTACTGGCTTTTTAGGATCCTAGTCTGATTGGATGGTTTTTATAATTTTAGCCAAAGCACCCACACCCCTAACAAGTTTGGTACACCCGCTTCTTCTTATCAATGTTATTCTTAATATGCCACTTGGTGGCAGCACACACCCCGGGAGAAAGACTTCGAATACAGCCCATTCGCTTGGTCTGTTCTCAAGTCGTTTCTGCAAATTTTATTTTCAGAGTCAGCACATTGTTTGAGACAACACCACCAGGACAGAAATGCCCAATATGAATTCTCTTCTTTATATCATTTTATCCACTCCTATTAGACTTACAGGTGTTTCCCAGAACCATCTTTACACACGAGGAGGCTCACAAGGATGATGGGCAGACAGAAGAATTTAACTAAAAGGCCAGTAAAAGTCATTTTCCTTGAAGTTCTTTATAGGTTTTCATTTCCTGCGTATTGCTCGTGGGTCTTGCCACAGATACAATGACTGTACCTGACCTACATGAATCTCAGCTACATCATTTCCCACACATTACATATAGAAAGGATTGGCACATCTCACTGGGCTAAAGCATAAAATGTGGAGTATACACTTAGACAGTATATGTATATTATATAGTATATGTAAAGTACAGAATGCAGTAGAATTCACACCTCAGCATTTTCTCAATAATTTATCGTACTTGTTTCAACTCTTTTTAAAAATAAAATTTTATGGGTCCATTCATATATCCCCTGCACACTACAAGCCAATCACCTGCTTGTCCTAATACCCCCACTGTGTGTTGTGATATTCCCATTTAGACTTTCAGCATCTCCTTATGTGCTAGCGTGTGAGATCCCCGAGTACCTGGTTCCCCTATATGTGTTTAATGGGAAGTTTGAAGATGGAACCATGTAGACTGTATGTACCTGTGGCATTCCCAGTTTATTTTACATTTGGTATCATGAGTCTCCAAGAGTGAAAAGTAGAGTCTGTTAATTTATTTCAAGATTTATTTTATTTTATTTTTCATTTATGTGAACATGCATGTGTATATTTTCATGTGCTTGAACATGGATTGAAGGTGCTTGCAGAGGTCAGAAGAGGATGTCAGATCCTCTGGAGCTGGAGGATTAGGCAGTTGTGAGGCATCGATGGGGATGCTAGGAACAGAACTCAGGTCCTCTGCAAGCACAGTTTGCATTCTTAACCACTAAGCCATCTCTCCAGCTCCCTGTTAATTATTTCAAATGCACAGGGACATGTGGTGTGGAAGAAGGAGTGTTGTTTTTATTGGTTAATGAATAAAGAAACTGCTTTGGGCCTATAGCAAAACAGAACTTAGCTAGGTGGGGAAACTAAACTGAATGCTGGGAGAAAGAAGGCAGAGTTAGTGAGAAAGAATGTAGCCCTGCCTGAGTCAGACACTGGAACTTTACCCGGTAAGCCACAGCCTCGTGGCAATACACAGCTTAATAGAAATGGCTTAAAATAAGGTGTAAGAATTCGCCAATAAGAAGTTAGAGCTAATGGGCCAAGCAGTGATTTAATTAATGCAGTTTCTGTGTGGTTATTTTGGGAGTCTGGGTGGCTGGGAAACAAACAAGGTGCCTCACAGAACAGACATGCTTTATTCTTCCTCCACTGGAGCACAGCTGTTCTCTCTCTCTCTCTCTCTCTCTCTCTCTCTCTCTTCCTCTCTCTCTCTCTCTCTCTCTCTCTCTCTCTCTCTCATAATAAAGTACAGTACCACAGTGGGTATTCTAGAATGCCCATGCAGTCCAAGGGACTTTATAAACCAACAAAGAAACGCCTAGCCACCCTGCTCTTTCCGGTATTCCACTTCTAGTCTCACAAAAATGTGCCAAGGCCTTTGTCTTATCTTTGCCAATCCCCAACACTACAGGTGTATGCACTCTGTATACACTCTGATAGATGCAGGGTGTCTTGTTTAATCATGACCATTGATGATTAATGAGACCATGGTGTGCGTGTGCATGTGTATATCTAAACATGATTTTTTCTTCAAAGTAGCTGAGCAATTCAGTATTTGTAGACTCTCAGCATGAACAAAGACCACCTCTGTGGTCAGGAAGAAGCCGTTGGATTATACAGCCAGTCATCACCATTTGTATTGCGGTGGAAATGCACAGCAACATGAAAAAACCAAGAATACCATATTATAGCAGATGGTGAACACAAATGATGCAAAAGCAGAAATGGTGGGGCTGAGACTCTCGGGGATTGGGTGGAAGAGACACATGACATGGGCTATTGAGTTAAGCCACACAACAGGACGAGGTATGTGTCAAGCCTTGAAGAGACTCATGGGATCTGAAATAGTCACACAAGGGACCATTTCACCAAGCAAGGGTTCGTTGCAGAGGATTTGAGCTTTGATGAAAACCCAGGAATCCAGGGCAGAGAGATCAGTAAGTCATAAGACCACAGAAGAAATGAGGGATAGGTGATGGGGAGGTAGAGGAGACTAAAGAAATAGTCTCAGAATGTGTTAAGCCTTTTGTCCTTTTGGCTGGGCGAAATATCAAGTTGGATGATTGGGAAACAATTACTTTACCCTCAGTTGCAAAAATAGGCTTATTGACTCCTCATGCTGTAGCAAAAAGGATTGCAGATGGATGGTGTCAAATCTGTGACCTTCCTGGGGGATGCCAGAAGGAGATCCACGCACCTTATGGAAGTGCCACCGTGGAAACCCTGAGGGCCTAGCAGATTCTAGATGCACTTTGTAAAGTAGCAAAAACAGATGGGGTGGCTGTGGGAAAGAGAATGCAAGGAGCTTTGAAGATATTCAGCCTCAAAAACAAGAAGGCTGGAATGACCATCAACCTAGTTGAGAAAAGGAGAAGGTGGGCAATAGTGGTTGAACCTCTGAGCTCAGACCTGTGCAGAGGGAAATTCAAAGGTGGTTCTTGTATGGTGAGGGGCTCCAGAGGAAGTCTGGATGATAATTAGACTCACACATCTCCCACTGATGCACTACTTTAAACCCTAAGACGAGATGAAGTCATCAAAGTTCAAGGGCAGAGGCCATAGTACCTGATCACACGCATTTGTTCATTTGCATAATATGTCATTTATCTTTCTAATTAGGGTTGATGTTGAATTTTTTAAAAAAAGGAATGAAAAGTAAAGGACGCAACTGCTTCTAGGTATGGTGGAGGAGAAAGTTTCTTGTAGTTAAAAAAGAGGGAGCCTAGTCAGGGAAAACACAGAGTTCAGAGTAGGTATGACCCCAAGCCACGTGAGGAGAAGGAGGAGGGGAAGAGAAAGAGGAACCAGGTACAACAGCCAAGAGGACAAGGTGAAAGAGAGGTGGGTAACCAAAATGGCTGAACTATATAGGAAAGAACTTCTGTGGAGGAGGGCAGTCTTGGCCACAGGGAGTTCAGCGTAGGGTATATCAGCCAGGAGGGCCCTACAGCATCTAGGAACTGAGAGATGGAGGGAGAACCTGGCAGACAGACTTACTGTAATATGTTAAGTAGGCACCTCAAACATTAGTCCAGGGTTTTGAGACCTATCAGATGTCTACCTTGCTGAATTCTTTGCCACAGAAAAGACACCTGCCACCTAAACCATGGATGTGTTTGCTACATTTCCTGGTCTTTTATTGCTCATAAAAAAGACTGAAATCTTATGAAGTTATTCTCCCCCTTTGTTTGGATAACCACACATGTTTTCGCTGGCGCGCAAATAAGACAGACTGTAGAGACCAGCGAAGGTTTTCACTCCTGTGCTTCTTACAAATAACAAACGAGGGAGGGAAAGAGGAGCTGATTTAAGGAATTAATTCCTTTTTTTTTTTTTTTGAGATTGGGTCTCTCTACATAGCCTTAGCTTTCCTGAAACTCCTGTCCTTGAGTTCAGAGTAATCCACCCGCCTCTGCCTTCCAAGTGCTGTGCCACTATAGTTGGCAAGGTGGCAAGGAATTAAGTTTTGGACACCTCATTTTAAATTATGTATATATTTCCTCTATGAAACTTAGATTACTAAAATTGACTTGAGTAGATCATTATAGGTAAACATATGTATCTCATAATCATGAGTTGAAAATTGGCAATACATTTAAAACAAAGTAAGTAAAAAATTAATTTTTAATGAAATTTTAATGTCTGGATAAGTATTTATAGAAATAAAGAAATAATACAAACTTTATCCATGAGACTAATAATAGGATCATGGCCTTTTTATTTATTTACTTTGCTACAGCTCCCTACTCCAGCAGACATTCCCTGGAAAGCCTCACACCAAGCCACCAGCCAGGGAAGCAGGCAGACTAACTGCAGACCTTCACCTCTTCCTTCAGTCTTCGAAACCCATCCCCCAGTATCATCCCAGCGCTGCAGCAAACCACCGGCTGTGCCTGCCCTCCTTCCCCACACCCATCTACAGTGGACCACACTGATCTTGGCCTTCAAACATCCTTCCCCCAACTCAAATATTTATCCCAGCCCCCAGCTTCAGCAGGCTTTCTCTGGGAATCCTCTGACCACTCCTGCCTGGTAAAGAAGTATGGCCTGTAGAGAAGCAGGAATGTGATCTTCAGATCTTCACTCTTTCTCCGCACCTGCATATCCCATCCCTAGTCTCATGCCTAGCTCTGCAGCAGACCGAGTGTTCCTGGATTCTTCTCACTCTCTGACCCCATTCCCAGAGATCTAAGCAGATCCTAAAGGAACACCTTGCTTTACTCAGCCCTGTAAACTCCTCCAGAGCTCTCCTCTAGCCCTTCCCCATTGCTAAGCCTCAACTCCTAATACCTAGGAACACAGTACACCTGTAATGTCAGTGGTCACACCTGGCAGGCAGGTTTTCAGAAGAATTCTCTACCAAGCAATACACAGTCACTATACCTTCCTAAGAACCAGAGAGGGCAACAGAAACTAAGGAACAAAATGCCTACCCAGCAAAAATGAGACCAGATACCAACACCTAGAATTACAATAATTTCAAACACAGATGCCTAGACAGCGAAGTAAAAATACAATCCATAATAGCCAAGAAACTATTTTTACACTAAAAACCAACTCTACTATGGTTGGTTTAAGAACAGACATGTTGATCAATAGAATCAGCTTGAAGATCCCGACATAAATCTACACACCTGATTTTGATTTTAAAAAAGTCACAAATACACGATGAAAAAAGACAGCATTTTCAATAAACAGTGCTGATCAAACTGAACAACTACATATAGAGGAATCCAAATAGATAAAGATTCATCACTTTGCACAAAATTCAAGTCCAAATGAATCAAAGATCTCAACATAACACCAGATACACTGAACTTGTTAGAGGAGTAAGTGGGGGATAGCCCTGAACTCATTGGCACAGGAAAAGTCTTTCTGAACAGAATGCCATTAACACAGGTGCTGTGGGAGTTCCTTCAGCTCCTTCAGCCAATCGCCGCTGAGTTACCAGCCCATTGGGGCGTGGTCTCTCTCCCTTTAAAAAAAGCAACGGCTGTCCTCCACTCTGTCTTTGTCTTCCGGCTCCGTTTCTGGCCCCTGGACTCCTTTCCTGTTCGCGCGGAGGGGCTGTTGTCTGGGACGGTAATCTGTAAGTTTTTTCCCCTTTGAATAAATAACCATTCTATTAATCATAATTCCAAACTGGTGTGGGATTGTCTGTGACTTACGCCTTCATCTGGCGCCCAACGTTTGGTTGTAGAACTCCCCCTTCCCCCCCACTCAACTGCTTGCTACCAGCTCGGCTAGTCACGAGACCTCCCTCAGCTGCGGCCTGTGCCCTGTATGTGGAGCCAGCAGTTCAATTAAACCCCACGCCTCCCAAGCTCCACAGGCTCGGGACAATCTCTGCAAGCCTGGTTTGCTCTTTTCTGAGTTGTTTTTAAATTTCCCTTGTAAGTGCGGTGCTTTAGTGGCGTGAATCAGAACGACTCGGTCATGCGGAGGCATACGCGGCTTCCGGGTTGCTCTTTTCTACCCCTGGATTCTGGGTTTCTGGTTCCGTGTATGGAATTGATTTAATTAAACTTTCTTTCTTGAGCAACTTATATTTCCTAGTTTTTAACAAATACTAAGGCAGACACTGAAACAGGACCTGTTTAAGTCACCTTTGCAGTGGTTCTAGTCGCAACTTGGCAACAGCGCCGCCAACTAGACAAGAGGTAATATGGCAGTTTTTGTTTCCAACGCCAATTTTACTGTTTTCTTTATTAATACAATGGATTATGTCATGCAAGGTTTATATGACTATGGGAATATATTAATTTACTTGTTGCTAGGTTTCAGTTTTCTTTTCAATATTTTATCATTAAGAAAGATACGATTTTTACGGACTAATATTGAACAACTAGTTGAAAGGATTAAAATTATTGAAAATCAGGGGTTATCTGAACAAGTGGATACTATGATAGACAAAATTGACTCCATGTCCAAGGGTACTAGGAAGTTACCTGAAAGGGTACAGGCTGTTGAATTTGACGTTCAGACGTTACCACAAAGTTTTGATAAGGTAACAGATAGAATGAACCTCCAGAATGGGAACCAAAAAACTGATACCTTAGTGAAATTACTAGAAACATGGGTAGGTCAGGAGATTCAGGATTTAAGGGATACAATGATAAAAAGATTAGAAATGATTGAAGAAACTATTGGAGCTGGTGAACAGAGTAAGAAGGCACAAGGACAGGATACAATGCCACCACCAGCTGTTAGAACTGGCTTACCCAGGGTCCTAACAACATACCCTGTAATTTATTCTGACAAAGGGTTAACTTCCAAAGGCTCAAAGGGAGTTAAAGAAGCTAGATGGACACCAATAGCAATGAATGATTTAAAAGAAATTAAGCAAGCTGTCGTTAACTTTGGCTTGCACTCTGCATTTGTTAAGGAAATGATAAGGACTTGGGCTTCTAATGTCAGAGCTACCCCCCATGATTTCTCTCAGCTAGTGTCTGCAGTTTTAGATGATGGGCCTTCCTTGATGTTTGGAATTTATTTCAGAGAAGAATACAAACATATGGAACAGCAAGGAAGAGCAAAAGGTGTGGAGGTTTCCCAAGATCAAATTCTTGGTGTAGGAGCATATGCTGATCCACAGGTCCAAGCTCTTTATGATGAAGAAGTGCTGTCCTTATGTCACAAAGCAGCCTTGAATGCTTTGAATAGAATACAAGATCCAGCAAAAAGGGTCGAATCATATACCAGGGTTAGGCAGGGACAGAGAGAACCCTTTACTGACTTTGTGCAAAGATTAATTAAGGCTCTGGACATAGGGGTAACAGACCCAGAAGCTAGACGAATACTTCTTGAATCTCTAGCTTTTGAAAATGCAAATACTGAATGTAAAAAGATAATTGGGCCTTTAAGATCTAGATCAGCACCAATGGAAGAATGGATACAGCATACAATGAATGTTGAGATGTTTAGCTATAATGATGAATCCTGGGTAGGAGAAGCGATTTCCAAAGCTATGAGGAGACATCAAACTACCAGGTGTTTTAATTGTGGTAAATTAGGACATCTGAAAAGGGATTGCAGGCAAAGAAATCCTAGGAATAATATCTCCTCTGGGAATGACAAAAGTAGGAGATCTCAGCCTTCAGGTATATGCAGGAGATGCGGTAAAGGCCGACATTGGTCCAACGAATGCAGGTCAACAACAGACAGACAAGGCAACCCGATACCATCGGGAAACTCCTTGAGGGGCCTCTCGCAGGCCCCCAAGCCAAAAGTGGCCCAGTCATTCCCAGTTACAGTCGAAAATGTGTCTCACCAAGAAAATTAAAAACTCCAATGTCTGC
The DNA here is from genome assembly GCF_982192425.1 of Myodes glareolus. Classification (NCBI taxonomy): domain Eukaryota; kingdom Metazoa; phylum Chordata; class Mammalia; order Rodentia; family Cricetidae; genus Myodes; species Myodes glareolus. The sequence goes on along the minus strand of NC_142048.1, from coordinate 52,912,656 downwards.
CGTAAAAAGTAATACTGGTCTAAATGATGAATTACATGTGGAGAATGAGTCAAAAAATTCAGGAGGACAGAGTAAACGTATATTTTGGCAAACGTATATTAACGATCAAAGACCAAAGCTAAGAGTCTGTATAAATGGCATTTTTATTGAAGGCTTATTAGACACAGGTGCGGATGTAAGTATAATTACTCCAGAATCCTGGCATCCGAATTGGCCTCTTCATGAGGTAGATGTTCAGTTCCTGGGAATTGGAACCCTATCTCGTGTAAAACAAAGCACAAGATGGGTGGAATGCATAGGGCCTGAAGGGCAAATAGGAAGATTAAGGCCATATATAGCAAATATTGCAATAAATTTATGGGGCCGGGACCTGCTACAGCAATGGAATACCCAGATTAACATTCCTGTAGTTCCAGGAACTCACAATTCTGGGAAGGATATAATGAGGTATTATGGAAAAAGGTCACCAGCCATTCAGGCTGTACAAGAACACACAGCCAATAGCAAACCTTTAGAGGTACCAACAGCCCTACCTTTAAAATGGCTAACTGAGAAGCCAATATGGATCAAGCAGTGGCCTCTAGCTGAAGATAAGTTACAGGCTTTGGAACAGCTGGTACAAGAGCAACTAGATGCTAACCATATTGAAGAATCAACCAGCCCTTGGAATTCTCCTGTGTTTGTTGTAAAAAAGAAATCTGGTAAATGGAGAATGGTGACAGATCTAAGAGCTGTCAACAAGGTAATTCAGCCTATGGGTCCGCTACAATCTGGAATTCCTTTGCCTTCTCTATTACCGAGAGGATGGCCTCTTATAGTTATTGATTTGAAAGATTGTTTTTTCACTATACCTTTGCAAAAAATGGATAGAGAAAAATTTGCCTTCACAGTGCCTACTTATAATAATTCTCAGCCTACTAGGAGATATCAATGGACTGTCCTCCCACAGGGGATGCTCAATAGTCCCACATTGTGTCAATATTTTGTTAATAAGCCACTGGAAATAATTCGTAAGCAATTTCCCAAGTCCATAATTTATCATTACATGGATGACATTTTATTATCTGATTCAAATAAAGATATTTTGGAAAGTATGTTTGAAGAAGTAAAGAAAGTCTTGCCTAGGTGGGGATTACAAATTGCCCCTGAAAAGATTCAAAGAGGAGATTCTATTAATTACCTAGGCTACAGAATAGGGTTAGAGAAAATTCGAACACAAAAGGCACAAATTAGGAGAGACCGGTTACGGACTCTTAATGACTTCCAAAGATTGTTAGGAGATATTTCCAGTCTACGACCAGCTGTTGGGATAACACCTGATCTAATAGTTCATTTAAACAAAACCTTAGATGGTGATAAGGATTTGAATAGTCCCAGAAAATTGACAGTTGAAGCAGAAAAGGAACTGACAATGATTGAGGAAAAATTACAGGAGGCACATGTGGATAGGGTCAACCCGAATCTTAGTTTCATCCTAGTCATACTGCCTTCCAGAATTTCTCCTACAGGGATTTTAATGCAGAGGGAAGATATTATTTTAGAGTGGATATTTATACCTCATAAACCAAGTAAAAAATTAAAAACTTATGTAGAAAAGGTTTCAGAATTAATTATAAAAGGTAAACTGAGACTTCATCAACTAGCAGGTATAGACCCAGCAGAAATTATAGTGCCTTTTACTACTGAGGAAATAAGAAAGTTATGGGAAGATAATGAACCATGGCAAAGAGCTTGTGCTAATTTTTTGGGAGAAATTAGCAGCAACTATCCCAAAAGTGATAGACTTAACCTCATAAAGAGAACTTCTTGGATTCTTCCTAGAATTGTACGTGATGCTCCAATAACTGGAGCTCGGACATTTTATACCGATGCAAATAAATCAGGGAAAGCAGGTTATAAATCAGAAGAATTGAGTAAGGTGGAACAAAGCCCTTATAATTCTGTCCAGAAGGCAGAATTATATGCCATTCTTATGGTGCTAAGGGATTTTAAAGAACCTCTTAATATAGTTACAGATTCAAATATGCAGAAAGAGTTATCTTGCATATTGAAACCGCTGAATTCATACCAGATGACACAGAGTTGACTTCATTGTTTATCGAGGTACAGGACATAATTAGGAATAGGCTTTGTCCAATGTACATAACACACATCCGGTCCCATACCGGTCTGCCTGGGCCTCTAGCACAAGGTAACGCTGAAATTGACCAATTATTGATTGGAAGCGTTCTGCAGGCCTCAGAATTTCATAAAAAACATCATGTCAATAGTAAAGGCTTAAAGAAAGAGTTTTCCATTACATGGCAACAAGCTAAGGACATTATAAAGAGATGTCCTACTTGTTCTTTCTATAATCAAACACCGTTGCCTGCAGGGAGTAACCCAAAGGGTACTCAAAGGAATGAAATCTGGCAGATGGATGTGTTCCACTTTATGGAATTTGGTAAATTAAAATATGTACACCACACCATAGACACGTATTCAGGTTTTCAATGGGCAACTGCCCTGAGCTCAGAAAAGGCTGATTCGGTAATCACACATTTATTGGAAGTTATGGCCATCATGGGTATACCTGCACAAATAAAGACAGACAATGGTCCAGCATATGTATCTAAGAAAATGAAACGCTTCTTTGTTTATTATAATATAAAACACGTTACAGGTATACCAAATAATCCTACAGGTCAGGCAGTTATAGAAAGATCAAATCGTACTATAAAGGATATGCTAAACAAACAGAAAGGGACGAAAGATACCCCCAGAAATAGATTGCATAATGCTTTATTAACCTTGAATTTTCTTAATGCTAATGAGAAAGGAACAACAGCAGCAGAGAGGCATTGGATAATGGAAAAAACTTCTGAACTAAACCAACCTGTTTATTTCAAAGACGTGCTGACCTCTCAATGGAAGCCAGGAGATGTGCTACGTTGGGGAAGGGGTTTTGCTCTTGTTTCCACAGGAGAAGAAAAATTGTGGATACCATCAAAATTAATAAAGGTTCGATTTGAAGAGGAGAAACCTCTTGGAAAGGAGAAATGACAGCATCTACAATGATGATAACCGTACAGGTGGTAAGAAAAGCATATAGAATGGGGGCAGGGTTCTGTTCTTATCTCCACAGGAAAACACTGATCTTTGAAAAGTTCAAGGGACCCTGGATATTTGAATACTGACAGATGGAAAATAACGGCCCAATAGGGACTATCAAGAAAACTGAATAGGTTCTGTAAGTACCATATACTAAATCATATTTCTAAATTTATAGAGCTGGTTTTAGAGTTGGACTCTGGCTCAGTCCCTCTCTAATTCCAAGCCTGTTGTTTAAAGAAAAACCCAGAGTTTCTGGAGTTTCTGTCTCATGTCAAGAGCCATGATATGGGACAGAAAGAAATATGAGTTTAGAAAACATCTTTACTTTTCTTCATATCTATCATACCTTCATTAAATATATCTATCATGTCTCTCATTGAATATAGGTATTCATGTATATGTCTATATAATTAATGTTTAAGTTTTCCACAATGAACAATGAGTTTTTCCTACAGTGACATTTGAAGTTTCCAGGAAGAAGATGAGGCCCCATAACAACAACTCCACCTGGTTGATATGACGTCATGATACTGATAGCGCTACTACAAGACCTGTTTTGGGTACCAGCTGCACAAGACGGTTCCAACGTGCTGAAATGGTGCACATCTTGTACAACATTCTGGCCAGACCTCCACAAAATACTCAGAGACTATTTGCAATTTTAAAAGACATTGATCTTGAAATTTAACCATCATTTTACTTTCACAGGATCCCCCAGAAAGAACGTCGCCCCCATGACAGCTGGAAGTAATTCTAGAGAACGACGTCCCCTCTCCCAATAAAGTTTGCCCTTGGGTTTAGGGACATCATTTAGGGGTTGGTTATAATTAGTATATGGTTGAGGGTTGGGGGAGGAATTTTATAAGCACAGGAATCTTAAAAAAAAAAGAGGGATAATTGGATTATGGGATAAATAGATTTGTACTTGTGAGTTATTGCTTTTAGACAAACATATTGGTATCGATTCTTATATACTGATACAAAGTTAAATTATGTTGACTATTTTATGCATGCATGCTTCATGCTTCTACCTCTGTTTAAAACATTTTTATGTATTTGTATATATATATTGTATTGATATATGTATATTTACCATATTGCATTGTACACTTCTACCTCTGATTAAGATACTTATATATTGTTTATGTATTGATATATATATTTACCATATTGCAATGTATACTTGCACATTGTTTATATTTGGAAGTCACATTGTCCTCATTTATTGCACAGTTGTTTATTATCTCAGTTTTTAAGTTAGATAGATATTGAGAATTATATAGATCAACAGTCATCTAAGTTTGTCATTTATAATTAGACTAATCAGGTTCTTTAGATATATAGAGATTATATTCAGTATAGATAGATAATCTTCAACCTCTTCAAAGAGCTGTAGAAAATGGCCTTTAATCTAATTCAGAGTTCTATGGTAGGGAGACACAATCACTCCTGGCAACACTGATCTATGCCCGAGAGAATGTTGAGCACCAAAGACACTCCACCTGGAGCCTTTCTTCTTGGCAGAACTGGCCTTTGGGTAAAGAAATGCTCATACCTCAACTACTGACAGAGTTACAGAATATCCGTAAATGGATAAAACAAGACTGTCATATCCTGCCAAGTCAGGGTAAGATAGTTTTGAAGTTTCTTGCCTTTGAAAATGGTATGTCAGTTACATCAGGCCTTAGCCAAAGTTGGTTGCTTCAACGCTGCAAATGTGACTTTGGGTGTTTGTCCAGGTAGCCAGTTGTCTCTGCGATTTGGTACATGTTCTGGAAGTTGTTTGATTGCACTTCCTAATTACTCAGATAACATTATTTCCCTTCTCAGATCTTCGATGGGATTGAAGATTATATAAATGTAGTTACTTTCCTTTCATGACTTGGCCAAGTTATTTGTTATACAAGACTTAAGCTAGTTAGAATAGGATATTTGTATTTATTGTATATAATTTCGTAGGTTTGTACTTATTGTATATAATTGCGTAGTAGGCTTAGAACTCTCTTACTTAAACAAAAGGGGGAGATGCTGTGGGAGTTCCTTCAGCTCCTTCAGCCAATCGCCGCTGAGTTACCAGCCCATTGGGGCGTGGTCTCTCTCCCTTTAAAAAAAGCAACGGCTGTCCTCCACTCTGTCTTTGTCTTCCGGCTCCGTTTCCGGCCCCTGGACTCCTTTCCTGTTCGCGCGGAGGGGCTGTTGTCTGGGACGGTAATCTGTAAGTTTTTTCCCCTTTGAATAAATAACCATTCTATTAATCATAATTCCAAACTGGTGTGGGATTGTCTGTAACTTACGCCTTCACACAGGCACTAAGATAAAAAAAAAAAGGAACCTCACAAGACTGAGAAACTTCTGCATGACAAGGAACACAATTTTTGTGAAGTATTTGTTTGACTAGGCAAAGATGAGTTACATTTGTCTGTGCTGCATTTGTTTAATTTTGTAAAGATAAAGATTTGTCGCTGCTTCACCTTGCCTGCCTAACGCACCTGAATGGTCTAATAAAATGCTGAATGTCAATAGCTAGGCAGGAGAGGGACGGGTGGAACTGGTGGGGAACAAGACTAAAGAGGAGGAGGAATCTAAGCTCAAGAGGAGAATAAGAGGAGAGAATGTGTGTATGAGAGAGATACAGAGAGAGGGGAGGGAGGGAGGGAGGGAGGGAGGGAGGGAGATGCCCAGGGCCAGCCAGTCAGGCAGTCAAGGGCCTGTCAGACATGGAATAAGACATACAGAATGAAAGAAAGCTAAAAAGCCCTGAGACAAAGTGCCATGAAAAGAAACAGATTAATATAAGTTACAAGAGATATCAAGAAATGAGCATAAGGTAAAGCTGAGCATTCACAACTAATAAGTCTCTGTGTCATGATTTGGGAGATGATTGGGAGCCCAAAAGAAAGCCTTGCTACACTGGAGTTCAACATGGGGCTCAAATTTCCACAGGGCCTGATATGACTCCTTTAACAGGCTCTGCTATACAGCAAACACTTGCACGGCACTTTAAATTGAAACAAAACGCTAAATTAAAAAAATGCCTGTCACAGCACAGATGCCGGCTTCTTACTTAGAGCTGGGGCAGCTGATGAAGCTCCCTGTTAGGTGCAGCTCTTGGCCAGGCCTGAAAGCCTTTGCTACAGACATAAAGAAATAAACCAGGAAACTACAAGACGGGTGACCTATATACTGATCCCTCTGCATGGGAACAGTTCTGAGACTGGACAATAAATGTTATAGCTACTTTTCTCAGGACTTCACCATTACCTCAGTTTTCTCAGGGTCCTATAAAGACACCATCACTCCCAGACAACAAGAAGTAATTTTAAGAACATGATATCCACATTCCCAAGAGCTTGAATGGGTCTTATTTGGTCATTCAGTGAGTTATGGATACCATTTAGGGAAATTGTTTGCAAATTTGTATTGGTCATGGGAAGCGAAGAAGCAAAGGAGGTTAGATTCAAGGATTTTTTTTCTGAAAAGAAATAGAGGGATATAGAAATGATAGGATAAAGGATAGATTTTACTTTCATCTAAAAAGCAACTATTAATCTCAAATACTTTGCATTGATATGGAATTTTGTATGTTGATGCAAATTCAAGGTTAATTTTGTTAAAACTTATTGGATATATATTTCTACTCTTGTTTAAGGTATTTTGGCATATTGATATAAATTTAAGGTTATTTTTGTTGCAACATACTGATATATGTCTCTACTCTTGTTCAAGGCATTGTACCTATGGGATCCATTTAAAAATGTAAGATAAAGTTCTAGTCCTTGAAAATTATTATTATAAATCATTTAGGATAATTAAGAAATACAGGTCAGTAGTCAGTCATCTATGACAATCAAACTTGCAGTTATGTTACTTATGTTTTCAAAATCATGCACAGATATATTTTAGATAGACACATGGTCTTCAAACACTTCAAAGGTGTACAGAATATGGCACTTAAAATGTTTTGTTAAGATGGGGCTTTTCATTGATATAGAGACACATTTGTTCCCGACAGCACCAATTTACTTCAGAAAGGATAATAATCATCAAACAATCTCCATATGGAGCTTGCTTTCAATGTTGCAAAGTTAGCCATTTTGGCAAGAAAATGTCTTTGTCTGGACTGCTGACAGTGTACCTTTCAAACTTTACATGCAGGAAACATACGAAAGCAACTGCTGAAATTTGCCAAAGCAAAATGGGACAGTCTTTCAAAATTCTTGCTTCATTAAAAAAAAAAATCTGTAGAAGTGTGCCTGATCTAATGGTAGCTCACCAAATCCAGCTGGACTGGGACTGAAGGAGCATGGCATCAAACTGTATCCTCTGAATGTGGCTGACAATTGGGGCAGGCTGAGAAGCCAATGCTAATGGCACTGGGATTTGTCTCTACTTCATGTACTGGCTTTTTGGGATCCTACTCTATTTGGATGCATAACTTCCTAAGCCTAGATGGAGGAGAGAGGGCCTTGAACTTCCCACAGGACAGGGTACCCTGCCCTTTCTTAGGACTGGAGGGGGGAGGGTGAGTTGGGTAATGGGAGGGAAGTGGGAGGAGGTGAGGAAGTAGAAATTTTGAATGGTATTATTTATAAAGTAATAAAAAAATAATTTAAAAAAGCTGTCTGATATCCTAGGTCTAGAGGTTGAAGATGGATGCTCCAAAGCTTCGGTAACTGTCCAGAGAGCCAGATATCTTTGTCATTTCTATAGTTTTGAAAGTTGCTTGCTCTGTACTTCCTGATTACTCAGGTAATATTAGATCTTTCTGTTGTTTTGATGGAGTTGAAGACTAGACATTTATAGTTATGATAGAGGGTAAATTAGGTACAGAGCTTTGGACTCATTAAGGTAAGATAGATAATAGAGTAATTTCTCTGAATTTTTCAAAAGGAAAAGGGACTGGATATTGTAAATGTAATTATTACTTGATAATTATTCTTGTTGTATATATTTTTACTATGTTAAAGTTAAGACCATTCTTTTCATTTTGATAAAAAGAGAGGAAACTGTTGCAGAGTATTTGTTAAATAGGCAAAGATGTGTTACATTTTTAATGCTACATTTGTTTAACTATGTAAAGGTGTGTTGCCGTTTCATCTTGCCTGCCTAAGGTGTCTGATTGGTATAATAAAAGCTGAATGGCCAATAGTTAGACAGTAAAGGGTTAGGCAGGACTGGTGAGCATAGAAGACAAGAGGAGAGAATGAGCAAATGAGTAGGTCTGTTCATCTAGTTTTGTTTCTTGGGCTCTGTTCCTTCTGTTTGCTTGGTTTGTCCTAGTCTGATGTGTTGATTTTTATTATATTATATTATATTATATTATATTATATTATATTATAATGTCTTAGATGCCTGTTTGTTTTCTAATGAGAGACAGGCACAAATTATCATTGATAAAATCATGTGACATCTACACAAATTAGCACATTGAGTAACAGGCATTGTCAATGGTCAAAAGGCTAAGTACTGTAAAAGACACTAGCTTGCCCTAGACTCGTCTGTTGCAATACGGTGGCTCCAATACAAATCACACAGATGGCTGTGTCTTTTTTTTTTGAATATTTAACCCACAATTGCCTTGAATTCAGTGTCAGATATGAAGACTTCAACTAGTAAAAAAAATATGAATAGTAAAGTATTGTAGTAGACAGACACATATCTCAAAGGAAGGAAATAAATCTCAGAAATAGACCAACTGAGATACAAATATCTAAGGTTTGACCAAAATCTCATGTGAAGTCTTGTGTAGAAAGGACTGACTGCATCATGAAGCAATTAAAATTCCTTATAATGAAAAAATGTGTATGCTAAAAAAAAAAAAAACTAAAAGAGAATCCAAGATCCAAGACAATACTGGGGAGTCAAGGCATCTCAATTTGAACAGAAAACGACCAAGAAAACACATGGTATAACATACTTTAAATATGAATCTGAAATTCCTAATAGTAACTAAAACTGAGTAAAGATGAATAGATGAATATGATAAATTGGAATGAACAGCCTGTGGAAGTGAAGAAAACAGACCAAGGATGTCATGTGTCAATCATCAAAGGTGGCATTAGGAAAGCCAACTGACAAGTAGATAGGTAGTGAGTGTGCTTAGTCATCAGGGAACTACAAAGCAACCTACAATTCATGGCTGTGGCTAAAACAAAAAGGATGCTCCATGACAAATGGAGGCAAGAAAAGGGTCTTGATTCTTGCTAATGTTCTCAGCGAAGAGATGAAGTAATACCTTTAGACGGGGCTGGTGCCTTTCATGGCTTAGGATGTGACTCACTGTGTTCGTATCTTTCGTGGCTTAGGGTGTGATCCACTGTGTTCCAGCAGTTTTACATGCTCTCTAAAAACCCGAGTCCATACTTACCAACTGACACACAACCACATATGCAACACAAGAAAACTTGTAATAGCTCAATGGGGTCAGGTCATCTGTGCATCCACAATACACAGAGCAGATGCAAGGTTTAATGGGCTCATGCAACAGGATCAAATTCACAGCAATGCGAGCCAAAGATGAGGAAACCAAACTAACTACTGAGCGAACCACTGTGCAACCACATTTGGAATCAAGTTTCCAACAAGAGAATTTCATCTAAGGTCAGACTGGGGATTCAGAAGAAGTTGGCAGGCGTTTTAGTAGGAATAACTTGCAAGAAGAGGGAATCAAATAACTCAGCAAATGAATAAGAAAGCAAAGCAATGTTTAAATTTCCCCAAAGTCCGAGGTTGAGAACTATGATTGAGAACACATTAGGCATCCTGCTTCTGGCCACACATATTTCTGCACAGTACTTTGGCCATGGCTGTAAAAATCTAAATGTCCATACACTGCAGGCCCAGCTCTGTATCTGTCATGAAAAGGATTCCAGGTGACATGCTGGGAGGACATTACTTATGTCGTATTACTTATAATACAGAAAAAAACGTAGAACAACCCAAATATTCTCAATAAACATCATTTAAATCAACTCTAATACATCCAGAGAATTGAATATTTTTCAATAATTTCAGAGAATAGAGTACAACAATGAAAACATAGAAATAGGATCATGATCACTATCTGAAAAACTCCTCAGGACAATCATGTTAGCTCCCTAAATAAGCAGATAGCTATGCCAATCAAAATGTAAGTATTTGCATTTTCACAGAAAAATACATTCTCAAATCTTAGGTTTCTAAGATTTTAGAAAGCAGTTTTAAAATTTTCTCCTTTTTAAATAAATATCTCATTATTTTAAGTTAAAGCAGGTCAAATGAAAACATATGTATGATTTGACAAACAGGCAGATACCCCAAAGAAGGATTTGTGTTGGGGCATTTAAAAATGCTCACACTGTTTAATTTGTAAATTATTTCCTGGAATTTGTTCTAACAAACTAATCATGGATAACAATTTTCTTGTAAGACCGTTTGCCAAATCGATGTGGGCAACGGCAAAGACAACAATATAAACACCTGACAAGGGACACAATGCTTATGCATGTTCATAATACATACTACAGAACACAGTCTACCATGTCTTATGGGTTATAAACCTACAGATTTAATGAAATTAAAACGAAGAGTTTTTATTAAAAAAATTGCTTCTGTCATGTTCATGCACACATTTCTTTTCCTTGCCATTGTTGCCTGTCTAGCACCCAGCTGTGAACACAGCATCTACTTTGCACTAGGTGTAGACACTCTAGAGACCAGTGAAGCACCTAAGAAGATTGGTGAAGGCTACGTGGAAGCAGTGTATATAAGGTAGACTTAGGTCTCTATGGGTCTCCTGGATCTCACCACCCAAGGACCATTTGCACACACAGACTCACGTAAGACATTTGTCAATGTGGAGTGTTGATGTCTGGTAAGGGGATAATGTATGTTTCGCAAAAAGCTTCTCAAAATGCATGTGCATTAGTTGTTTGAGTATATAAAATTTAATTTCAATAAATAAAATTAAATACTCTGCTCAGAGTGTGACAGCCAGGTCCTGAGAGCTTTACAGGATCTAGTAAGAAGTTAGTAGGAGATGTAGGTGATTGTCCAGGAGGCTTCAGTTGTCAAAGGGTCAAAAAAAAAATCTATTCAAAGGGAGGGAGCTCTATGTAGGACCAATCAGGAAGGTGGAAAGAGATTATGGGAGGTAGAGACTATAAAAGTTCAACCCAGAACCTCCGAGTGGACCCCTAACTGCGTCCCTCACCTGCCCTGGATGGTTCTTTTTTCTCTTTGTGGCTGGGGCTTCTCCACCCATACTTGAGATGGCTGTCAGTCTCACACTCGGGCAGACCCTGTGATCTCCAGCTGTCACTCTCTCTCTCTGTGACCCTTTTCTCTTCATCTGTCACTGCATCTCCCTTTTATCCTCTCATTCTCTTCCTGGGTCCTTTTTCCAGGATGTTTTTTCAGATTTTTTTATCTGTCCCCAAAAATGAACTTGGTGTTTCCCTAGACAAATGGCCCTCACTCAAGAGCCCTGTCATAAAAAGCAGATTGAAATCTTCTGGGCTCACTTGCTGCCTGACAGAAAGACACTCCAACCCAGACAGGACAAGAGAGACCAGAGTCATTAATACCACCATTATTCTCTTAAAAGTCTACATGAGGTATAGTATTGACAATGTTGATAGTGTCCTGTCTGTAATGTTCATACTGTGTAAGCTTGCTAAGCAACTCCTTCCACCATACCACCCAGTACAATCTCCCGTGGACAATCAGGAACAGGAAACCAAGAGAGCTCTCCGAACGATGGTAGAAGGGCAGTCAAGGCTAAGGCACAGTGTCCCCATGTGGTGATGCAGAGTGGAGTCCTTGGTGTCCTTTACTGGTATTCACATCTTGTCATCTTTTCTGTATAAATCCCTGCCATGCTCAGCACTGGAATACACACAGTAACTCAGAGAAATATTAGCCCGTGACTCCATAGGACCAAATTAACTCCAGTGCCTTGGTTTTAGACTTATTCAGACCAGGTAGGCACAGCATAATGCTAAAACCATAAGCAGAAGCACCTGCAAAACCCTCCAGGGTTATTTAGAAGAATAACGGGGGATCGGGAAGTATGGAGGGAGGGGCAGGCAAACATATGCTCTGTATTTTACTATAGCCCGTATAACACAGTATCATGTACAGTGGGTATGCGCCATGCAATCTGAAAAAGTTACAATTTCTGCCAACGCAAATATCCCCTGATAGACATATTAACACATTCTCTCACTGTTCTTGAGAAAACACCACCCAAGAATGCTCTGGGATTCAAAGGAGGTCAGAGAATGCAGTATCTCAGAGAAGGCAACCATCCTTTTCTCGCTCCCATACGCAGCTGCTCACGAATATTTGCAGTGTGGAAACGATCCCTGCTTAAAAGTCAGAGCATGGATACATGCCGACGCGTCCCCCTGCAGCAGGACAAGCTGTACGCTTGTGCTCACTGCTAATTTCCAGGTAGAAAAAGTAGGTTATTTGGACGGTGTCCCCAGTGAAATCATTAAGGTTTGTTTACTCCCTGCAAATGTGAAAACCAAGATCAGTTTTTTTTTTTGAAGTGTGGTAAAATTAAAAAAAAAAAACCAACAACACTACAATGTCTACTTTTAGTTATTTTCCAAGCCACCATTTTCAAAAGTCTGGTCTGTGTTCTGAAATGGGTTACTTCATCAGAGTTACGGGGAGGTGAGTTGAATGTCAACTGAGTAATTATTCACAAAAATTATTCACAAATACACCCCTCTCTTAGCATCTTTATTATTTAATTTCTTTGCATTAAAAAGATGTGTTGATAAAATTGATAATGCTTACTGTCAGGGTAGATGTGGATCAAGAGTTTTTTAGAATGGTACAGAGCTATACATGATTGCCTCTGGACAGATACCTACTACGTGTCAAAGTTAGATTATGATAGAGAAGCTGCACATTTGTGGGCTGGGAAGACCGTCAGTGACATGTTGACATGCAAACATGACCTGGGCTTGATCCTCAGAGCCCACATAAAAAGGCTGGGGATGATGGTACACATTTACCATCTCAGTGCTAGGGAGGCAGAGAAGCAGTTTCCTGGGGGAACTCCAGCCTGTCAGCCTATCCCAATGGTTGAGTGCTGGCCAGTGAGAGATGCTGATTCAGAAAAACCAAACCAAAGCAACAAAGGGGGTGAATGGCTCCTGGGAACGACACTAAAGTTAATGTCTGGGCTCTACACATGCCAGTTCCCTTGTCACCACACACACACACACACACACACATACACAAAAAGACAATAAAAGTTATATATTTATTACTATTACATAACATCCGTACTGACTTCATCTTTCTTCTCTTATTACTATTTAATGGAGGCTTTGAGTCACCTGCAAGCTTGACCCAACACCTGCTCTCATTTGCGGGGAGACATTGCCCCTTTTCATTCAGGATAACAAACCACCCGGGGAATTCTGAGAAAAGTACACTTTGAAGTCCTTCGAAGAGACAGAATTCTGTGTACACAGAGTCATTCACAATGGTGGATGTTTTCTACTCCTTTGAGTTAGTGAAATGATCTCTGTCTCACTCCAGCCAGGCATTCACTGCTCGTGGAATTAATATTTACATTTATGTCTAACAGTGGACAAGTGACTTTATTGACTTTGCTGCTCAAATTCACCTTGGTCTCCTGTTTCATCAATCATTTATTTTGAATAAAGAAAGGATGCATTAAAATTTAAGTGATGCTACACACATACAACAACCAAAAAAAGGAAAAAAAATAAAACTTAAGTGAACTCTAAGGTAGTCTCGGCATTATGTATGCTTTTGTTAGTGGGCAGAATAATGGGTTTCATGGTAGCATTTTTCTACGTGTATAGAAGGTATCTTCATGACATTCACTTCCTGTTCCCTAAATGCATCCTTCCTCTCCAGTCAGCAATTCCCTTCCTATTGCCTGACTCTTCCTTCTATACTAGTTCTCTCTCTCTCTCTCTCTCTCTCTCTCTCTCTCTCTCTCTCTTTCTTCTTCTCTCTCTCTCTCTCCCTCCCTCCCTTCCCCCTTAGTTTTAAGTTCCCTTTCTTTCCCCTCTTACACAATAAATATCTACTGTGAGGTCAGTCACATGGAGCTGTGGTCAAGAAGAACTTCACAATTCCCGTCCATACTATATGATGATCTTGGGCAGACAACCCATCAGGACTTCAACAATACTGCTCTCTGTGGGCTTAAGGAAACTCCCAACTCTTGATTACAAGAGAAAGCTTTGGTTTAAGTGTGTCCCTGTTTTGTTCAGCTTTTCATGATTTCATTTCTTCAGTCTAACTTCAGGTTGGCATCCTCTTTTCTACCTTCTCCCAGGACTGCAGGTCGGTTCTTGTCTGTCTGCTTGTTTGTATCCTTTGTTTCTCTTTCACTAACAGGGCAAGAGATTGGGTTGATCTCTTCACACTGGAACCCTGGCTGGTCTCCGAGGCCTGCGCTGGCACATGGCTTACTGGCTAAGGCAAGCGGAAAACAGAATTTTTCCTTTCTTGCTGCCAAGACTCCTCCACCATGATTCTACAGGAACAAAACCCAAGGAGGGCCTCTGGCCTTCCTAAACCGACCCTCTGAGGATGAACATCTGAGGACGGCCATGGAAGCGAACCCATCCAAGCCCACGCGCACATTAGACACACGCAGACAGCCCACAGAACTGGCACTCAGTGCTGAGGGTATTGTGTTCACAGCAGAGCTCACTGACACACGCAGCCCCTTCTCGTTAGTATAGACAGCTGGACACACAACTACAAAAGCCTGGAAAAGCGCACCAGGAACAGTTTAGCCACAGATGAACGCTTTCTTGTTGAGCTCCCAGACTTTAATCAGACAGTCCATGCCCTGTTGCTGCTCTTGCAAAAACACTGGCCAGACCTCCCACGGTTCCATGACTGATAGCACACAGCAAATACCTGATGGTCTTTCCGGGATCAGCCTCTATGGTCCAAGTGCAGTGCAGGTTGTTGTCATAGGGGGCGGGGTAGCCGGGAGACAGAATGCGCCCTGATGTGGCTGCATGGATCAGACCTCCACATTCCGCTGCAAAGGACACAGAGAGGGGAGGCTTGCTGGTGTGTCTGAGCTTCTACTTAGCTAATTTTGTCTGGGCTTCTTTTTAGTTTTGCAAACAAACTCTAGCATGCCGTATTAATATAAGAGGAATCGGTCACCTGTCCATTTTATTTTTAACTACTTTCCAAGCTAAACCTACACCCATAACCAGCATCTCTAGGGCTATGACAGGTGAGCATGCAAACATTGGCACTCTCGGGCCCTGCTTCTAGTGATAACCATGCATGCAGTCAATGCTCCCCAGTACCAGTTGTCTGTCCTTCATTTCTAGCATGCGTATACACACATCTTGGGAATGGCTATAGAAGACTATCTATCTCCTCAAGGCCATAATGCTGCACCCATGCTACTGCCCAGAAGTAAGTCTAATAAATCCACTGGCTTGTAAATGTTAACTCTGGTAGAATTGACCTTCTTGGGGTCTTGGGAGGGTAGATGCAGCTATGTCTCCCTTGGGGATGCAACCTGCCTATATACAAACATAATGATTGATCTGTGAGATCTCTGCCCTTTTCCAAGAATAAGACCCAAGCCGGACGGAGCATGTGCTCTTTGGCCTGGCCCATGACAGGAGTCTGACCCAGCTTTCCCGACTCACCCACGCAGGAAGGCATAGGCTTGTCCCACACCCTCCGGTCCCCACTCAGGCAGGTCAGAGTACTGCTGCCGTGCAGTGCATAGCCGGGGTTGCAGCTGTAGAGAACCACAGTGTCTGTGAAGTGGCCGTCGTCTCGGATTCTGTAGCCATAGTTTGGGATGCCTGGGTCCTCACATTTCACCAGGTCAAAACCTAAGGGGAGAAAGGGACAAGTGAATCAACTCAAGAGGGAACACATCAGCCTTTAAACTGGACACTTTGAAGGGTTGGAAGGAAAAGATAGGGTGTACTTTCAAAGGAGAAAGGAATTGCAGGTCTTTAAGGTCTATCTGCAAATGGCTTGTGTTAAGAGAATAAGTCACTCCTCTCTCTGTGTCTACTCTCTGCCTCACAGGGCTCTGTGTTTCCACCATCCTGTCCACACCTATGATCAGAAAGTTGCTTTCTCCAGCTCAAAATTCCCTACACTCAGAGCCTCTGCATCTAGTTCCTGTTCAGCTCAGATCTCCAGGAGAGAGGTTTGATGTGCTGTCACGAAGGAAGCTCACAGCAAGGGCTCACAGCAGTCTGAATCACAACACCCACCTCCTGACAGCTTCCCCACCTCCAAGATATCAGGCATCATGGGATTTTACAAAGCTTCTGTTAGGCTTGGGAAATAGCTCAGTCCATTGGTTAAGTGCCTGCCAGGGAAGCCCAAGACCAGTCTGGATCCTCAGTAGCTACATAAAAAGCCTGGTAAGGCAGAAGGTAGAAACAGGAGCATCCCTGGAGCTTGAGAGCCAATCACGGCGCTCCAGGTTCAGTGACAGACCTTGTTTCAGAAAATCAGATGGGGACCAATTGAGGAAGACACCCATCCTCTACCACCCATCTTCATACACACCCAGGATGGATGCATAACCACAGAGTCATCCCTGCCCATCCAATATGGGTCGCAGGAGAGCCTGCTGCCTAGTCTCCAGGGGACCTCCGCAGCCCCTCAGACTCCAGAACGAATCACAGAGATATCTTACCATGAGCCTTTAAATGGGCAGGTGACAGAAATGAAGACTTAGCTGTTGGGTTCTGAGGGCTGTGTATCTGTCTCATGAGAGGGAGCATTTCAGGGCTGTCTGTGGAGGCGGCCTTACCCGACCATATTTCTCTACAGACCATGATGCAAATTCCAATGCTTATAAAAAGCAGAGCTAAAATGTGGCGGGCCATGTGGTCTGTTTGTTTCCATTCCTACCTAATGCTTCCTTCCCAAATTAGATTAAATTTGAAAATGGATGTGTGACTTTCCACAGTGTTTGCCTGTCGAGCTTGCATGCCTTTGAGGGGAATTGCTCTTTACATTTACGATCTGGCTTTACTCCAGCGAGCTTTAAATAAGAAATACCGAGTCTTGCTGCCCTGGAGATGGAGAGGAGAGAGCAGCCTTCTGTCCTTTCCTCGGCTGCACCCCAGTTTCCTTTCGCAAAGTTTCCTGCTCCGCGGTGTCAGAGACTTCAGTGGCCGTGAAATCATCACCTTTCCAGTAACTCTGCTCTATTTTCAAATGCTAACCGCTAAAAAATAGAAACAAAACTGGATGCCAGAGGAGAAGCGCCCGCATGTTGGTGGGAAATGGGGGCAGCCTAAATAGCCACAGCTCAGGGTGGGACTAAGGAGAGGACCTCCACCGATGCAGCTTTGAAGATGTGCGACTACACCATCTCAATAGAATCCTGAGGCTTGCACAACGTGTGAGCGAGTCCTCCAGGGCCCCAGGGCTGCACAGGGCCTGAGTGTCAATCTAAGCCTGCATTGTTCTGATGCTGTCTCTGCTGGCTTTGGGGTTTGGAAGGGATGTCATCTGAACTGTGGGCTTCAGAATGCAATTCTGCCCGGGCCTGGGGACAACAGGGTGCAGAATGATCAGCTAGGGTTCAGTAACCTCAGACCTAGAGGAAGGTTCTATGGATGAGAGCGAAGGTTGTGCCCAAATGTCTTAAACTGGGTATGGTGAGTGGCAGCCCAGGCGAGTACTCACTTGGGAACTGGTTAAACAGACGAGGTCTAGGCAGACAATCAGTGACACCATGAAGACAAGGTTGAGTCTTATTGTCAGTACTATTGTATCAGGACCCCAAATCAGCTAAAGTATCCAGATAATGTGACACTTCACACATAATAGGCCACCCAAGTCCTGCCACTGAGGGATCCAACTGGAGCCCACTCGGAAACTCTGTCCACACTGCATTCCTGAGGCAGCCAGACCCTACAGAGTCTCTGAAGTTCACTCCACTAGCATTCAAAAGTCCATCTGATGCTGTTGTTGAAATTTCAACACTGTAAGGTCATAAAAATGCCACAGGTGGATCCATGATCGGGATGTGCAGAGGTCAGAAGCCCTCAGTGGGATTGCTACAGCAGGCTGTCCGCAATATTGAGGGAACTTGATCAGGTTTTTAAATCATATATCTGCTTGGCATCTCTACAAAATGCCTATTTGGTATAAGGGTCGCAACCACAGTTGAAATAGGGTAAATTTTCCTATTCCACTAATGCATGTCAAGTAATTGTGCACTCACACATGCATACACACACTGTCACATACATTCACACACAGAGAGATCAGCAAACACACACATTCTGATGTTTGTAGATGAGAACAGACATCTACAAACAGTCCCAGCGGCCATTCAGCTTCACAATCATGTCTTCCATATAGAGAGGATGCATTCCTGGAAAACTTTCTTTAGTATGGATGTGTGCTTGCATTTATGGAGCAAGGGCAGCCATGCTCTTGGGAGTCCAGCGAATGGTTTTGGTAGAGCATAGCCACCACTGCCCAGATGGTCCACGGATGTGAGTCCTTAAGATAATAATCAGAATATATGTCCCGTATGTTGAGCAAGTGTGTTCTTTGTCGGAGCAAATCTCCTAGGTCTACAAGTATTGTTATTCCACACTTAGAAGAGCATTGTCTTCCCTCCTAATGGCTTGAAGTCTTTATTTGAACCAAAGGAGAAAGAAACATTAAAAAAAAAAGCAAGTAACAGAGCTAATAACACATATTAGTAATAATGTTGACTGAATTTGATGTAGAGGTAGGTTTTAGAGAGTTGCATTTATTGCCCTTTCTATCACTTAGTCTAGGAATTTGTTTGTAGCACATGTCAGGCCAAGCAGGGTTGCTGGTTATTGATGGGGAAGGGACAGTCAGTCTTCCTAGGCTGTGTAATATTTCTTCCTGTACTTTTATTATTTCTTCAAAGGTCACATGAAATCTGCTGCCTTGTAAAAGTCCTGCACTCAATTCTTCACCCTTGTAGGCTTACCCACTGTCTTCTGTGAAATATGCCCTTCCTCTTTGGAAGGTGAGGGAGGATGTGACCATTTCAGAGCACATTTAACCACCTGTCAATCCACTAAAGAGAGCTTTGTCCTGCTAAACTTCTAATGGCTTGCTAATTCACACAGTTAAGTGGAAAGCAGAGACATTTACACCTGGGGGATGCAGGTAATATGACTTTGGTAGATAGTTTAGTGTGATGGGAGGAAGGTATTTAGCCTCCCAGAGCAAAGACTGCAAATGTTGCTTGCACAACAATGCTGCTTAGTCACAAGCCATGAAACAATGCACTGCCTGTATGGGTACCTGGGATTAGACCAGAGCCTGCCTAAGTCTCCAGCCTTGGAACCACCAATGTTCTAGCTGCCTCTGAAACCAGCAAGAGCCCTGAGTCTGACTCTCTTGGTTTCCAGGAATGCAGGTCTATGGTGGCGCAGGAGGATCAATCCTCACCCTCTACAGCCATAGTAATTCAACACTACTTTCAAATATTGATATGAGTTCATCTGAACCTGCAGAGCCTGAAATGATGCTACGTCTTTCTATAATAAGTCTCCATTGTTTCAGGGGAATATTTACTACAGGTTATTTTTTATCGCTCTAAGTTATTAGAAGACATTTTATTTGAGTCTATAAAAATATTTCTTTGAAGAGACATCTCCAATATAATGTGAACTTAAAAAGATTTCTAAATGGTTTATCTGAAGTCCACTAAGCATAGTAAAAGCGAAAGAGTGCAGGCAAGTAACCTCTCCTATGCTGAAGCCACAAGGCCTCAAGGAATCAGTGTGAATATGACTGTGTGTTTTCTTTATATCACAGAGACTTTGAAAAATAAATCAAGTTATTTGTGTCAAAACATTATGAGGAACTATGGTCTAAGCCTGAATATTTAGTCATTTTGCTTCTATCTGTCTCCTAGAGATTTCTTCATAAGTCATCAGCACAGCAAGGATGCTGGGAACAAGATGTTCTAGTCAAAACAAGATCCAAACATCAAGTAGAATAAAATTACTCCCAGTATCTCTTACAATAATTACCCATTTGATAGTCTTTCCACCATCTCTTTTCTAAGACATGTCTCTTCTCCTACCTCTCCAAGTCTAATGAGGACTTACTGTTGGAATAGACTGTATTTTAATCCTCTAATATTCTCAGTAAAGCTCCACTCTGCATGTATCCCTCTGTTTGGTAAGGACTGGGAGTTGGGTGTCTTTAGCTCTGGCTATGCGCCCTGGAAAAGGTGGCTTTCTGCTCAGTGAGCTGTAGAAGCAGGTTAGGAGCAGGTTAGAGGAGACACCTAGTGTCTTCTTCTGTGAGCAACCGAAACCATCAGACACTTGTAGCAGGCCCCCACCACACCGCTTTGCATGAGGCATTTTAACGTGGACAATACTCTTGCTTTGGCAAACTAATCATTTTCTTAGTAATCTATGAAAGCTTCTTATCTTTAAAACACAGACAAGGATTTCACACATCTGATTTAGAAAGGAGAAGCATACCGGGAAAAGTCTAAATTTTCCTTTTGTTATTTCTACTTGCAGTTGTATGAAATAAAGGAGAGGTCTGTGTGGAGTCACTTGCTTATACTAATTTTTGTGACTTCCTTTAGAAGGGGAGTTAATTAATACTGAACTTCTTGAAGTGGTTAATTGACCTGTGTTTTAGCACACAACTCATACTCAAGAATAAAACTCTCTAAGTTCAGCGTTTGCATTTAGTTTGAAAATATTGAGTTATAAATCTGTGTCATTCCTTGGTCATAGCTACTACTGGGGTCCACTGATTTATTAGGTGAGGTAATTTTTCACAGATTATTTTCATTTTCCCCATATATTGTTTTTCTCACACATTAACTTTTAACATTACTTTTATTATTCTGTGATGTGAGAGGCCTTGTGTCAAGATATTATAAATTTTCAGTAAAATAATAACAGAGAACATGATGTTGATGATCCTCAAATTAAAAAAAAATGTGAGTTTCTGAGCTCCAGGGAGAGACAGGAAAGTCAAAAAGTCTAGGCTAGAAACAAGATAATAAAAATGCCTCCTGATATCCCTAAAACCACCAGGTGAATTTTATCACATAACTCATGACTGTACAATAAAACCCACTAATGCATTTTTTATTTGAGTGGATGAAGCAGGGGCATGACATACAAGGGCCTTTCAAGTTGATCCTGAAATATTACACCATTCTGAATCTGCTGTCTAAAACCAAGACAACATTCATTCTGGCTGGCTCTGCCCTGGTGAGAGGAGCCAAGACCTAGGACAACATCCACTCTGAGGTATCTCTGTAGAGGAATTCAAAACCTTCAACCTCTGATTTCTCATTATGCATTCCTACTGTCTGTGCTTTCGGGTGAGTCAGGATGGAGCAGGGACACATTGGGGGAGCAATAGAGTGACATGATGACCCACCTGTGGTCATTATCTCCATCTATACACCAGGCCTAAAACCTCAGCCAACGAACCTGATTTACTTTCTAAGATATTGTTGGGCAATGAACACTGTTGGGCTCAGAGAAAAGAAGAAAGAGGACCCACTTTCTAGTCAGTATCCAAGAAGATAAATACTGGTAAAAGTGTTTTTGTTAAATGCTGGAGCAGAGGAAGGTGTATGGAAGTACAGAGAGGTGCCTGGGCACTGGCAGGAATAGGTCACACTATGAAGAAGAAAGTCACTTGGACAGTTTTAGAAGGAAGCAACGGGACCTTGCCAAGTTCTCAAATCAGAATGAAAACATACTGGAAAGACAGTTCTCTCCTCAGGCATGGAGGCATGGCAGAAGAAGAATATGGTACCCAGAGAAGAACAAAGGATTGGCAGCCCAGTCATGATCTCTGGAGTTGCTGTCTGTCAAAGTTGTGGGGTCCTGAGGGGTGGGTCTAAGGAGGAGAGAGGTTTGGGAATCCAAAATACACTGACCCCATTCTAATATATCACGAAACCTGTTCAGGCTGTCACAGAGATGTTGGGAGTCACACGCATACACACATACACACACACACGCACACGCACATGCACACACACAAGTGCACACACACAGGAGATCCCCACGGGAATTCTGGGCGTGACACACACCCAACAGACCCAGCATTTAAGAGTTCATCTGCTGTAATGTGGAATGGATTGAAGTGAGAACAGATCGGCAGACAGTAACTGCAAAGCTAGCAAAACCAGGACTTAAGGGGCAGTGGTTGGAATGAGCACATGTTAGCTAATGCAGAGGGGGAGAGCAGAGCTCACTAGGTGGAGGCAGCAGTGAGGACAAGCAAGGGACAGACACCTGTGTTAGGTGGAAACAGCCCACTGCTGACTTGGAGATTAACAGCTCTTTCCAAGGCTCCCCTAGGAGTCCAGGGAAGCAAAGAACCTCTGACTGGTAATGACAATGAGATAATTTTAGTAAACATGTTTCAGAGTTTACTCACACATAGAACAAGACACTTGGGGCCCTCTTGAATTCCAGTGGGAACCACACTTATGACTGATGGTAAATTGTGACAACTGTCAAGAACACATTAATACATATTTCTGCACGGATGCACCATCCAGGCCAGGGTACTTTGTGTTCAGTGGTGCTCACATGCAGCTTTAGACAGATATAAAGCACATTGTTTATCCCTGACATGTATGCTGAAAACATTAAATGCTGAAGAGAAAAAAATTCCTGTTCATTAAGAGTTTGTGGTCTGTACTGGCTGAAAATCAACTTGTAACAGGTAACATGTTGTATGTTAGCAGGAATATCATTTGCCCACTCAACGTACACTAAGTGCATGATATCTTCACTGGATACCACACCCTATTTCTTTTTGTTTGCTCAGTCTTTTTTGTTTTGTTTTGTTTTGTTTGCTGAGACAGGGTTTCTCTGTGAGACAGTTCTGGCTGTCCTGGAACTCACTTTGTAGACCTGGTTGACCTTGAACTCACAGAGATCCACCTGCCTTTGCCTCCTAAGTGCTGGGGTTAAAGGTGTGCGCTACCACTGTCTGGCCTTCACACCATATTTCCACGCAAAGCCTCAGTCACAACTTCGAGGGCTCAGCCTAAGGAAAGGTGTCGCAGAGCCATCATCCTAAGGAAGACAGAGGGCATCGGTGTGTCGGTGGCCACCAGCAAAGGAAGTCACCTGACCAGTTGCATGTGTTACTTCGTTCTGTGTTATCGCTGCTGGTCCTTCCCAATTATGTGTACATGTTTAACATTTCCAACTTTGTAAACTGAAGGGAGGGACACATGTGGCATGAGGAGACACAGATCACTTTTGCAGTCAATGTTGGCATCCCCAGAGTCATTGCAAGTTTAACCATCACCGCAAGGAAGCAGCTTATTGGTTTTCTAACATTTCTTCTCAATGTTTTCATATGCTATAGTTTCTTTTTACACACTTTAATGTTAATCTAGAATGCTGAGACAAAAACTGATACTTGTATAAAAGTGAAATATCAATATTATTCTTCAAAATATATATTTACATAGGATATCTGACTGATAGAACTCTTGACACTGATCACATGTAGGAACTTAGTGTGCTCGTTCACATCTCCTTTTTACTGATGAAATATGCTTGTGAGTGTAATCACTCCTCTTGTGTGTTTCTGTGTGCACACGTTCATGTGTGTCTATACTCATGTGTGTGTAGAATCCAGAGAGATGTTAGGTGCTTTCTCAATCACTCTTCACCTCATGTTTTGGGGACAGCCTACCACTGGGGCCTCACTGTCTTCCCACATGAGCCTAAGAATCCACCTGTCTTTGTTTCCTCAGTGCTTTCCAGGGACACATGGCCAAGGGCACACTCTAATTTCGGTTGTGGGGACCGAACTCAGGTCTTCACGCTTACCCAGTAAGCAATTACTGATGGAATTTTCTCCCCAAGACAACACAATTTCTTAATATAATAGTTTCTGGATAGAATGCATTAATGGATGGTAAAGCTAAAGAGACAGAGAGCACGAAGAGGTACAGACAGAGACAGAAAGCACAGACGCGTTTCCTCTAGTTATCTAGCTGAGGACACACGCCTAGAGTACATTATCTTTGGTGTATTCATTGGTTACTAAGACCATGTAGATTTAGACATACAGAAAGCTTCTCTATTCCTGACATTTATGCTGAAGATAACATTAGATGCTGATGAGACAAGACAAAACAAACAAAAAACCTTGTTCATTAGGAACTTGTGGTCCACACTGGCTGAAAACCAACATGTAATAGTTAATATGTTGCATGTTAGCAGGACAGCATTTGTTCAACACACACTGGACATGCAGTATCTTTCTTGGATACCACACCACATTTCTTTGCTGAGCCTTAGTCACAACTTCCAGGGCTCAGGCTAAGAAGAGGTGTCACAGAGCCATCAGGGAATGAATGCCTGAGGAAGACAGGGGGCACCTGTGTGTCAAGGGCCACCACAAAGGATCTCACATGCCGAGCTGCGTGACTCCTTCCTTGAGGGTCGGTGCCAACAGGAGAGGAGCACAGGATAGCCCATGTATAGGCAGCCACTCTCTGAGTGTATGGCTGCTTCTAAATGAGCCACCTGTGCCACCCCAGGGACAAGCTGCTGACGAGAAGCCACACAGGTGAGCCCGAGGGGGGGCTCTTCCTTTCTTCCCATGAGTACACACACAAACAGAGGTTCGTGCGAATATTTATACATAGGAGAACCCAGGAGTAGTCCAGCCACAAGCTCAGCTAACAGCCTTTCATACCTCATAGCACAGAATCCTAATCTCTGGAAGACAACACAGGACAAACCAGTGGTTCACACACAGCTAACAATTCAAAAGGAACACCCCTTATCCAGGATCTGTTTCTCTTTTGTTCAAGTTGTGTTTCGTTTGTTTGTTTTGCCTAAAAATACTATATCTAAGGAATATATAACTTAAAGTAATATTTTTGTTTTATGTTCTGAAATTCCACAAGGAATTTTTAAAATACCTAGATCATTCCAAACATCTGGTTGGCTGGCATGGGAAGCTGTGTAACTGCACAGTCCTCATGGGCAAATGTAGGTAAAAAAAACAGTTGTATATAATTCTCTAATAAATATTCATCTTACAAAGTAAGATGAGATTAAAACTAGATTGAACGGAGTTTAAAACCTGGAAATGTTAGCCCAAATGAAGACAGGATGCAGAAGAGGATCACAACCAAAGAGACCCTGCCAACACAACCCGAACGCTGAGAAGAACATAGAGAAATTATGATGTTACTTCAAGATTTTAAATTCCCAACATAAACTTGCAGCAATATTTCTAAGAATCTTCAGCGTTTCTGTGAAATTGAATTGCATAATTATTTTTAAAGATAAGACTAGCCTCAATGTGAAATCCTTTAAATGCAAATGTTGGCAGGACAATTAGGGAAATATTCAATCACACACACACACACACACACACACACATTCTTAGAAGCATAGTTTCTCAGTATTCAATTTCAATTCCTATGGTTTAAAACCAAATAATACATACATTCCTGCTTATTTGATTTTCATAATGATATCCAAATTGGTGCATCTAAAAATACGCTCTGTTAGCTCTGATCAATATGTTCTTTTCACTTACTTTTGCCTTGGGAGCCTGAGGGTTGGCAGGACCTGACCCTGGCAGCTTATTTAGGAACATGATCCTGCATGTGGCTCTCACTTGACAAGGACTTTCCTGTTGATGCCAGTATACATACTCAGTGCCATGTGAGATGGAAGGCAGTTACCCGACACACAATCTGATGTGGGACCAAGCCCACATGCTCCAGCACAGAGCGCTAAGACTTCTACAGTCAAGTTAAATGCTCAAAGTCAATGAACCTTCAGGCTCCAGCGTGGGGCAGTGTGAGACTGGGGGATTTCTAGGGAAAAAGACTTCTTATCTACTTACAGATTCTAACCCAAATACTGGGAAAAGGGAGAGCAGGAGGCAGAAGAGGTCCAAGCCCTTTAGCCTTCCTGTGGTAGCCCTGGAGAAACAGCCTGCCAGAAGGCCTCATTCCATAGAGCTCATAGAGGCCCTGTGCTCAGGGAAGACACCCTGCCACACTTTCGGAGGCTGGACTGCAGCTCTCCTTGCTCTCTTATGTGGAATCACGTGCTTTTTAATCACTCACCATCCTGCCAAGGACTTTCTGGTCGTCAGTCATAAGATAACTCTGAGATTCCCATTTTCCCAGCACCTGTTCAACTCTGGATTGAGCAATGCAACCAGCACATCCTGTGCCAAGGTTCCCCACCTACTGGCCCACACTTACTCCGCCTATGCCTCTCAGGGAAGCTCCTGGCATGGCCTCTAGCAAAGGTCAGGATGCTTTGAACACAGACCTCGATACACAGCCCCCTCTTCTACCTATGCCTGTCCGAAAAGAAGCCAAAGCTTTCTGGGAAGTGTGTCTGGGGCCTCTGAGCAGTGTTAAAGAAAGCAGCAGTCCACCTGCTGAAAGAGGCTGAGAGCATCTTAGCGGGATGTCCTGGAGGTCAGAGAAGTGGGATGGAGGAGAAAGGGGAACTGGGCAGTTGAACCCTGCCCGGCAATGCTCTGGACTGAGTCTTGGCATCTCGAGACCTGGTCTATCTTGTTTCTTGGGGTTAAATGTGGTAGGTACATAGACGGAGGAGGAAAGACTTTATGAAACACCTTGAGTTCTTCATAAATAAACTATCATAAGTATATGAGATAACCATAATACTTGAATTTATTGCTGCTATGCCATTTTTTGAGAACTAATAGATACAAGGGAATGGCTGTACTCCGTGTGGGAATGTCACCTCAAGCATGGAGTGAAGCCATCAATCACGAAGAAGCGACAGCTGCAGCCAAGCAATGCTGACACAGCCCAGTGTTAGGAAGCTCCATATGGGTCCTCAAGAGTTCCAAGTGACTGGAAGCTGTCAGCCTGACTGCAAACCCAGAGCGCCAGGCAGCCTTCTCTCTGCAGCTTCTTAAGTCAGGAATGACCAGCCACCTGCTCAATGGCTGAAGCTCCACATTGTCTTTGTCTTAGTGGGCTCAGCACAAAGTCCAAACACAAAGTCAAGATAAACTTCACAGCACAGAATACCACCAGTAGAACAAAGCTATCACATTTTATCTCTTCTTCTAAGTCGCTCTCCTGTCATGTGAGGTCAGCTGTTGCCGATTGGCACACATGCTGCTTGGAGTATGTACACCCATGCATTGGAAGTTCTCTCTCCTTGACCAGGCCTTCCTCCCTCTGCTGGAGGTCTGCCTATAAGTTCTAGCCAAGAACACAAAGTCCCTCCAGATTAAAAATCCAGTGATCTGGCCATTCAAAAAACCATAGAAGCTGACTTTCTGTCTTAGTGGGTCAGAGTGGCTCACCGCTATCCAAGTCAGGTTTGCCCTAAGATGAAATATGCTCCTTTCGGAGGGGCTTACACTGCCCTTTTCTGCTCGCTAGGCACTGAGTATAGTTAGAATCTCTTATGAATCCTGCCATAAACACAAGGAACAACGTTAGTTTTTTATTCTTTTATTTCTCATTCATAGTATCTGTTACTCCATGTATGAGGCAACCTTCCTGAAAACAGGTGCAGAGTTACTTTAATCTATCTACACAACCCTGGCCCTTAATACATAAACCACAAGTGTTCATATCATCACACTTAATTGGTGTTCTTCTTAATCCAGACAATGGGTTTACAGTTGCCAGTGACTAAACTAAAATAACGACATTCTAGTGATTTCCAAGTTTAGTGAAATATAAACTCTGCTGCTTGGCCACATAAAGCAGCTAGGCAAACATGCTTTCAAAATTAAGAAGATAAATTTGTACCCTGCACATTTTAATACTTCCTAATTTCCTCAAGAAATTGCTAGGATTTAAAAATAGCATTCAATCAGAAATATATAGCAATGGGAATTTCAAAAATGAGTTTAATGATAATCACGTGAATAGGATAGAAGCTGAGAAGTCTCCGATTTCTCCACAAATTGAGCTTTTAAAGTGGGAATCCCATTGGCCCCTTGCTATACCAATGTATGGATGGTCATGGCACATGCACAGGTTAAGACAGATATAAACATGGATTACTTTACATCACATAGATTTCAACACAGACATCTTTATGAGAAATACAAAGTGGTTTTATTCTGGTCATAGTAAATTTAGTCGGAGGATGGAATATGAGCTGAAGGTGAATCCTCTGGCTTGTGAACGCCAGTGGCTTGGGTAGCAGAGCAGGCTGGCAACAGAGGCAAAGAATCCTGTCCTCTTCTTTTGTTTCTAGACTTTGTTTTGAGATTTGCTCTCCCCTGGCAGGCCCAGCTAGCCTGGAACTGGCCATTCTTCTGCTTCACTCTCTCTGTCACTGGGATTATAGGCATGACTAACCATCCAAACTGTCTGCATTTCTTCATGAACGATTTTCTTATCTCTGTTTTCTCCAAAGAGCACTGCACAACTTCATGTCTGGATGTGTCTTTCATTTAAGAATAGCAGTGAAGCAATGATTATCCGTTCAAGTCAACAAGGAGTAATCCCGTATAAATGAGCCATTTCCAACGAGTACCTTCAGCTACTTTATTATCTAAGAGGCCGGATCAATAATCTCTGATCCTAAATAGGCCTGATCCACACTGATTTTACTTCAGACTGAAGTTCATGGTCATCAGTGGAACATTCCAGAAAAGATAACTGCAGCGATGATCACCACAGATATTTTACCATCTTAACTTTTCAATTCACGTTTCATTGGTCACAATGCATAATGGACTGGGTTCTAGTGAGGTGATCAAAGCGGAAGGAATGCTCTGGAGTCCTGGCCTCCAGGTGTAGCCCATTCCCAAGATACCAAGCTTTGTGGCCATGGAGTTACCAGTAAAGGGCCAGGTGACCTACTCAGCGTTAGAACAAGGCAACCATCACTAAATTCAAAGGCTTCCATCAACCACGAGGCATTTTTTTCCTGTGCAATCTTTTACAAAACCACTGTCATACTTGTGATAAAAGGACAGGGACCAACTTGATGGCCCAGTCCTGACTTAGGACACCGATTTTTCATCAAGGTCCCCATTTTCCTGTGGAGCACAAAGGCTCAGACATCTCCTTAGTCAGTTGGAATACAAACCTCAGGCCATGTTACGTTCCTTCATTGTCTTGTTTACCATTGCCCACGACTGAGCTCTATAAATTAAGAGTCTTTTAAAAATGTATACCCGCCCCCTTAGCTCATGATATTTTGTTGTTCCTTCTAGAATAGGTTATAAAATTGGCAGAGAATGACTTGGGACTTCCTCATTGCCTACAATCTTTACATGACAAGATTAAATGCTTTAAATGTGTGCCATACTATGTCAAATTCATCTAACAATAAAGACTCATTCTAAATCCTTTGGAGAATTTCATGTATAAGTACAGTATTTATAGCATTCTTGTCTCCCTCTAAATCTTGTTTTGTCCTTCCAGCTCCTTCTAATATGCATAGTCTCTTATTCTTTAATTGTTATTGCTACACACATCAAAAACACATGCAACTTCCCTTAAATGCCACTTGTCTGTGCATGCGGACAAGGCTTACTACTTGGGGTTAGATACCCCATGGTGGGGGCTCACTGATGGAGAGGGTTGATTCTACTTCTCTTGGCAGCTGTTAATTGTCTGTAACTCTTCATCCAGGTGTGGGGCCCTGTGAGCTTTCAGTTCTCTGCCTTTGCAGGTGGTGTTATTATATGGGCCGTGTTCTGGAGATCATTTTCCTGAGATGCAGCCTGGGTGCAGGCCCCTGTCATACACAGAAGACACTGTCTCCCAGGAGACGATGTCCTGAGCATCCTGCTCTTACCCTCTCCCCACCCTCTCTTCCTCAATGTTTCTGAGACTTAAGTGTAGTGGCTGTTTTGTAAGAGTACCAATTTGGGTTGGGCACCCCATGGTTGACCGTTTTCTGTGTTTTCCCCAGTTATGGGTTTCCGCAATCGTCCCCAAGTCCTATAAAAAGACATTCATTTGATGAGGAGTGAGGGGTACACCTACTTTAAAAACTTACGTTTTTCTGTATCCACATGAATAAACGCTGACCAGGGCTAAGAACTGGGGCCTTAACACCAATTGTTCTTTCCTTCATGTGCTATGCCTAAGGGGTTTGTGACACATTATCAGAAAAGACAGGAGGGGGACAGTCTTGATCTCTTTCAGCATGGAAGTACTCTTTGATTTTTTAATTTATTTTTTTAATTTTAAGACTAAAAAAATTCCAAGACTAATTGCTTATTTCTGGAAAAAGATGTCACTGACATGTGATAATTCAGGGAGCTGGCTACGCCCACCACACCAAGGTATGCTACTAGTCTCTGGATACCCATGTGTGCATCCTCCTCCCACACCTGCATTCCACAGACACACTCAGAGGAGACAAAGGTGATTCTTTGCACTCACTGTTGGTCTTGGTTATTTGTACCACTCCAGATTGTTGCCCTGCTTCAAGCTCCGCATTCCTTAGTGATTTGATACCTGTTTTCAGGTCCTTCAGTCCAATAGCCCCACATTGGATTCTATGGGAAGGTTTTTTTGCAGGTTGGTGCTTTCAAAAATGTTTATTTAATCACAAAGAAAAATCTGGCAATATTGCTTAAATTTACATAACCATCAAATGCCCTTATGCCAAGTATGTAAAGCAGAAGAAATGATAATTTTGAATTTGAATGAATTGCATGACTCTTATTTTTAAGACTTCATGAAGGATGAATGAACATGGGTAAGAAAAGCCAATCTTTGTCAACCCATGACCCACACTGCTGCTCCCTTCCTGACAAGGATTCCGGGTATTTGAGATTTGTACTGATCCTTGATGACCCTGTACAAGTGCAATGTATTGATGACAGATGAAGACAGTAACTGTTGTTTTTTATCACCCCCAAGATGGGGAGGGGTGAATTCCATCATCACTACTCCTATAAAACTTGACATTTTATAGTGTTTGGTGACATCACCTGCCAGCCTTCATTTTATTTCTACCCTAAGTCATAAGCCTTGACTGTCGGCTGCGGAATCAAAGTCTTTAAGCACCATTCCTTGGGTCCTTGTGCCTTCCTTCAAATCCTACTGACCAACAACACATACACCAGTTCTGAATGATGAAATCATAGCAAAAACAATTCTAGTTGGGAAGAATAAAGAGCAAATTGCTTATATAAGGGAAAAAACCCACAAACCTAAGAAAATCTATCTAAACAATTAGACAAAAGACCACAAAGACTAGTCCTGAGCTAACCCCAGGCAGTAGGGTGGACATGGTCTTGCAGATCAAGGATTCCCAAGTCCTGACCTTGGCAATTTTACATTAGCCCAGACTCAAACATCTAACGACCTCCCTAGGAACTTTTTTTTTTTTAAATAGCAGAGCAAATCTCCCAGCTTACTTTTGTTATGATATAAGCATTAGGAAGTTAGCAGAGGAGAGGACATAGCCAATTAAATGGTGGGAGATTGGGCTGCAAGCCCACCTCTATCTGCTGCTGGCCCTTTGACACTGAGATAATCAGACAGGCACCATCTCTGTCACTTCTTCCCCTAACTGGAGGAATGACGCTACCCAGGCCCTCCTTCTGAGAAGGGAGCAGTGACTGATATCCTGTTTTCGCTGCCGCCTCACCCCTACGCAGGCAGGAGTAGCGCAGACTTCAATGTCAAGGTGAAGCACATCCACAGAGGACACAGACCAACATCTTATTGGGAACGTTATCAGATTTGGCCACGATTGTTTTTTAATGTTACCCTACACTTTGTCTTAAAAGGGTACTGTGGGAATGAGACATTATAATGCAAGCCACAGATTGTCTGGTCAGATGGGGTCTTGTCTCATATATAGAACAGAAGTCTTAAAGGTAGTGATGCCTCCCTCTTTATGAAATATCTACTGTGTTTTACAATAAATATTGGAGTTCCTTCTAGGCTCTTTCAGCAGCCTGTGTCTCTATTGTATTTGAATTGCCACTGTGACATTTCCCCTGGAAGTCATTATGTCAAGAAATGGATTATACACCACATGGTTTTATGGGTTGGCTTTTCTCACAGAAGCAGAGTGAAAAGGCGGTATTCTGAGTGACAGGAAATAGACAAACATGTCTCCGTGCAGAGAAAGGGAAGGTTATGACGATGCAGTCACAGGAGTTGTGCGCCATACTCGCCACTCTCTTGACCTTCACGCTGACCCTCTTCATATCGTCACAATACAGATTTTACATAGCACCAGATATTCTGAGCACAGGATTTCTCTTCTAAAATGCAGAATATTTTGTGTGAAATCATCGGTTTGCAGCCCATTAAAATTATGGCTATTTTTCTTCCAAGTTGAATGTCATGACATGGTCCTCTAAAGAAAATTCATTGGGCCATGTCTTAACAGAAATCCCCAAATTAAACGTCATCAAAATAGTCATAACAGGTCCAAAATTCATAATTAATTATGGGAATGTAACTAGATACTGGAGGATGTCAATGTGAATTTTAGATAAAAATAAGAACTCTGTTGCCATTAAAAGTGCCCAGAAGCTCATCAGTTCTACTTCTAAGGAACTCATTTGTATGACGTAAACCACCTCACCGGGACCCATCCCTAACTCCATCCCTTTATTCTCCCTCCTCCATTACTCCCCTGGGCCCAGCTCACTACTGAGACTCTTCCACGAAATCCAATGATGTTCTCTACAAGAGTGGCGTTCAAACTAATCCTTAACTTGCCAGGCTCAAGTTGTCCCTTTAATTAACAGTATGAAACCCCAGTCCAAGCAAACCTCAGGCTCTGGATTTTGCCCTCATCTCCTGTGGGAAGTGAACCTTCCATGTTGTCAGGTTCACAGGAAGCCCTTGCTGCCACGGGATTAGCTCAGTCACTGTAACTAGATGACAATCCAAGCCACCTATTGTCACTACACCTGGGTCTTTCTAAGGATACTTGATAGATGAAGGAATTCTCGGTCCTTGTGCCTGAGTGTCTGGCTTAGCAGTCCCCCTGTGTCCTGAGCAGCTTTAACTGCTCCAACGTGTCAATATTCTGTCACACTCTCTTTGATCCCACTCCAGGGGGTGACATTTATCTCCTGGCTCAGTCCTACCTCCTGGTGCTTCATATACCTCTGCCTCCTCACAGACTTCTATATTATTCAACCGATGTGAAAGTGACTCATATTGGACTTCTAGGGCCTTGTATCTCCCTTAAATACATTAACATGGATCACATGCACACTGCCACACGACTCTTCTCCGTGATGCTTGCTTGCTAATCAGTATATAGACACACGATGGATCATAAGCAGATGATCATTTGGATAGCACATGGATGTACTGATAATAGATACACAGGCTATAAAAGCATAAAAATTGGTACCATATTGATAGACCGCAGATACACTGTAGGACAGGATGCTAAGAGACAAGAAGCTGTAGATACTTGCTGACATGTGGACCACATAGATACTTTGAACACAGACAATATATAGCAAGATTATTTGTCAGGGGCCATAGAACCATAACCAGCACTCGTGGCAGTAAGAGTCTGGCACACAGCAGAGGGGACTCAAGCAAGCTTAGAAGACAGAGCCTGGGCCTGCAGAGATAGCTCGGTGCATATGAGGGCTTGTTGGGTAAGCATGAGGACCACAGTTCAAGTCTCAGTGCCAATTTAAAAACGTGGATATTTCCATTCTCATATATAATACCAGCCCTATAAAGGCAGAGACAGCAACGCTGCTGTGGGTTCCTGGCTACCAGTCAGACTTCAAGTTCGGTGAGAAAGCTGCTCTCAAGGGAAGAAGACATGGTGGTAAGACAAGATGCTTAATGTTCTTTTCTGGTTTCTCTCTGCACATGCACACAGGTATGTGCATCTACACACATATAACACACTCCCATGCATGCACACATGCAAAGACCTTTAAAAATAAAAGGAAGAAAACGTACAATAACAGCAACACCTGGAGCAGTATTTCTTTTCAAACACCAACATCATGACCTTAAGACCCGGTATTGGTGCCACTTTTTACCAGAATAGGGCATGTACTTCTAATTCTTCTTAATTTGAAGTATTTTTCCAAGTTCCTTGATGATAAAAACCATGCTGCACAGGCTTATTCTTCTTTTTGGGTTCTTATTTCTATCCAAGTCTTACTGGTTACACGAAAGTTTCATCTCTCTGCTGCCACAGCTGCTCTGACAAGTGACTGTGACGGACCCTCAGAGACCACCCTGAAATCAAAGGTTTCTCTCCCACTTGCCCGCTCCTGAATAACCAATCAGAGATTTATATTACGTGTAAATTCTTGGTTGATGACTTAGCCATATTATTAGGTAACTCTTTGTGCTAAGAGGGCAGCTGGACCTGCAGAGTGCTTTCCTGGGCTTTGTTACCCAGGGCCTAACCCAAGAGGCTCTCGAGTTTGCATAGGAAAGATCAGAGAAGGAACGCTGGGAGGGAGACAAAGCCACAGGTCAGTAAATGCTACCAGAGGTTTGTGTAGGTCAAACAACAGCACTGGCAACAACATGGAAGAGGACTTTATAGCCTGTGTATTTCTGTCAGACAATATTTTGAAAATTATTTAAATTTATAAAATTATTCAATAATTTTATTTAAATTACACAATTATTCAGAAAATAAGATCACAATTTCTACCTATGGAGCATATGACTATGTGTGTATTCATCCATACTAAATCTCAGCTTATGAGTTTTAAAAGAGTCTCAGCCCTCATCGTAGCCTGTGAGACACTGAGGAAAACCCAGCTGTGACTCATGAGCTCCATAAGTGAATGAGTGTGAGCACTGTAAGTGAATGAGTGTGAGCACCATAAGTGAATGAGTGTGAGCACCATAAGTGAATGAGTGTGAGCACTGTAAGTGAATGAGCGTGAGCACTGTAAGTGAACAAGTGTGAGCACTGCAAGTGAGTGAGCACCATAAGTGAATGAGTGTAAGCACCGTAAGTGAATGAGCGTGAGCACTGTAAGTGAATGAGTGTGAGCAGCATACGTGAATGAGTGTGGACTGGATTTTTTTTCTTTTTCTTTTTCTTTTCTTTTGGTGCGGCAATTTGTTTAACACCAACAGAAAGTCGACGCACAGAGAACTACCTATTATTTTTAAAATATCTTCACAGAACTGCCTAGCAGCCAGCCATGGGAAAACATATCATGTTTAGGACAGTTTCCAGCAGTTTTCCCAGCTGCATTAATGGCTACTTGGGAGCAAAATCCTGTTTATATGAATACAGCCTATGCAGACATGATAGTGTCTCATGACAGCACTCTCAGACAATGTGTTATGTTTATCTCAATTTTAATCTCCATTGAAATTAAATAAAAATCTGTAACTGCTCCCATGGACCCCTGTGGAGGTTTATTTTCTTGTTTTCCTGTCTGTTCTATTCAGCACTTCGGCTTGGTTCACTGTATGGTTGCAAACAATTGTTTCCAAGTTCTAGTTTTCAAAGATTGTCAGTTATCACAGGAGAACATTGCCATGTCCTTGAGTCTCATTGATGGTCAGGTAGACGTTGGTAGCATCTCTATCAGAAGTAGACATTGACTTTGGATATGTATGGCAGAGGAAGGGGAAAAAATTACATCAACCTCATCTGGCCACCAGTCAGTTCTATAAAGTATTACCTGTCAATCTATGACCTCAAGGACTGTAAACATTGAATGTGTTGTACCCTCCTGCTCTTGGCCTTGTTGTGTGTTCTCAGTAATTGCATAGTATCTTTATCTGTGTACACTTCAGGTTCATTATATTTCCTTTTAGGGTGGGGTTGGGGAAAGGTCTCGTGTATTTCAGCCTGGCCTTCATTTCTTTATGTAGCTAAGGATAATCTTGAATTTATGGTTCTCATGGACCACTTTCTTAGTACCCAGATTGCGGGCATATGTCACCATACCTAGTTTTGTGTGATGCCAGGGCTTAAACCCAGGGCCTTGTTTATGCAAAGCAAGCACTGTACCCAGCTGAGAGCCATTCTCATCCCATCACAACATCTCTGGGTTATTATTAAGCACAGGAGTGCGCATAATTATTGTGGCCTTGCTGTGATTGAGGTGAGATTCACATCAGAAGTGGAGATGCATGGTCTACTCTCTCAGTGTAACAAAGAACTCCCATATCCTCCAACCTTACTGTGAGAATTAGCCTTTCAATCCAGTTATCCCCCACTAACCTCAGGGCTCCAAGCCTAGGAATGAATGACTTTTCTACAGACACCAGCTATTGTCACTATTTCTGTTTGCTTTAAATTATAATTGCAGGGAGACTTTCTATGTCTTAGGGTTTCTTCAAATTACTTAGGAATAGGCAGTCTTCCCAGTATAAGTCATAATAAACAATGCAGAATAGACTCGAAGTTTTGGAAGGCTTCCTATTCTCCATGTATCTCACAATAACTATGACACCTCTAACCCAAGGTGTCTTGTTCTCCCTATGTAAAAAACAGCAAAGAAAGGCTAGGAGTTAGAACTGATGTTCCCCCACTGCCTCTGACCTTCTAGAAGACACCCAAATCCCTAAATGGCACTAACAGTAATGCTAAGGTCAGAGGGTGAGAGTATCTCCACACATGCAAGCAATCTGATCATTTGCTCATCCAATATCATGGAGAAGATCAGAGGTAGCCTGTGTCTTCCATACTTTGAGACAAAGCCTCTGTGATTTGAGAGGTGAGAGGGGAAATGACCACCAGTAGCCAGGCAAATGCATAATGGCAGCTTTGTAAAAGAAGAGATAGCTAAGCACAATAAAGAATGACCAGAATCTGAGGCAAGGACACAAGGAGCAGTTTCAGGGACCAGAAGGATGGACATCATCCACCCAGAGAAAGCTGGCCCTTGGATGGATACATTATGGACCAGTGACTGTCCCCATTTCCCTCTTCCAACGAAACAGTGATCCGCATGTGATCTGAACCCAGGGATCCACTGGGGTCCAGCTTGTCATTCAACAATACCCAGAACCATTCAGTGCTGTCGTGGTAAGGGTGCTCTCGGACAGCCCTTTGCTGAGACATGTTGTCACCCTGTCTAGAAACTGTGCCGTAGAAGAGCCCTGTGAGACAAGAGCCCCGCCCTGCTAACTGCTCCTTTACCTCTGAGGTGACTTTCCCCACTATCTCTCTGTGTTTGTCTCCTGGAGAGCTCTTTGAACTTCAGACATTTCTCTACAACATTCTGGAAGCATTTACGATTGTGGGCTGCCCATCCTACTGCCTGTCCTTTTGAAACAGGAAATGACAAATGAAACTTGTAACAATGGCATGGTGCCACACCAAGAAAAGCAAGTGGCTTTCAAAGGCTTCTTGGGGTCATTTTGTGGAAATCAGACATCTGGTTCTCTCAGAGTTTCCCAAAGCAGCATCCCCTCCTCCTGTGACTTAATATGCTGTCAGGATGCCAATTTCCTAATTTAAGATAACTAATGGAGTCAGTCCGTGCTAGGATCCCCATGTCCACACCAATAAATCACCCTCTTTCTACAGGAAGAGATGCCTTGACATTCACACCGTAATGAGGGCGTCCCTTGAGAAGTGTGAAATCAGGGAGGACGTTAGTTCAAAAAACCCAACACTGAAGGCAAGTTGGCCTATTTACCATACCACTGTAAAAGCATGAATGCTCACAGCGCCATTGAACTTGAGCTTCCTCTGGGCCAGTCTCTCCACACAGTTGTATGTCTGGTCATCCCTACAGAGCTCCCGCATGGAACATGAATCTGCCTGTCCGCTCTTCTACTGCCTGTGAGGACACCTATGTGATCAAGGCGATCCCTTAGGGGATCTAAAAATATACCACGCAACTACTTAATATATACATACTGATGTCCAAGTATTGATGGTCAGGGCTACTGCTTATGAGTGTGAATCCAGGAGGCTGGCTTCATCTATTCAGGACTCCGTAGATGGTGGTGGCACCCAAGGGCCATTTGTAACCATACTAACCCTCTGAAGAGTGGCATCTGGGTCACTGTGAGCTCACCCTTCTCAGACTCCCAGGCTTCTGTGTGACTTCTCTGCTCACACACTGTGTTCCCCACCTTGATGAGGAAGTCCTGAAGGCCTCTGTGATCAGCTCCTCACAAGGTTGCCTAGATCTTTCCGCTTCTCCTGCACACACATCGTCTACTCTACTGAGCTTCCCTACATGCTCTCCTGCACTCAGAGGCCCTTTGGCTCTCCACATCTTTACTAGACTCTGAATATCTCTTCTGGAAAGTTCCTTTGGTTTTTAGCCATGTCTCCTTTCTGCTAACGCTTATTCTTACTGAAGTTTCTGTGTCAGTGACATGAGGTTGACCGACATGATCCTCCATAAGAGCATATCCGATTAAAGCAAACAAAAGATGGAGACAAAAGATTTGGAGCTTTTAGGACACAGAAGAAAGAACAATATTCCTGATTAGGGAAACAAAGAGTAGGCAGCTTTTGCATAGAGATGTCTAGCACTAAGAACTTTTTCTCATGGATATTCTATCCTTCAATCATGCTTCCTTTTTTCTGGAAGACTCTATCTGCTGTCAATACACACACACACACACACACACACACACACATGCATGTACAGACATACACAAATACACATACAGACACATACATACATGCACAGACACAAACACACACAAGCACACACAATCACACACACATACACACACACGGCAGGATGGTGGGGAACCAGCAGAAACAGAGACAGACAGACAGTCATACGAGCATGTGCACACACACACACACACACACACACACACACACACACACACACACAGTAACAATATGCCAAAGATAAACCTTAAACAAACGTGATGCACAGTTGGGTACATTGATGAACTCCTTTCACTACATCATTCTCTAGGAATTGGAGCCATGACCGGACCTCTCCCATGTCTGCAAAGATGCCCAATAGCTGAGCATGTATTATAATCATCTCTGCACACAGATGACAGCCTCCTTTCTCCTGACCAGCTTCATAGACACTGCACTTGACCCTTCAGCATCAGGTCCCCCTAGCAGGAGCCACAGTTGACTCAGCACAGCACTAACTGCTTGTTACCTACACAACATCTGTCACTGGTTACCTGTAAGAAGGATGTCCCCAGGCAGATGTCTTTGCACTCTATCTATCTATCTATCTATCTATCTATCTATCTATCTATCTATCTACCTATCCATCTATTTGGTTTTGCAACATAGGGTTTCTCTGTGTAACAGCCCTGGCTGTCCTGGAACTCCCTTTGTAGACCAGGCTGGCCTCAAACTCACAGAGATCTACCTGCCTCTGCCTCCTGAGTTCTGGGCCAAAAGGCATGTGCCACCACCACCTGAACTGAAAAGTATTAGTATGTGTGTGTGTGTATGTGTGGTCTGTATATGAGGGTGTGTGTCTATTTGTGTGGGGGGGGGCAGCAATGTCATGTATATATGAAAGAAATATCTTAATAATGAACTCCTAGCTTAGTCACTTGAGAAGGGGTTTTTCATGGAACCTTGGGCAAATCTGACAGCTAATAATGATCCTTTTGTATGTCTGCCCTCTGCATATATGGGGTCATAGGCATGTAGCCAAGCCTGTTTTAATATATTCTGGGGTTTGAATTCAGGTCCTCCTCTTTATGTACCAAGCACTGATCCTCTGAAATTGTCTCCCCAGCCCAGTGAAGAGTTCTTAAGAGTGGCTATTCCAGAGATGTTCTTACAGAATTTCAAGAAGACAATAATTTTTAAAGATAATTATGAATTCATGATAGGATGTCAAAACCATTTTCTAATCATTTTCTTTAAAACATATTTGTTCAAATATTAAGAAAACAAAATAGCCCACAGTCAACTGTAGTTTCTGCTGATACCCGAAGAAGCTTGTAAATGCTCTCAGAATGCAAGACAAAAACATCTGTCGAGTGGAGTTCTTCCTCCTCCCTGCCTGGGCCAGATGGTGGGGGCCTTTGGTGCGCCACAGGGCTTAGCTTGGAAATGAGGAAAGGAGCAACCTGCACTACCTTTTGGAACACCGTGGAGAATGGATGAAGTCCTGAGCAAATGTGAATTTGCTGATATGGGCACAGCTGTGTCAAGGACCCCCATGCCTCAGACCCATGGAAACGGCAAAGTCATCCCCAGGTCCACGCGCAGATGCTGACAGTATACACAGAAAGTAAGGACAGCAGCTTCCTCTTCCTGCATCTGCCGCTGCCTCCTCTTCCAACCGTTTGCAATTAACCTGCCTCCTCCACTCAGATGCACAGGATAAGCACATTGAGTTCCCACGCTGCAGAATGTGCAGCTC
This sequence comes from Myodes glareolus, assembly GCF_982192425.1. Classification (NCBI taxonomy): domain Eukaryota; kingdom Metazoa; phylum Chordata; class Mammalia; order Rodentia; family Cricetidae; genus Myodes; species Myodes glareolus. The sequence continues at coordinate 52,872,303 of NC_142048.1, read as the reverse complement.
CATTAGAGTACATGACCTGCCCCATCCCAGCCTTTCCACACGTGTGTTTGTCTTTCATTTTTCCCTCTTTGCTGCAGTTTGGTCAAAGCTGTGCAAGTCTGGGCAGATCATTCGTCCCTGTAAGGTGTGGAGGGACACAAACTGGACATTGCCATAACTGATCTAAAAGGAGATTATGCGTAATAGATCCAAGATCTGGTGATATCATGGGAGTATGCCATCTGTCAGGCCAGAGCACCCTTGCAGGATGAAGCAGTGTTTCCAATTCAGGTTTACTCGCAAGCGTTGCTTTGGTTTCCTCTTTCTACCCCTTAATATTAATTACTTACCAGATGACTAATTTACATATCTATTGCAAACAGGCCACATCTTGTTCTTTTCTCTATCACCGTGGCCGGTGTTTTTGTCTACATCAATATCAATCAGTAAACACATTTTCTTTTCAAGAGCATTCATATAAAAATGTTTGCAAGTAAGTGTGCCAGCAGTTCTGGGTTTCAGTCATAAATTGAGATTTGGGGCACTGCCACACCATTCCTTGTGTGAAACTTCGAAAAATCCCTTTAAGAGCTGAATAAATGTTTAACTTTATTGAAAAAAAAATAGTGACTTAGCAAGACCTCAGCATCCAAAGTAAAGAGTCGCATGAACCTGTTCCAAAGGACACGCAAATACCCTGTGCCTGTTTCTAAACACCTCACTGTGCTCACTGAGCTCTGCGTTCACCCCGTGATTAGTGTAAAACACCCACATGTGTACATTAACGGATGCAAAACCTGTCCATCCTTGATATTTCCCCCAGTGAGGCAAACCTAGCAAGAAGTGATTACAGGTCAGCTGAAAGTAGTTGTGGTCACCCGTGTTCCCTGCTTCAGGGATCAAACTTTGTTTGAGGTATTGGGTCGCATTGTGGGAGCTTGGGATTTCTTCAATCTAATGATTGAGTGCTTAAATCTTGGGCTTTAATGAGAAATCAATACTTTTGATTATACAACCATTGTCACCATCCTGTCTATATTACCGCTATATCTCCCATGTGACAGACAGCATGACCGTGTTCTGAGACAATGGTACAAACGAGACTCCCAGGCTTGGGCTTCTGCAGGCATGAACAAGGACGTGTAACTGCAGGTGAGGGGAGAGAGGTCAGTTCTCTTGCCAGAAGAAACGACTGAGAGTCCAAGATCAACTGACATCTATACCCCTTTTTTCTGGTTATTGGACATCTGACTTTCTGTGTACTTAAAAATGTCCTATAACTACAAGATGCCCATACACAGGTGGGCAATAGATTGATTCTTTCAGAAAGATTCTCAGCGCAGTTGGAGGAGCCAACGGCTCTTTGCTGTGCTGATGTCAAAGAGAAATCTGGAATTTCATTATTTTTTACAAGGGCAGGTGTGAGCTGGGAAGACCACACTGCAGAAGCGTTGTCAATGATGATGGTTGTCACCACAAACACAACACAACCATCCAGGCACTACCAGCTCCAGGGATTTAGAGACCAGGGGATCTCCTAAATGCTGTTACAAAAGGGGAGGTGATTTGTGATTTCACAAAGATTTCTGATCTCACAGCCAGTCACTTGAAATTCCAACATGGGTGAATACATATGCCCTGTTCACACCCATGAGAACACATAACTGGATACCCGTAGGTAAATAGTCACACCAGTTAGAGACAGGAAGCAGTTCCAGTGTTTGAAAATTATTGTCATAATGCAAGTCAGGCCTGATGCCTTTCCTAGAATAGTCTTGGGAGATGCTGTGGGAGCTTTAGTCGCCTGTAGGCTGGGAACAGTGTGCTTGGCAAGTGACAGAAGAGCAGGCGTCACCTAGGTGACAGTTTCCTGATCATCAGTAAAGAAGCATGACAGGAGATGTGGCTGGTGAGAAAAGGTACCAAAAAGGTGATTGTTGGCAAGAGAACTAGAGGGCCGCCTAGGCAGGTGTGGGCATGCAGTCTTCTATAATTACTCTCAGAACACAATTGAAAGAATTTCCAAAATGTTTTCTCCAATCAACCTGTGTCCTCCAAGATGAGGAGCTGGCACGTGGGGATGAAGACACCCAATAAGGAAAGAAAAGCCATCAAACATGATGGATAACATGAGACTGGAAAGGGATCACTCAAGCAAGCGCCCCACCTGCATGCATATCCACAGGGGCTTTACAAGAAACTTTTAAGTGGAATTCAACCAAAGAGATGTATAATCAAGATTCAGCCCTGTGATGTGCCCTGCGACTTACTACATGTGTGTATTAGTTAACAACCCTTCCTGTTTACTGAGTCATTTCAATGGCATTATCCACAAACAGGGAACAGTGCCTTTCCTATACAACTGGGCACTAAGCCCACCTTTGTCTGAAGTTCTTCAATTCTTCAACTGCGATGTCATCTACAGAGGAGGTCCTGAAGTAATTCATCTTCCTGTTAGACACCTGCACTAACTTAGGATTCAGGTGTGGGACTGTAACCTTCCCTGTCCCCAATGTGTTTATCTTTCAAACAGAGGCAGCAGCTCTGACAAACCCTCATGAATTTCCTGATTAAATATGAAATTTTCAATCTTCTCAGGCCCCAGAGTCAATATCACAAAGCCGCAAACCATCAGATCAATGGAAAACTAGGTTACCTGAGATTTACTCAGCATCTTAATTGATCCTTTATTGATACAAAGTGGTATATACCCTTATCCTCGCCAGGGACAACAGCCTGGAACATGCATGTGTATATGTGCTCATATGGATAGATGAATAGGATTGTATACATATTTAAGTATACACAGAACACTGCAGATATGGCTCTGTAGCTAACTGTGTGACTGCTATACAGAGAACTTGGGTTCAGTTCACGGTGCCCATATCAGGTGATCTGGAACAATCTGTAACTTTGGTTCCAGGGACTCTAACACCCTCTGGCTTCTGCAGGCACTTCCACTCACATGGCACACATAAACTCACATATGCACACACACACGTACATATAAATAAATATAATTCAGTGTTAAAAGATAACATATATACGATCTGTATATGTACTATATAGCAATCATTCAAAGATTATTAATCATTTTAACAAATACTCTCTCTAAATATTTCATATGCCCAATTGTTATAGGTTTGTATATGTGCCTATTTGTATATGATTATATACGTATGTATAAACACCATAATCAGTCCTTCAAAGAGTACTGGTAATTATACCAAATATCCTCTCCACAATCTTCGACATGCACATTCATCAGGTTTTGATCAGATTCATTATACAAAAGTCTTTATTTTTACACCCAGTCTGCTTTTAAATGTTACAAGATGTTTCCTTTTCAGGCCAAGCTGTTTTATTTTAAAGTAGGAAGCCTTCTCTGTGCACCAATGTAAAACTATGGCCTCTATTAAAATGCCCGAGTTACCGCCTCGTCAACAATGGAGATAATTAAAACTTCAAGTCATTTTAAGGCTAAGTAGTAGGTGTGCTGTGACCTAACAAAAGCCAAGTTAATGTTTGCCGTTGGTCGGGCTACTCACTGGTGTAGGTGAGCTGGAAGCCTTGGGCGGTGTCTGACCCGTTGGTGTTGAACTCCAGCCGCAGGTGGTTGGAGGTGCTGTTTAGCACCAGCCCCAGCAAATCACTTTTTGTGAAGACACCCAGTGATCGCGAGGAACTGTCCTTTCCGTCATAAACCTGGGGAAAGGATGCAGAGGAAGCTGTGCGGTTAGGCAGCAATTTTAACAAGCCATTTGAAACTTTAAGGATGCAGTTTCATTCAGAACTTCGAACTTAGTCGACAGAAATCCAGATGGATGACAGAGCTAAATAATCTATTTTCTTTCCAGTTTTCTTTTCCCATTCACATCACAGACAAAAGAGTCCTAGTTCCATTTTTGGTCAGATCATTTCCCATTCATTGCTTTGAAGGCCAATTTTCATCTTTTTAAAAATTAAGTAAATATCTCTGCATTTCTGGGTCTCATTGCAAAGCATTAGGGGTAGCATCAGCCGCGGCACAGGTATCTCACTCTCTCTTCCCCTCTGTCTATGCACTGAACCACAGCAGCGTTGAAACCATCACCATTTGTAGTCTGGCATGCGAATGTACTGTGGTAAAAGGGTCCTATCACACAGCAATGTAGAGCTTGCTACGAAATCCTACGGATGTGAGATTGTTTCTGAGTAGTGTGGAGTTGAGAGATGTAATCTCTATGAGGAGAAAGAGAGCCCAGAGCTTGGCTCAGAACAGACTTTGGGGATAAGGGTGCAGAACAGAGGGTTAGGGTGAAGTGTGCAGTCTCACCTCTGTGGAATGAGCCCCACACACTGGATGGTTACTTTATGCTGAGCCTGTGACACTTATCCCTCCTGTCCCAGCTGAACTCTTCCTGCCAAAAATCTGACTCTATCTTAGACATTGGGTCACACTGAGTATGACAGTCTTTCCTTTTTTAGTGGTGGTGGTGTGCAGATTGGGAATGGTGTCCTTTTCCTCCCTCACCAAGAGATGAAAACCTTGTGGGTAAAGTTCTCATGGAAAGAAGACTAAAAATGCAGTAGATTCTCTTGAGGAGAATTTAGCATTTCTTAAAGAGCCTACACATGGTCACCAGAGAGGTCTACAGCTTCGACTGATGTCTGGTCCACTCCTACTGTTGCCCCCCTCACAGAATTTGTCTTTCTGCCGATAAACCATCTCGAGCAATGGTTCTCTGCCTTCCTAATGCTGTGATCCTTTACTACAGTTTCTCATGTTGGGGTGACCCCCCAACCATAAAGTTATTTCATTGACTTCATACCTGTAATTTTGCTACTGTTATGAATCTTAATGCAAATGTCTGATAGGCAGGATATCTTATGTGCAACCCATACAGGGGTTTAGACCTATAGGTTGAGAGCCACTGGTCCACATGCTTTCATCAGGTCCATTTCCCACCCACTGTAGAATTAAAAGGCAGGAAAGATCTCAGACGCGCAGGTAGCAGAAGGTTACAAACTTTATTGAAAGTGAAGAAGAACACACTCACATATACAAAGAGGGAAGGGCAGAGACAGAGACACACAAGAGACAGGCAGAGAGACACAGAAAAGGACAGTCAGAGAGACTCCCCACAAAGTGGGAAGAAAATTCAGAAATCAAAACCCATTTTCCCCGAGAGGGCTGTGGTTTTAAAAGTTTCTGGTGGTCTAGGATAGGAATCCTCTCTCCTACCCTTTATTTTGGGTTTATTGGTTTAGACAAAGAAATGGGAGCTGATAGGTCCACAGCTTCAGGTGAACACATTTAGGACAATTCTTGAACATATCCGAGCAGCCACGACCAGTCACTGGCAGGGGAACTGTGCCATCTCTTTGTCCTCGGTCAGGAGGCTAAGGAAGAGGGTGAAAGTTTCTCGTCTTTATTATTAGTCTGCAGGCTCTTTCCCTAGCTGTCTGCCTGCCAAGGATCTGTCTAAGTCCTAGTTCCTCGCAGTCACCTCTCTTCCACAAGGCATGAACCATATGTTGCTCAACAGAATGATCTCACCTACATGTACTCATCAAAAGACAACACATTCAGAAAAATACTTGAGCGATTATTTCACTTCACTGCAATTAAACATGCAAAATACTTGAATTCTAGAAGAAAATACCATTTCTTCACTGAAAGGCTATTGTCATGGGCTCTTGTTCTAAGAATAGACATTACTTCAAAATGTGGCTTTGTCAGATGTAAGAAGAGCCCCTACACTCATTATAATGGGTTATCTGTCCAAGAGAAAATGTCCAGGTCCCTCTGAAAGCCCCTGGGTCCTGTCATATACCAGGCCATTCTCCATCTTATGGGTGTGCCTGTGAAAGTGTGAGGACAGAGAGTAAAGTACGCACAGATGAGCCCATTGCTCAGTATTGAACCCATCTATATAGGGCACAATGGAACCCTTGGCCAAACTCTCAGTGGTCCGTGGGCAGTAACTCATTCATAGTGGAATAGTCTAGATAGGAAACTATTGAAGAAAGTCCTTAAACATTGTGACAAAGATGCTAAGGTGTAGCTCTTCACAGTTGATGCCTTCTGGTGGGGTAAGTAGGAAAGGCCTCAGTTATTTTAAGGGGGATGCCACTGGGAGTTTGGCCATCCTCCAGTGAGTATATGAGCAACACGAATTGGAGTGGTGTATCTTTTTTCTTTTTTTTTTTTTTTTTTTGCACGGGAGGTCACAAGGATAGAAGGGAGGACCTAGGAATAATGGGAGGTGAGTGTGATTGGGATGCATTGTATAAAATTCCCAAATAATCAATAGAAGTATTATATTGAAAAAAAAGAACAATAAAAAGCTTGCGTAATTGTCACTATTCTCAGGACACCAAGTCTTCCAGCCCTGTTCACGTCACCAGAACTCAAGCTCTGTGCCCAGCTGTGAACATCCCTGGATGAGCTCTCAGACAGTGAGGCAGGCAGAGGGCCCACAGTGAGTGACTGGAGCTGTTTGGTTGCAGAGTGAAAATGAGGCTCACAGTTGCCTTCACTCACAAAGACAAAACGATGGACTACGCTAGTTCTCAGGATGTGCTTGGCTGGGGCCCCTCAGCCACAAGCTAAGAGTACCTGTGCTTGTCAAAGGAAGCAGTTTGGGGTCTCCTGTTCCACACTCTGTGATAAGGATCTAGGCTTCCACCACCTCCCGCTACCACAGTTTGGCATTTAGTTGGTTCTTAGGCCCACAGGGATGGACCCCTATCGGTCACAACTCATTTTGTGACACCTAGAGTTTCAGCTGAGCCCTGGAGGTCTTTCCAGGACACCTGCTTCCTTGCAGACAAGATGACTGAGTTCTTTCCTCTGTTCACATTGTGTGTGCCTGTGAGTGTGCAAATAAAATCAAAGTCCTTATTGCTGGGCCACAGTGGTGTAAAGGATGAGTGTGAGTAGCCTGTGCCCCTAAGAAGATGATTTAAGTTGAAACAGATTCCTTAAATATAAAGAATTTATGATAAAACTCAACAAATCCTGAGGAAAAAAATGCAACAGCGTTTTAAATGTTGAACAGTTTCCCTGCAACTCAGTGTGGTAAGCAAAAATGTTTCCTTCTTTCTTATAATGTTTTTTACCTATTTGTGTATAATTAACAAGCTTCCAAATGGAAATTCTTTCCTCCCCTGTGCTCCAATGTTGTTGAGCAGCACGCATTTCACTCTGTGTTCCTCAACAGTCCCCCAGCACACCCCGCACACATTTAAGTCTTACCTAAGAGTTGATCTCAAAGGCATACTTGACTTTTAAATTTGAGGTTATCAAAGAGTCTAGAAACTTCCTGCTTGCACCCTCACTTTCTTTAGTGAGACTGCTTGTTTCCTGGCGTAATTATAGCCCTTCATGCTGTCAGCATGAGACCATGAAAGTTTATTGAAATGAAAGAAGAACCAGGAAAGAAAGTGACACTGTTAAGTTATGGCACTGAGAACTAGCCCATCCTGGGCAGGGGAAGAAGGAAGACCAGCTAATACATAGGAGTCTCTGGCCCAAGCATGGCACAACTCCTGAGGTTAGGTAGAAGCACAGAGGGGCACATTCAGCCCCAGGTGAAGGGATAACAGCAGGGGGTGGCCGCTCTCTCCTCTGAAGTGACTCTCAACCCTCTCATAGCTTAATGGGAGTAAAAGCCACAGCATCTGAGAGGTGCCCTTGCTGTGTTCCCACAGCTGACTCTACCTTAGCAAATCTGCACCCTTAGCAAGGACCTGAGAATATCATCAGCACAGTTTTCCATTGACACACACCAACCCTGTGGCCTGAGAACTGCTCCATTCTCTCTGGAAGGAGAAGGGAGTGAGCTCCATGGTTTCTGCATTTTTATCTCAAAGCCTTGTTTATCACTGTCTTGGGGCTGAGTCTGCCACGTCTGCCTTCCTTTGCTAGGTCCTGGAAGGTCCTCAGTTCCTTGAAATAGTTACCAAAGACAAGTGAGCTACTGGAGAAACATCAGCATTAAGCATGCTTCTCCTAGAGCTGGGATCTGACCAGCTAGGACCTGGTATCCCACTGTTGTGTGCTGAGACTCTGGCTCACCCAGAGCCTTGTTTATGCATAAGGGCTGAGCTCCGTTCATCACTATATGAGATCTTTCCCCATCTAAGTGTAGTGGCCACATTTGACAACTAAAAATAACTAGGGGAAAGAGTGGACAGGTTGTTCTGTCCATTTTCACAGCTACTATTATGCATTACCATAACATTGAAGCTGCCAGAACAGTTGGTGTCCTTGCATGCTCACACACGAGGAAACCAAGTCTCAAATTAAATTATCTTCTCAAGACACATGACTTAGCAGTGTTGGTCGATTGTTCCAGAGATGATTTCCAAGTCTACACAGGCTACTATGCTACAATTTCTCAGATAAACAGGATTAAATAACATGTAAATCAAGGTATATCAATATGTCTGTGTAAATTGGCATAAAGATAAATGCTTTGATCAATACAAGAGATGGTAAATATATACATATGTGATAAATAGGTGATAAGTAGATAATTGATATATCATTCCTAGATAGACAGATGGTTGATAATAGAAGACAAATCAACACAGATAAGAAATAGATATAGATAACAAATAGATAGAAGATACAGACACAGTAGACAGACAGATGGTAGATATATAATAAGCATAGAGATAGACACAAATGGACAGACACACGGACAAATAAATAGATCAAATATAGCTAGCAGATAACAGATGCCAGGTAGCCTGGTGATTGGTTCCTTGGAATGAAAAGACTCCATTTCAGTCTATGAAGTATCTTACCTTTAGAGTGTCTCCTTCGAAGAGCTGAAAGGTCCTGGCTCTGAGATGGATCCCCTTGCCGGCTTCCGTTTCTATTTTATAGATACACTCATGGTTATTATCGTAATTGGATGGGAAATTTGGAGACAGTAATGTTCCTTCATTTCCTTTGACACTTGCTCCACATTCAGCTAAAATAAACGGGACATTAAAAAAGAGGATTCAAAAGTGGAATTATTGATTAAAGTAGATTAAAGACTCCAACAGAATGACTCTCCAACCTCTATCAATGTACACCTGCTTCCCAAGGATATTCTCAAAAGCAGATTAGTGACAGGTTTTTAGTGCTTTACAACTCGGCTGGAAACACATCCCATTCATCTCAGTTCCAGGTTTTTTCTATTTCCACTAACTATATGATGCGTCTACTCAGATCCTGCACATTGCCGGGTAGAAGTTTTCGAATAAAATCAACATGCTCCAAGTGCCATGGTCTCTTCATTGTACCTCCTTTCTGACTCTTTATTGACCCAGGCCGACTTATCTGGTTTACTACTATATTGATGTAATTTTCCTTTGCTTAGGCTGTGTGACACCAACTAGGGTATGTTAAAGGGGGAACCTAAAGGCAGACAAAGCCACCAAATTATCTGGTCACATGGCATAGAGCTCAGATTACATTTGGGGATAGAAGAGCATTATGTGACAGGGATAGATTGCTCTCCCTTTTCATAATGAAAAAAAGGAGTCACTAACTTCCAGCACCAAATTTGCATGAAATAAAATACCTTTAGTCAAGGTAAAGCTGACAGTAAATGGGACTCAACTTTCTAGGAAGCCTGAGGAAACCATATAAGTATGTTTTCTCGTCTATGAAAATGAAGAATTCCATTCAAGAACTCCCTCAGCTCTAAAATGTTGAAGGGAAAATAATTACTAGTAAACAAAAGTAGCACACGCCACCACCACCACTGCCACCACTACCACAGCCATTGTCATCATCATCGTCGTCATTATCACCATCATCACCATCATTACCATCGTCATCATCATCACTATCATCATCACCATCATCATCACTATCATCACCATCATCATCACTATCATCATCACTATCATCATCATCACCATCATCATCACCATCATCATCACCATCATCACAATCATCATCATCACCACCATTATCATCATCATCATCACCACCATTATCCTCATCACCATCATCATCTTTCATTACCACCATCATCATCATCATCACTATCATTATCATCACTATCATCATTATCATCACTATCATTATCATCACTATCATCATTATCATCACTATCATCATCATCACTATCATCATCATCATCATCACTATCATCATCATCATCATCACTATCATCATCATCATCACCACCATTATCATCATCATCATCACCATCATCATCACCATCATCATCTTTCGTTACCACCATCATCACCATCATTACCATCGTCATCATCATCACTATCATCATCACAGCATCATCATCACTATCATCATCATCATCATCATCATCATCACCACCATTATCACTATCATCATCATCACCATCACCATCTTTCATTACCACCATCATCATCATCACCATCACATCATCATCATCGCTATCATCATAATCATCACACCATCATCATCACCACCATCATCAACATCTCTGCATGGGCAGTGTGTCTGGGGACCCCAGGCCTCTGTCACATAAACTGCCTGGTGCCTGATTTGAAGTGGTTTATTTTCCTTGTTTCAGTCACAATGGAGCAGGATTTCCCTGGCCTCCATACCATTCACAACCATCAAACTTTTAAGTGCATTTTGTTTGCTTGTTCTGTTTTTCCTCTCCATGACGAACTTGCCAGGTAGAGAATTTTTACAGGCTGAGCAGTAACAATCTTAGGTAGGTGCAATCCATCATGCTAAGGTTAAATTGCAACCTGCTTCAGGCAGACTGTTTAAAAATTAAGCCTATTCAGTCTGTAAAGATGGACACAGCAAATAAAAGTGGAAATAAGCCAAAGAGCATGAGAGGTCTCCTGAGCCCTGATGCTTCATCCCAGGGAGGAAATCGCTACAGAAAACAAAGCACCCACACTCCAATTTTCTCTCTGTAGAGGACAGTTCCTACCTCCCTTCCTGTCTGCCTTCCCCCATCCTCACGGGTATTTGTGGGCTGCAGGTTCACAGTTTGCATCAGCTGAATAGACTTATCCAGAACCCACCTCCCTGTCCTATGGAATCGTGGAAAGTATAAAGCCTCTCTGCCGTTCACACTGGGTATTTACACCTCGTATCCAGACGGTACCCTGGAGAACTAAGCTTATGGGAATGAACCACGGACAGGCCATGAAATCTGTGCTAACATGTAAATTTAAAATTTAGTTTCTTGTTACATTGCTGTTTTCAACTGCATTTCTATTAACACAAATGAAAACTAATTATTTTTCTTCTTCCACAATAATAGTAAACAAAGTACATGAAAGATAAAAAACAAAGCAACAACAAAAATAAGTGCTCAGAAAATTGCAAAGTTAACTGATCCGAGTGCTGAAAATTCATTGAGCTTTGTTCAAGGGATCCACTGTGACCTCCTTATCATCACAGCAACTAAATGGTTTTTTTAAAAGTCTTTTAAGGTTTTTCTATAGCTCATTTAATATTTCCCTGAAGTTGTGGGATATCATATCCCTTGATACAAATCATTTTTTTATTTACAGAGGACCCTAACAAAACAGTAATAAAAATTGAACTCCTTTTGAGAGCTTTAGTCTTAAATTGATTCAAATGAAATGAGCTGTAATGGGCTGGGATCAACTGACTCTGGCATTCACCGTCTACGCAGAGTGTCACCCTGGGAATCAAGTGCGCTCATACACCGAGAGCAGCTGCAGCAGATGACGCCTGCAAGGCCAAGCAACAGAACCCACAGATCCACACTGCTCAGATGCAGGCTGCAAGGCTGACACCACCATTCTCACGGACAATCTATATGGATTAACAAATATTCAATAATAGGAAAGTTATTTTGTTGGAGATGCTGATTCCTTCGTATTTGATCATATGGAATATAGCTTTTCAATATGCCTATGTGATACTTAAACTGGAGGCAGGCTTAAGTCACCTCATAGACTTGCTCCTCTGCATAGCATCGAGGCCACAAAAGGTCAGACAGGTCACCGGTTTGAAGATGTGACCATTGGGAAATGAGATATATGTCTGAAGCTATTATAGTTTTGTGAAAATTATGGTGGAGCCTCTGGAATTGTTGTAAAAAGGACAAAACTAATAATTCACTTTTATTTACATAGACACTTGATTTGGAGCAGGGGTATGGAGAACAGAAGAAGAAAAAAGCAGTAAAATAAAAGTAATAATATCTACTTCCCCATCACTCAAAGGCAATTTATCCTGACATTCAGATAACCATGCTATCAATGGATAAATCATTAAGAATAGACAGAAGTAAAAAATTCAGCTATTAATTTTTTTATAACAATGTGAATAAAGTGACTGAAAAGATAGCTCAGGAGTTAAGAATACTTGCCACTCTTGGAGGGGGCCAGCAGTCCCCAGCATCCACATTGAAAGGCTCGAAATTACAGTTAATTCCAGCTCTGAGGAACCTGTCACCCTCTTCTGGCCTCCAGAGACACTTGCATATATATGTTCATATACATATAGTCACAAATAAATAACAAAAACAAACCTTTTTAAAATTTGTAAACACGTAATCAAAGAGATATAAAGGAACTAAAGAGTCAGGGGATGAAGACAATGACATCTAAACAGAATGTCCAATGATTTAACACTAAATTTAGTGCTAGAAGAAATACACAGAGTCAAAAACCCAGGCAGGCTACTTTGCCTTTTCATGTCTCTCTAAAGTATTTGCAACCACTGGACACTGGAGAATAGGTGAGGTTTTGTATTCTTGTAAAGGACCCTTTGTCCAGAAAATATTGTTGGATGTGTATTTCCATTAGAATATACAGCTCAAGTTCATTCATTTTAAAAATGTCTGTACTATATCCTGTATAGTACATATTTCCTAGATACACTCAGCCTGAAATCACTGGGGTGGATTGTAACTTTTGGCCAGGGATAAATCAATTTTATTTTCATAACTATGATGAAAGGAAAAGAGAATGTTCCTGGAATAAAGGCTCTAGGATCAGGATGGGTTTAACGAGGTCTGTTGTATCCTTCTGATGGAGAGGTTGCTCTTAGGGTTCCAGAGAAGGAACTATGGGTCCAAAGGATGATAATGAATCCAAGTGAATTCCTGACCCATGCCCACAGCTAAAGAGGATCTGAAAGTGAATCTAGTGTGTGTGAGGGCCTTCAGAAGTGGCCAGAGTAAGGTAAAAAACAGTAACCACAACAACAACAACAACAAAAAACAACCAAGAGTTACCAACTTGACAGGGTGGGACAAGTCCCCTCCATGGGATACAGGAGACAGGTAAGGATGAACTAGAACAATAATACACTGAGTTCAGTCTACCGAAAGCCTTTCTTGGTTCAGGAAAGGCAAACTGAATGAAAACAGTGCAAGTCTGGGTGAGCCTAGCATGGCCATCACTAGGGGAAGGTTTTTTTTTTTTTTTTTTGAGTAAAATGGGAGGTGACTTAGCATGTTTCTATCGAGAGGTGAGTAAATGGGTCTCAGTGGTCAGTGGGGACCCAGGATCTTCAGGGCAGAGATGGCTGAGTAACCAGAGCAGAGCTGACTCCTGAGCCGCATAGCTGAAGAACTCGTTGGAACTAGAAGCCAGTGAGTGTGGGCCCCTAGGGCGGTGTCAGGTGTGGCTCGTGGCTGTTGGATTCATTGTAGTGTGTGACACTATCAGAGCTGTCTTGCCACCTGCTGTGCTAAAAAGAAATCCAGGAAGTAGCAGGCAAAGTGCAAAAGGCTGAATAGAGAAGAGGCCAATGCACGGCCTCTGCAGGCTCTTTCCAGGGCTGTGGGTGGCTGAGAACCGATGGCCTCTGCAGGCTGTGGGATTTCCTGATGAGATTCTGCCTTAGCTGTCCTACCTTTAAGATACAGCCGCCAATGCGATGCTTATTTCATAGACACGTCACTAACTAAACACATTAAGACAGGCAAAGTTCACAGTACCCTCCAGACAGAACTCAGGAATTATTTTACATTTAAGGAAACAGAGTAAAATCCTGACTACCAAAACAAACAAACAAACAAACAAACAAAAAACAGGGTTGTAATGATGAAAGGAAGTAAAGTAGTGTTAACAACTGGCTGTCACAATCTCAAGGCTAATTGCTTGATTCTATTCAGGTGCGTTTTCCCCAAAACTCCAACTGTAACTGTTAAGATACTTGAATGTGGAGAACGCATCCCAGAGAACTCTGGGAAATCCCCAGAACAATGTCCAGATAGTCTTTGAAACTTGGGTGAGGTTTTTCAACACAGGATGGGAGTGGGGGAAGATGGGAACAGGAAGAAACCACTTTTGATGTTGACAACTTTGTCTCCTGACTCCATGGCTCATGAGAAGCCAAAGGCCACCATTGACAGTTGGACTCAAAGCATTCCTAAGTCATGCCTAGAGTAGAAGAGACTTGGGGCTTTGGAGAAACATGGCCGTATTCTGCTAACCTCGGGCATTTTCTCCTTATTCAGTTTCTCTCAGGGCTCCCACACTTGCTTCTGTTTTGTGACCTGGGTGTTTGGAATGACCCTTTCATCCACTTCTGTGAACCTGGGAGTCTTGAAGGAAATCAGGGCTAATCTCTTGCATTCTTTTTTTCTTTGTTAGGGTGCCTGGCTGTTTAAAGAACTGGTCCTGAGCAGATGGCTGATGGGTGTTGTGGCAGAGCAACAGGTGTCAGACTGTCTCAGGAATAATGACCAGGTCTTCGGGTGCCACAGAAGTCTTGGGCTGAAGCCAGAATGGCAATGGTGGCTCTACTCTTCCAGTCAATGCCCAATGGGAGCACAGTACCACTGCCCCGAACTACTGCACTGGTGTCAGCTTGCCCTGAGAACCTCCTTGCAAATAACCCAAACAAATGCCCATACTACACGGCATAGCTGAACAACTGCCTGCCTTCTCACAGATGACAAACTCTGATCCCTAACACTGGTGATGCTTCTTCATTGCATGACAAGCACACAACCAAGGGCTCCAAGGGAAACAAAGGCACTATTATGAACTGTTCTTTGTCATCATAGGGAGTATGGATCTCAGCAACAGTACAGCTGGTCTTGCTATAGCGTGTCTTCTAGTATTTCCCTTTCCTCATTTTCTGAATTTATTATTGTTATTACTATTACACTTATGTTTCCGTGAAACTTCATAGAGATCCTGGGTACATACTCTGGTCTCCTTTTTCTACTCACAGACCCTTCTAACTGACAGAGACACAGTTTATAGATGAGATAAATTAGGCTCCAAAGGTGAGGTAGCTCCCCACAACCCAGGCGGGTCCAGCTACACCTCTGTCTTTCCTGGCCAGCCCCCTCCCTGTTTCCTGACCCACTGCCCATGGATGAATGAAATGAAAGCGTGTGGCCACCTACCCACACACCTTGGCAGAGGTGCACTCCACACTCGGCGTCCCCCACCCAGGCAGGTAAGCTTGGTTGCACCTTCTAAGCGGTATCCCTGGAAGCAGGTGAAAGCCAGCGTGTCGCCCACACCAAACTGGAACCCAATTCTGCGGCTGAAGGCAGGGACTCCAGGGTCATCACAGGGCTCCAGGTCATATTCTGAAAACAAAACAGACAGGATGGATAGCAAGCGTTCTCATCAGACTTTCCTTGGATTGCCAGCCCCCAAATAATGACACGGAAATTCATTGATTATGAAAGGTTGGCCTTAGCTTAGGCTTGTTTCCAACTCTTTCTTACAACTTAAATTAATCAGTTTCTCTTAATCTATGTTTTGCCACATGGCTCTTTATCTCTTCTCCATTCTATATGCCTGACTTGCTCTGCAACTCTCTGGCAAAGTCTGCTGTGCCACATTCTTACCCAGAATTCCTGCCTCTGCCTAGGAGTCCCACCTAACTCTCTTCTGCCTCGCTATTGGCCATTCAGCTCTTTATTAAACCAATCAGATGAAACAGCAGCACATCTTCACACACTGTGATCACATATCCTGCAACAAGGGTGGGGGTGGGGTACCTGGGAAGCAAGAAAAAGTAGCATGGAGGAGGAATGGGAGAATACTGAAAGAAACCTCCTTTGACCCCCATTCTCTCGCTCTCTTTCCCTCCCTCCCTCTCTCCCTTCCTCCCTCCCTCACTCCCTCCGTCCCTCCCTCTCTTCTCTCCTCTCTCTCCTTCTCTTTTTTGTCATATCAATTCCCACCCTTTGTCCCATAGATTCTAGCTTCAATCTCAATAGTTCACAACATGAACATACTCATGCAATAAGGTAAAATGGGATGAAACATTCTACCTTCCCTTTGAGAGAACAAAATCAGTTTTCTGGTGTTCACAGCTACTAAACCCGAAAACTCTACACTTTCTTTAAATGGAGTTTTCACGGAGAAGGCATAGGGCAGAAGGCAGTGTATGCTTCCTGTAAGTAAGTGGAGTGCTAGCAGTCAGCTCATCAGGACCAAGCGCCCTGTAAAACAGGCATGTCTCCAGCAAAGCTATTCTCAAGGTATGACCCGTGTTTTACTGACATACAGTGAAGAATATTTTGTTAGCTAGAAACGTCTATAAGCCACGCTGGAAGCAAACATGGAATAAGTCTGAAACAAAGCCACATTGTCTGGCATACGGCTGCATGTGCGGAGCATGTCTTCGGACTGTTGGTACCACTGAGGATCTTTTGTGCCAGCCCCATGTTTTCAGATGCCCATTGGGACCACACTGTGTGTGCAGGTGGGACATTGCTTGCCGTTGGTATCCCTGATTCTCTATGGAGAGTGCTAAGAATTGGTGAGTCCGACAGACAAGGAGGGAGAGTAAATGAAGATGGAAGAGTAAATGAAGATGCTTTAGTTTCTTGTGCTCTGCTTCACCTGAAATGCCCCATGTTCAGTACGGTCCTATCAGCGTCAGACCACAGGCCATGCAGATGGCCCTAGAGCCTGGAGATGAGGAATGGTATGAAGAACTGTTCTAGCTTTCTTCCTGGAGCTGTGGTAAGACAATTTGACAAAAATCAAATTCAGGGAGGAAGAGGTTTTATTTAGCTTGCACTTCCAGGTCACGGTGTGTCACTGAGGAACATCAAGGAACTCAAGCAGCAAATGAAGGAGATACCACAGAGGGATACTCTTTACTGGCCTGCTGTCTGGCAAGCTCAGCCTGCTTTTTTAGACAGCCAGGACCATTTTCCTAAAAATGATCCTTTAGTGAGAGGGGCCCTCCGAAATTAATCAGAAATCAGGACGGGCAGACCCACAGGGCACTGTGGTCCAAGGAATTCCCCAGCTGGAGAGCCCCTTATGTTTTGTCAAGCTAATGATAAAACTAATCAGAAGAGAGATGAGAAAAGTTTGACTGAGGAACACTCTTTACTGTAGGAAGAGCGGGGCCATTTCTTCCGAGAGAGGTATGTGATCAAGTGGGAACCTTGACTGCCATTTTATGGAAAGGTGCCTCCAATTTTGGGTTTCCAATCTTCAATTCTCCAATCTTTACATCTTATAATCAGTATTGCCAATGAACACAGAGAGTAATCTAATTCGTTGGTGCTTTCCTTATTGTTTTTCTTTCAAACCCAACCATTTTTCATTCTTATCAGGTTATTAGAATTTTACTAAAATCTCACTGTAGAACACTCAACATAAGCTCCTCCTTCATTTCATCTAGTAACTGCTTAATCTCTTAGGTCTATGCTGTCACTGTTACTTGCTTTGTCCTACGCTTGGGGCAAATATCTGCTTTAGATCTCTAAAACACTCAAATTCAGCTCAGCATTGCGAGAGAGCACTTCCTAATTTGACCTTAGTCTACCATGTTCCAGGGAAGGGAAAGACAGGAAGGGTAACCCATTGAGCTCAAGAACTTCTCATTCAAAGCTGTCACAGGCAACCCAGAGACTCTGCAGGAAACACTAGAATGAAGATGTCCCAACTCAGCAGACATTTCTGCCCGGAGTTATTTTCCTTCTTCCTGAAAAATGTGCTGCACACTCTGAAAATAAATGTTCTCCGCTTGTAAGAGCAATTAGAAACTCTTTGCAAATACGCTAGAGACACCGATGCTTTACCTCCCACAGTTTGTACAAAGGCACCCCAAGAACTAAGAGTCTTTTCTTTGTGTCTACTTCATTTTGTAATTTATTCCTTAATTTTTAAAATATTTATTTCATTTTCATTTACATTAATGTGTGTGTGGTGTGTGTGTGTGCGCGTGCGCACGTGTGCACATTTGTATAAGTGTATCCACAGAGGTCAAAGGAAGACACTGGATCCCTCTAGAGTTACAAGTGACGACGAGCACATGAATGTTAGACCACTAACTCAGATCCTCTATAAGAGCAGCAAGTGATTTTAACCACTGGTCCACCTCTCCATCCCCTTATTTGGCAGTTTAGGCGAAGCCTTCACTGTGTGCCTGTTAGAACAGAAAGGGTTTAATCTTATCCCATGGGAAATGGGGGGTATATTAATTTCTGTTATCCATATACATAGCGGTGGCTTCTCATATTTATAGCTATTAACTTTGTCATGGTGTACACTTACATTGTGCATTCCCCATATTTTTTCTTTCATAAAAGCATATTCATTTCATTTTATATGTATGATTGCTTGCCTGCACATATACATATATGTGGGGTGTGTGTGTGTGTGTGTGTGTGTGTGTGTGTGTGTGTGTTGAGCCTATGGAAGTCAGAACAGGTCATCAGATACCCTGAAATTGGAGTTACAGATGTTTGTGAGCTACCAAATAGGTGGAGAGAATTGAACCCAGGTCCTCTACAAGAACAAAACATGCTCATAACTAAGGAGCCATTTTTCCAGGGCCATTCTTTATAATTTTTACAACAGAAAGGAAATACATTGCTCTCAAGGTTTTACTTTCCTTTTGACTAAAAGGTTTTCATTTTGGAAATTAATCTTCCTAATTTTTCTTCATTTGCTATCTCAGCTTTCCATGTAAGCATGTGTGCTTCAGGGTCTGCCTCACATGGAACATAGGAACCAGGTTCCACAAAGGCAGCTAGCTTGCTGACGCAGGGCCACGTCTCAGGAGGGTTACAGTGCAGCTGCCCTGGAAGTGTGGGCTGAGTCATTAAAGCGCAATGAAAGAGTGAGTAATTTCTTTGAAGCATCCCGTACTCACAGTTCAGCCATGGGAAAAGACACCATCCTTTATAGACACGTGTGTGGCCGAGTAAAGCAGATGAACAGTATGGAGATATACACTTTTGTAGGTGCTACGATCGGAACATGTCCATTAACGGTCACGTTGGAATTCAATGGCCATTGTGACAGTACCATGAGGATGGAGAAGTGGGAGGTGGGGAGACCTCTCCCCCTCAAATACAGGATGGCTTAGTGGTGCTAGAGCTACAGGGAGCTCCTCGCACCAAGAGCATGCTCAGCTCCACTTCTCCATGTCGAAGCCTCCGTGATCCTTTTACTGGCATCCTGAGCTGAGCAGTAGAATGGATTGTGCCAGGTCTACATCTACAGTCTTACATTTACAGCCATAGAATCATCAGCCTAAAATATTGCACGCATCTAGTAATAGACTTCCCACAAAAGCTCCAAACAAACAAACAAACAAACAAAGAAAAACAAAAACAAGAAAACAAGCCCAGAACCCATGCCTTGCTGTGCAATGGCTTGTGTGACAGCTAAAGGGGATCAAAATAAAAACAGTTGGGCTGAGGTTAAATTTCTGAAGTTTGTTGCTTTGGTCTGACAGACTGGTCCAAAGTTACGCCTTGGATAGGTACTGGGCATTTCTTTCCTGAAAGGGTTAAAACTTGAGCGTTGTACGACAAGGATGCTTGTGATGACACAGCTCAGAAGCAGTAATAGGTGGCAGAACCTAGTTCTGAGACCTCCGAGCAAGCAGAACTTGAGGGTGGAATACTTATTCCTCCCCAGAGTCTCAGCCGTTCTGTTATAGCAGCACAGATGGGCTGCGGCACACATCCAAAGACCCAACTGTCAGTTCCGCACTGGGAGCACTAGACTTAAGAAACAGATGGGGAAAGATGAATGAAAACGGCATAGACTCCCAGGCAACGTCTGTGGAAGACAGCCACGGGCCTCGCCGCCATCTCCTTCTCTAGAGTATTCTATTTAAACTCATTATAGATCAGGGTGCAAGGACATAGATGGGAGGGGAATTCTCATGGTGACCATAAGAGATCCTCTAAGGAAACTATGGGAGAGGGATTCAGGCACCACCATGAGGAGACTGAAGTCTATCATTGATACAGTGGCCAATAATAGTACTATTACAACTACAGTAAACTTTCAAGAAATTTGAGCCAGTCCTCAAAGCCTCTTTGTTCTTAAACATAGCAAGAAAACCAGCAAAATCAAATTAAGGTAACTGAAGCTCTCCTTAAGGAGAACTGTTGGAGAGTTGTTCTGTTTTAGATAAAATAACTTCATGCCATGAGTGATGCCCCTTCCCTGTGACAAACAGGTCACAGAGCTGCTAGGGAGCCAGCGGGAGTCTTCTATCTATGGGATATAAGATGGATCATCAAATATTACAACAATCACTAAGTGCCCCAGTAGGGTTTATGGACTTTAGACTTAAGGAGATCCTCTACACAGAAGAAATCACAGACAATTAAGGCACTAGCAGACCATATCATAAAACTGAATTACTTTTGAACCATGAAGAACGAAATTTGGGGTTTTGGTCAGAACATCGAGTATGTCAGCACATGCGAGTGTAATTGTTCACCCCATTGGTGGTTAGAGGTCACTCCTTGTCAGTGGAGTGTGTAGATAATGGAAGAAGAGTGAGGATGAAGATGTGTGTTCTTCATTTTGATCAGTATCTTTCTCATCTCTAAGAGATGAGGGCAAAACAGCACAGATTGTGCACTCTCAGCTATGTAAGTAACACCAAATGCAGCAGAAATGCTCCACACACTACCTCCCACGGAAAACAAGGAAAAGAGTTTCTTGACTCTGTCAGGATATTGCCACCATGTATAATTCTGATAAAGGAACTAACACTCTGTCCTTTTCTGTGTGTAAGTGATTCTCAGCTGGAGGGGCAAGAATCCATGACAGTTGCCCCTAAACATTGATCCACGGAGTCAGGTTTGGTCATAGCTGGTGGAACTGATAAGGGGAAGTGAGCAAGGACACCTTTTTCGGAAATAGAGTTGTATTTACCAATTTCCAAAGAAGAGAATGTATGTGTAATGCAAGACTGAATGGCACACCAGTTGCCAAACAGACATGAGTGCATAAGCATTCTGCCTCCACATCCTGTGGATTGATAATTTGCTGAGCGGGGGCATAGAGAGAGGAAGAGAGGGAGATGAAGAGAGAGATAAAGAGAAATTGAGACACAGGAGACACATACACAGAGAGAGAGACAGACAGAGAGATACAGACACAGAGAGAGAGATAATCCAAGACAGAGACAACAAAGGGTTAACATACCTGCAAAGGTGATGTTGAAGCCTTCATAGGAGATGGAGAAGTCAGAAATGAACCTGAGCTGCGCAGTGAAGTTTCCAAACAAGCCAGCCTTGATGGTGTGGGGCAACACCGAGCCAGTGAGCCTGGCCACTGGCTCCGAGAAACTCCCATCCTCCGTGATCAGCAAATAGTCGTGGGAACTTTCCAGATGGAAGGTGTGGAAATTCATCTGCACGCCTGAGAGATGAGGGAGGGACAGTCGGTTTAGCTGCAGCTGAAAAGAATCTCTTCTGGGCATAATTATAGACATCAAAGGTTTGGATCAAAATATCTTAAATTGTGAAATATTAAAATTATCTTGTAGGACTCTAACTTTGAACTTTCAGAGAAAGATTAGACAGAGGCAGTTCTAAAATCAAGAAGAAGCATTAAACAAAAACAAGTGCTCAGATAGTTACAGGATCAGTTACAGACAGACGCTGCCATGGGTTTTTGTGTAGATATGGACCCAGATGTTGATACAGAGAAGCTGCATGTAGTTACTGATACACCCAGGATACAGGCGAGATATAAAAACTAATTAAACATCAGCATGGATATGATACTCATGGTCACATGGGCAAGAATGAACACAGATGTAGATATCACCACAGGTGTGTGCAGATGGCCATCTGTGACAAGGTATAAGAGTGTAAGGTATAAGGTATAAGAGTGGCTACAAATACAGATAAAGACATAAAGGAATCTACATTATAAGAGTAGCTACAAATACAGATAAAGACGTAAAGGAATCTATAGAGACAAGTGCGGGTTTGTAAGGACAATAAGAAGGTTGATGCTTGACTGAATTCACTAAAGGTCCCCAGGCACAGGGCAGGGGGTGTTCACCCCAGAGAGACAAAACACTGAAAATCTCTCCATTTCCATTTCTCTAACTTTATAAATATTACTTTGGAGATAACATATAAAACATACACTGCTGAGGGCAAATTCTCTTGAAATTAAAGTTTTGTGGGCCTCAGGCTGTCTTCATTGAATCCAGGCTCATAATGCACTATTTCTGATTTTTTTTTCTGCTGAAGCATATAAAATGATCTATAAGTGGATTCCTTTAAAGAGTTACATTTTTTTTCTAATTAAAACACCTTGGATACTCATAATCTGTTTAATCTTAATTTGTTTCAGGGCCATATCTTTCTTTCTTAGGGGTTTATTATTATTGTTTATCTGTGTACTCATGGCTCTCTGTGTAGATATGTGTACGTGAGCAGAGGTGCCCTCAAAGGCCAGAGGCAACTGACCTCCTCACATTGGAGTTATAGCTTGTGAGCTGACTCATGTAGGTGCTTGGATTTGAACTCAGGTCCTCTGCAAGAGTAGCATGTTCTCTTATCTGCTGCACCACCTCTTCATGTTTTTAATATGTGCTCAGGGATGAGTGTCAAACATATCTACAGGGCACTGTAATGTGAGGTCAATGTAACATCTAGTTCAATAAAACACCAAGTGGAGTTCAAATGTATGTTGAAAGGCACAGTCTACTTAACTAAGTCTACTACAGGGTCATCTATGAGAAAAGAAATTTTATCCATGAAAATACAACACATAAAAGTTGTATATATATATTGTAAAGTGATCATTGCAACTGTATTCAGGTCTCTAGCACAAGATAAAGACTGTTGTTTTGTTTTTATTCTTAAAATTAAAAGGCTCTTTAAAAATGACAGTTACAGTTATAGATATATAATAACATACCCAGGATACCTTGCTAAATTCAGGATTTGCAATCTGTATTTCCCACACAAAATACCACCTGGCTTCTTTGCATTTACCACTTGTCTAAGGTCTGGATTTATCATAAGGACAAAGTCAAGCAAATTTCGAACAGAAACATGAATGTTTCTCAGACGTACAGAAGTTTAAGCAATCTCCTCATCTTATATTGAATCAATATTTACATTTTATTTAATTGGAGCTCATTTTCCTTATCATTACATTTAATTTCCAAGTTTATATTCTCACATATCCATCCAGGTCACTGAGTGGAGAACAAGACCAACAAAAGCGACCTCTGCTTCACTCTAGTCTCATAAAAAATAACAGTTAAGGGCTTAGAAACCATGAAGTGCCATTCATCCTCTTGGTTTTTCCTTACAGCTTCCTCTAGTCCAGGCTCCCCAGTGTGCAATGTTCTTTGTACCAAGGCCTGCCCTTTGTCTTACCCTTGCCATGAGAGACTTCAATGGTCCACGTACAGTTCAGAGAGTTTGGATAAAAGTCTGGAAATCCTGGAGAAAGGACAGTCCCACTCTTTCCATGAATGTAGCCTCCACACAGGGCTGAAATAACAGGAAACATGACAGTCTACAATGATTGCTGGACAAAGTGCTTCTAATGGACAGTGAGCTTGCATAACTATTAGTAGGATAAAATTGAAATGTAGACATTTTTTTTACATGCAGTTATAAGATGCCAGTTCACAAGCAGGTATCTCCATCGCAGCACAGTCATAAAACCTAACTCAGAGGAGAGTGGGGCAGAGAAGTCCAGTGTTGATGCATCAGGAGAACTGATGATGCATTAAGATGCATTAAGCTGTAGTTCCCACCCTCCAGGGTGGAACTTAACAGCCCTTTGGTGAATTCAAAATCCTTGTCGCATGCTAGGCTATGTTCAAACAAACTCAAAGATTTAAGAACCATAAATTTACTTACAATAATTCAAGCAGGAAAGAAATAATTTGCAGCAGTAAAATACACTTAGCATTTTAAGGATTTTTATTAGACATGATAATCATTAAACACATGAAGCCATAGCTGCTATCACGGAATGCACATGATTGGCACAAGATCAAGCCACCTAAATTCTAATATGGATGGGGAGGGGCATAGGAAGTCTCACCCCTAGACAAGGAGCTACTGGTAAGAGATGGCTATTATGGAAGGAGAGTCAATTTTCTTCAGGGCTGCAGCCCCTGACAGACCTCACATGCTCCAGTGAATGGCCCCACAGCCATCACATACAGACAGCACTAAGTGGACTCAATGAACTTAAAAGAGAGAGAATGAACCTGAAGTTGAAGAGGGAAAAGTAGAAGGGAGACAGAGAAGAAATTGGACAGAAAAAAATGGAGGTATGAAATAGATTAAATACAGGTATAAGCAAGAAAAAAATAGAAATAAAATTATGGTGCATATATGTATAAATTGTGGAAAAGACATTTTAAAGAGAGAAATATCTTTCTTTTTTGCTGTGGGAGTTACTTCAGCCAATAGCCTTTAAGATACCAGCCCACTTGGGCATGATCTTTTCTCATGCTTCATAGGCCATTGTAGGGGGATGGCATTTTTCTGAGGAAGATGAAGGGACACATTAGGTCCCTGCCTGTGGAGTGCATGGGTTACTGCAGGGATAACCAGGTCACAAGACTGCTCCGTAAGGCACAGGGAGAAAAGAAAGCAGATGGCCAGATGCTAGTGGCAGTCAGGGGGAGAGGGGCAGACAGGCATTAGCTATAGAGCCATCACAGCTGTCAGGAATGGTCCAGCAGTCCAAGCCAGAAGCCCAAGTATAACATGGCAAGAGGATGGAGATCTTTGAAGAGAGTGGGGTTCAGCTTTGGTGATGCTATTGGGCATCCAAGCAAAGGGCTGGAGCTGGAATGGGGTGGATGAGTCAGCTTTCCCATGGGAAACAGACCAGGAAGCAGGAAGGCACAGTGGTGGACAGTCAGTCATATACCGTGTATGTGATCTAACAGTGGAAAATGGCGCCCAGGCATTTACCATGTGAACAGGACAGTGGAGATGGAAGATTCTAGAGAGGAACCTGAAGCAGTGGAACCAGGACAGGACGGAAAGAAATGGAGGCCTGAGGTCCTGATTGTAGAAGATGTATACAGTGAATCTTAATTTATTTTGGGACAGGCATAAATCAGCCCAATAAATTCTCAAATCTTATGAAGGATTTAACTGTAAGAAATTAAAGTCTTTTATAACACTTTAACAGTGAGGTCCCTTACATCCAAGGTTTCTAGGACAAGGTACTCTGAAGACTGCCCATGCTCCTTAACTCATAAAAAGTAGTTCATATCCAACTATACTGAATAATTACAAAATCCATAATTCATCATATGCAGGCTAACCTGTGTATGCAGCTGTGCACCTGTGTGGAAGACAGAGGCCATCCTTCAGGGTCATGGCTTAGGGATCATTCCTTCTGCTTTTGAGATGGGGTTCCTCACTGGGCCTAGAGTGCTCTGATTCACTAAGCTGGCAGGCCACTGAGCACCAGAGATCCGCCTGTCTCTGCCTCCCCAGTGCTGTTCAGTGATGGCCCATTCTACTGTGGAAGACTCAGAGCGCTAATCAGCTTTCATTTGGGGCACGTGGGGAGAAAATTGCAGGTGAGCCCAGTCTTCCTGTCCATCTTGATCCCATGGGCGCATACAGAGCTCTCTCTGGCCCTCTCATTGTCAACAATCTAAATAAAATAACCGCACAAAGACCGCAGGCTTCAGGAGAGGGGAATTTGATATTCAGAGAATGGAATTGAAATTCTCAGCTAAATCTGAAGAGAGAAGAGAATAAGATAAAACGCAGACTTTTACTTCAGGGTCCCTACAGGACTTGACTATTCATAGATGGTCATGTCTCTGTTCCCTTAGCAGAGCCACCAATTTAACCACACAGAATTTGAATTGCATGAATCTATTTCTTCATGCACCATGGAGACTTTTCTGGGTAGTTATAAAAGCTACAGTAAAAATTTACTTCTAACTTCCTTCAGGCTGTCGCTCTGAAAGTTTGACACTTGTGTTTCTAGGATCTCCCCCACTGTCTAGGACCCAGACAGTTTTATCAAAAAAGCCCCTTGGACAGATGACTAAAATATTCAGAAAACAGAAAAGGGAAGAGCAGGGGAAGGTGGACATCTTTCCCCATGTGTGCTGAGAGGAAGCGCCCACTGAAGATCAAGTTTGGTGCTGACCTCTCTGCTTGGATCTCAGTTTCCATTACAAATCCTTTACTGAGGGCTGTACCCTGGTCATCCTAACACCCCTTCATGCTCTCAGGCATACAGAATAATATTCAAAGAAGTCTCTGACATCTTCAAGATATAATCTAGTGAGAAAAGCAGAAGTAATTACTGAAAAACATCGATAACAAAGTGAGGCTTATTCTGCAGGGGAAAATGCCAAGCAGCTGTCAGACCTCAGAGGTAGCTCAGGTGTGTCGTCTACAAAGTGCCGTTGAGATGGCAAATAAGAAGGTGAGCTGCTGTTCACAACCGGGAAGGTGGAAACGCCGGAAGTGAGGACAGGCTGGTAGGATGTGTGAGGAGGTGCTCCTCCTGTATTGCCCCGTGGTATGTGAGCTCATGCATGTCTTTGGCCTGTTCAGATCAGCTTGACTGGGCAAGACACATCGATCTACACACCCCACAGACCTCCCATGGACACTGCAGTGACTCTTTTCAAAATTCTCACCTCTTCCCTCCACAGGTGTCATCTCTATGCTCACAACAAGAGTTGTGATCTAAAGCACTGAAGTTTACAGAATCAATTTCACTTCTTAGATCCAAGACAGGATGTAAGAAGCTCAAGACTCAGTGTCTACCTTCACTGAGGAAGACAGGGGCTGACATATGGGGGCTATACTCCGGAACAGAGTCCTTTTTCATGAGAGTTGAGGTTACTAGAGAGGAAAGAACAAGGTGCCATAGATTCTTCTCTCTCCCTGTTAGGTACTTCACAATGCCCACAGAAGCTGAAGACCCTCAAATCCACACAGCCTCTTCCTTGAACTATTTCCATCTGCCACTTACATGAACGTGATTTGTGACTCCACTCTGTCCTATACCCACAACGTCACACTTTATATGTGGCTCTGCCTATCCCCAGTTCAGCTTTCCTTTGTGCCTTATGCTGCAGCAGGACCCCAGGGCCTTACATTGCTAGACAAGTGCTCTAACATCAAGCTAAAGGCTTTGCCTTGCTCTAGAAACTTCAGCTGGTCTATTTGGGTCTTCTAATCTAATTGAACTCTCACTTTTTGCCTAGTGTCTTCTTTGAAAAAATTCAACGTGAAGCACAAAATCTTATGCTTCCTTTCTTTCTTCCTTTTCTCATCTTCATTAATTTCTGCAGTTTTTGTGCTTACTTTATGGGGATGGGACTAAGAAAACACAGCTGTATTTCGTTTCTCTCTTTTCCAGGGTGACCCCTGGCCTCTCTGTAGTTGACAGGAGTCACTGACTAGATCTCCTTCTTTGCACATTTATTTCTATTGGACTCGTATTCTCAAAAGAGATGTTGGACAGGCACCCTGCAGTTCAAGGCAGCATTAAATCAGGACTGTCTGGATGTAGAAGGTGAGCTCTCTAGGACACATCCGTAACTGTTTCCACTCTCAGAGATGAAGGGCTCTGGCTGAGGGGCCCTGAGCCATCATCCTGACTTGTGATGTACCCAGGGACACCTTGAACTGTGTCTCACTACTCCCCTTAGCAACCAGTGTTTACCACTAACCCCCATAGCCTACTGCTCACTCTTGTTTCTTTGCCCTGAGTCAAATGATTTATCCAGAATAAGGTCTCTTCGAGAAGACCGACCTTGAATGATGCCTCCCAGGCCTCTCAAGACTGCACATTATAAGTCTTATATTTTATGTTTTCATTTCTCTATTCCCAGTCACTTTTCTTTCTTCGCTTCCTTCAAAAACTCTATTTCTCCTTTCTTATGCCGATGTTAACTGTTAGGCAGCAAACACAATTGTTTTGCATTAAATGTTTTGTGGAAAGAATAAACATTTGGCAAAAAATATTTAATAACAACATTTCCAAAATGATCTGTGCATTTGTTCTTTTCCCAATGAAAGGAAGACAAAGATTCCAATCCTCAATTTCTTTCTTTAAAATGGTCGTGTGCGAACAGCAGTTTTTGAAAGGAACAAATGCAGTACTTGGAAAAGGGAAAGACAAGGTTTATCTTCGTTTTAGGTGAGATAAAATATTATAATTAATTCTAATTTATGTTTCCTTGCTGAGGACTATGAATTTTTAGAGGTTTACATTTCCTATTGATGTAGGGTTTATTGCAATAAAAACCTGTGAGATTTAAAAGACTGTGTGAGATTAGAAAGGGCAAGGAGCTTCTCAGAGCTCAGTGCAAACAGCCAGGACTAAATAAAACTCTCATGCAAACCCTTAAACTCTCCTAGAATGGGAAGACTTATTAAAACCTTTCAGGGTAAGCTTTTCAGTCCTGGGAAGGTGCTACAATGTAGCATAGCAAATCACCTTAGGGATCCTCTTAGACGGATCAGATTTCAAATTTGCATAAATTTGACTTGGAAGACAATAGACAAAATGTCTAAGCTTAATGCACTTTTATTTTCTCCAGATGTCATTCATCACTGGCCTCTCTGCAACATCTCAGCCACTTCCTGGGCACACAGACCACTCTAGGAGAGCGAGTCCTACTCTAAGTCATTTCCTGTCTAAACATTCTTTCTCTACTGACCAATACTCTAGGAATTGGACACTGTACCCTGTGCATTGAGGCCCAGTGTTCTCCCTCATTCCTGCTGGGTAGGATGCCTCCTCACGTGCTGAGTACCTCAGGAAACATCAACCCTCACTGGGTCTAGAAGCCATTAGTCGCTTATAGTCCCTCATGGCGGCCGTGGGGACCTGGGCAAGGCTCTGCGGTGAATGAGCTGTGAGCCTGGCTGGCGTGCGTCGAGCCACGTGCACCCCACCCCCAGGGGCTCTTCACCCTGATGCTGCATCGGTGCTGAGCCTGTCCGGGTCGGGACAATGGTGAAGGATTTCCTGGGCCAGAGCGTGCTCTGAAGTTCCTGGGACCAAGTGTTCACTGCCTTCTGGCAACGGTACCCGAATCCCTATAGCAAACATGTCTTAATGGAAGATATGGTACACCAGGAGGTGACCCCTGATCAGAAGCTTCTGTCCTGGAGACTCCTGACCAAGACCAACAGGATGCCACATTGGGCAGAGAGACTTTTCCCTGCCAATGTTGCTCACCTGGTGTACATCCTGGAGGACTCTATTGTGGACCCACAGAATCAGACCATGACCACCTTCACCTGGAACATCAACCACGCCTGTGTGATCGTGGTGGAGGAACGATGTGTTTACTGTGTGAACTCTGACAACAGCGGCTGGACCGAAATCTGTCGGGAAGCCTGGCTCTCCTCCAGTTTACTTGGTGTCTCTTGAGCTGTCCAGGAATTTGGCCTTGCCCAGTTCAAAAGCAATGCGACCAAGATGATGAAGGGCTTTGAGTACATCTTGGCCAAGCTACAAGAGGAGGCCCCTTCCAGAACACTCGTTGGGACAGCCAAAGAGGCCAAAGAAAAAGCAAAGGAGACGGCACTGACAGCTACAGAGAAGGCCAAGGACCTGGCCAACAAGGCCGCCACCAAGCAGCAGCCGCAGCAGCAGCAGCAGCAGCAGCAGCAGCAGCAGCAGCAGCAGCAGCAGCAGCAGCAGCTCGTGTAGCTGCCCCCTTCCTCTCCCTTCTCCTCACTGTACTTGACTATTAAAGATGCGCCTCCAGCCCTCTCTGGGGTCTGGGAGGTGGGTTTGGGTGGTGTCCTGGCCTGCATCTGCAGTACACCCTGCTCAGCATCTACTGAGCCCAGCCTCCTTTTACCCCATTGGGCAGAAAGGCGCAGTGACTTGCCCAGGGTCGCAAGCAGTACCCAGGTGAAGCGGCAACACACAATAGACTGTGTGCCCCACGAGGGCAGGGCTCCTTGTTTTATTCTCTGATGTGTCCCAAGTACCCTGAACAATAAATATTTAGCACGTAAAAGGTACTCAATAAACATGTGAATTTATTGCCCCTCCCAAAAAGGCCATTAGTCTATTTTCTTAAAAAATATTTTTTAGATTTATTTACTCTATGTGTATGGCTGATTTGCCTGAATGAACATGTGTTCACAAAATGCATGCCTGTCACCTGTGGAGGTCAGAAGAGGCTGTCAGATACCCTAAACTGGAGTCACCTTGTGGCTGAGCCACCTCTCCAGCCCCATACTGTTCTAGTTCTATACCTTAGTTCTTCCTCTACCCAAACCCTTCTGAAACCTAAAGCTAAACTGCAAAACATACACTCTGGTGTATGTATCATTAATATGTGTGTGTATAAGAATATCTATATGTATATGTATGTCTATGCAAATATTATTAAATATGCATATTAAGTATGTTTAAAATATATGCTATGTAACAGCACTGGGTGAAAATTTTTAAGTTAAATTCTATGGTGTTAATATTAGCAAAAAGAAAGGTCAAAATATGGCAAGAGCAGTCTGGAAAGTCAGAATTCTGGAAAAGGCTGAGGTACGTGGTCTGCAAAGCATGTGTGTGACAGCTTGGGACTTGAGTGCACAACAGGGAGATGGATATGCACAGGTCTGGCTGAGGATGAGAGGAGGCGAGGCCACAGACAGATAATTCTGCCTGCTAGATTGTCTGCAGGCAGAAGTAGGATGCCATCTTCTCTTAAGATCAAAGTCGCAATAACATGTGACCAGCGTTGACCCGAGGACTCCTGGGAACGTAAAAATACATAGGAACACCCAACACTGTTGACTGTTGAGAAGAATCTACCTCACAATGCCTGCTACCAATAGGTCAAGTAAAGCCTGCCACTTGGAAGCGCCATTCTTATAGCGCAGCCAGGTGCCTTGGCAATGTGGTGAGCAGGAGCACAGCAGGCGCCACATGGTCTCCGTATTCCACCATTCAAATCCTCACAGCCACAGAGTGAGGGACACTTGCAATTGAAACAACATGGCCCAGTAAACCGGAAGATAAGGCAGGAAGGTTGCGGGACTGGGGTGGGCTGGGCCACACAGTGAAAATCCTGTCTCAAAAGAAAACAAGCAACAAAAGATACACAGCGTGGGATGTTTTCCACAGAGACTGTCTCACCGGACATTTCCTCCTTCAATGTGGTTTCCTTCCCCACATCTTTACCAACACTTATCTTTCAGCTTCGGACAGCAGTCAGTATCTGGGTCTGAGGGGAGACCTCCTCCTGATTCTGATTTGCCTTTCAGTTTGCCACATCCATTGTA
This sequence comes from Myodes glareolus, assembly GCF_982192425.1. Taxonomy (NCBI): domain Eukaryota; kingdom Metazoa; phylum Chordata; class Mammalia; order Rodentia; family Cricetidae; genus Myodes; species Myodes glareolus. The sequence goes on along the minus strand of NC_142048.1, from coordinate 52,840,867 downwards.
CACATGCCCAACCTGCCGGCCACATGCAGCCAATTAAAACACTAAGACTTTTTTCTTTGTACCTTGATTGCATGGTTCTCAGAGATGACGTTTATAGATGACAATGTTGGAGGGTTTTCTACCCCACAGCATACAAGTGATTGAACCTTTTATGTCACATGTATTGACATTAGGGGTAGATGACTCTCTGATGACAATATACAGCATCAAAGAGTCATATCCCATCTGCGTTCTGTCAACCACAAGCAATGTGTGATTTTCCTGAAGGAGGTGATCATGCCCCTTTTGCCCATCCTTTGTAGCCTCCTACGAGATAACTCCAGGGGTGCATAAGTAGCTCCTCTCCCAAATATGGCCCAGAGTCCAAAATCTCTACTGGCTCTGTGTGCTTGCCTGTGAAGGCCTTCATCTACCCTGAGCGTTTCACCTCTTGCATTCATGCACCAAGCGCTGTTTCAGCTAGGACTTGGGGAAAAGATGCAAGACTGTCAGTGGTTGGCAGTTCTGTGAGCCCAATCTTTCCCAGGCTCTGCTATTTGCATCTATCATTGTGAGAAAGCAAAGGTGCTTATTACCCATGTAACATTTTAAAAGAAATACCTACAGTTTGGAAAAAGTGGTGAAAGTGGAAATTATGTGTATATATAACTCCCACTTAAGTATTTATTTTCCAAATACCTATATACTTTTCTAAAGAAACCATGTTATAATAGAGTATATTCACGACTAACGAGAACACGCCGAAAAGTGTTTTCCTAATGATCACAAGTAACACAAACACCTAACTCTTAGTGGAAAACTGAGAGAGACACAGTGATACACAATAATCACAAATATCATCCTCTATCTGTATTTCTGTATTTCCAGGAGTGGATAAGTCCAGGGGGAAAGGTCAGTGACACCCAGAGCCTCTGAACGATGTTCTAAAAGCCTAGATGCACAGCAAAGATAATCTGGAAGAGGTCAGAGGTCACTGGGACAGGTGTGCTATCTCTGAGGGAACTCTCTATGTGGACCTGGGTGACTTGAGTCAGCAGAGTTATACTTGACTATCTGAACCACAATGTCCCTCCCGTCCTCTATAAGCACTTCTATAAAGACACACATGCGTAATTGAACTCTCTAAGCTCTGAAGGATAGACCACAAATTTTCATTGCTTCTAAGAGTCATCACAGCTAGTACAGAAATACTGAACACCCTTCAAATGGGTTCCACTTAAAGAGTGCAGATCGTAAAAGGAGCCCATTACTTGGTCACCTTGTATCACGCCACGCCCTGTGCACACTGGTCCGTGTGCTGATGTGTCCATAGGCGCACTAGCTTGGCTCTGCATGCCTGAGCTCCACCTACCATCACAGCTGGGCAGGGCATGGTTCCACTGATGGTTCTTCTCACAGATCAGAGGCTCATCGTCACTTATTGTGTAGCCGGGGTCACAGCTGAAGGTCACCGTGGATCTAATACCGAAGTTACTACCGTGCCGATGACCATTTACAGGGATGCCCGGGTCCAGGCAGGAGTCAGATTCAAGAGTTACACCTGCATGGACACAGGAAATATGGAGCTGAAAGGCCTTGCATGCTAACTGAATGGGAAAAAACCCCACTATATTATTAGCTATAACATAATCCCACATTTGCACAGATCCAGGGAATTACCCAAGTGAACTCTCCATTACTGAACTGATCGTTGAATATCCAGGAGTCCATTAATGTCAAAAGCAATGCCTCCAAACATTTGACCTTGTTTTTCCAAATTAAAAGCAATCATCTTGATGTGGTCTTCTCCAGGTCAAAGAGAAATGGGGCAACCTTGAATAATTGATTGGCCCCTCTGAATTTTACCTTTGTTGCCCGGAAAATCAATGGACTGTTAGGGGAACATTCAACTCGATTCCATTCCGTCTCTTTCCTTCCCCTCTCTCTTTCCTTTCATGTTTTGCATTTCAGTGAGGTTCTGGCAGCTGTACAGTGTTTCTCTATCTGCACACACACAGGCAAGTACAGCGATAGAATGCGGTTTCAAACTGCACGCGAGTTGGTTTTCTGAAGCCACATCCATAAACCCACAGTTTTAAAATTTGCGTACCATCTGCCATTTGCCTATGCTGCGAGATAGGCTGGTACAGAGCAGGAGCTGGGTCACTTCGTCATGACGTGCTTTGCATTTCTCTTTTCTAGGATAATGTATTTAAGAATGTGAGACTCACGGAAGAGAATGTCACTGTGATGTTTATGTAATTGGAGAAAGGGAAACTCTGATACACTGTCCCCGACGGGGCAGTAAGCTCAGACTTGAACTTGCGATCTGAGGCTGCTCACCAAATGTCATAAGGTCTTGGCATTCACATTTTCCTGGCCCCAGCAGTGACCTCCTGGATGCTAAGTTTTAATTAAGTTTGAAATTAACCCATGTTTGACTAATTATCAGTCTTTCAGTAGTAGAGTTGAAACATTATTATTCAATTTTGATAAAAATAATCCTTACAAGAACATGTTCATATCCTTACATGAACAAAGGATTACATAGGTAAAACACAGGGAAATGTATTCTGGATGCTGCTATGACTGGGTAGCAGATGTTCTGGGCAGAGACGAATAGAGTTGATGGAGAGAGAGGGGAGGCCAGGAAAGATTAAAGAAGATGGCATATATCCCATGCATGCATATAAAACTGTGTGTATTTGTAACATACAGCTATCATTAAAATGCAAGCACTTATTTTTGAGAAAAGGCTGAAAAGAGGAGTGGCCTTAAATAACCTGCCCAACAGAACCACGGTTCCTTTGGGTCTGAAACAAGCCCCTCTCAGGTTTTCCTGTTAAGGTGTTCTCATTGGGGGTTGCAGCAGCTTTGTTTTGTTTTGTTTGTGGTTGACTCTGGCTAAAAACCCACTCCTACGGAGAAGTCCCCTGGAGGTTCCCAAAGCATATTTATATAAATATTGCCATAGAATGGTACAGCTTCACTTCATGACTTCAGAAGCTGGAACGCAGAGTCAAACTGGAAAGAAAGCTGAGCCTGGCCTGCTGAACACACTGAGTCCATCATGGTCTACCAACTGTTAACTGTTCTCAGCCACCACTTGGCATTCGCTCAGCACAGCTGGGTTTTAATCCCTACTACCTTGGAAAACACATTCGCATGAACTCACAGACCAGGATGGTCTGCACAGTACCCTGGCAACTGATCCCACTCAGTATTTGGAAAATCTCTTCAGTAAAATGCTCTATATCACTTCCAGCCAATTGGTATCTCTGCTAATATATATATATATATATATATATATATATATATATATATATACACACACATGTATATATATGTGTGTGTGTACACATGCATGCGTATACATGTACATATTCATTGTCCTATACATACACATTATGTATATAATATTATATTATGATAGAATATGTTAATTATATAAACATATATTACCCTATATATGATATATATGTATAATATAATAATTTAATAGTATAATAGAATATATTAATTTATTATGTACTAAAAGGATAAAATTTATTATTTAATGATTATATCATTTTACTTTGTATTAGGCAACTGATATTTATTAAGGAACCAAAATCAATCTTACACACTCCAAAACACCTATAGTAGAACTCTTGAAATTACTTGACAGTCAGATTGTCTGGGAAATCAGCCCATTTGTCTTCATTGTCTTCAGGAACACCTGAGACATAGTGTCCTGCCCAGGGAGCCAGTTAGGGGCCACTTACTCTCATAGTGGATGAGGAAGCCAACGTTAGACCGGCTGCTGTCGGTGGTGAAGAGCAGGTACATATAGTTGCCTGTGCTGATGAGGAACTGTGGTGCCTGCGTGCCATGGTACTCTCCGATCAGTGGGGATGAACTGGCTGGCCCATCCCGTACTTCCAGGGTATCGTAATTGACTTCTGTCTGGAACCTGGGGAGAGCCATGCAGAGTCATGTGAGCTTGCACACCTGTCCAGCTGTGCCACTCCTAGGACAAACTTCAAGTGACTGTGGTTATTGAAACGTTTGCATGTATACTGTATTATTTGTTGGAAAAGACAGCACATTGTACACATTCTATCATAACTAATTCTCTGTCTATAAAACAGGCTATAAAGAAGGTCATTATTAACCACTGAAAGATAAGGAGGTGATAGAGGACAGATAAATGAGTGATGGATAGATGTTAGATAGATGATACATGATAAACAGTTATATATATATATATACACTATACATTTATATAAATTATATATAACATGTACATAATATCAGGTAATTTGATGATAGATACATAGTGACATAGATGATAGGCTATAGACAGATGCTAGGCAGGTTGGTGACAGACTAAGAGAGAGACCGATGATGCATGGATACAACACAACATTCTATAGTGAAACAGTTGCTGATTGTGAACTTAGCACTATGTTTTATGACTCTCTCTTTACCATATTGTAGACACCTTGAATTAGACACACACGGAAGAGGAATGCTCCCTTAAGGAAAGAAGGACTTCACAGCACGCGGTGTTTAAATATCTTTCCTGAAAACCATGCTGTGCTTTTTTTACTCACACCAACCCTTGAGGGACCAACACTGAGCAAGCCGCTATTTCAGAAGCTCAGTGATGCCATAACAATTTGGGAAAGTCAGAACGGCTTCAAGATAGTTTTTAACTCTGCTTATACTGCCAGTGAACCCAGCCTGCAATTCTATTTATATAAAGCCAAGACACCCAGGTCCCCCTGGTGCAATGATAGCGCCATTTTTGGGCACTGGGATAATTCCTTAAACACTCCCATCTTGTTCTCCAGAGCTAACTTGGTTTCCAAGTGCCTCCTTTGGCTCTGAAGGAGCGTCTCAGAATTCCATGCCTCTGACTCACTCAGTAACTGAGCCAAATGCGTCTCTGAAGCTGGGCCACCATTTCCCTGATGGGTGCAGACTATTGCTAGGAAGAGAAGAGAGCTGGGGAGCTAGCTCAGTTTATTTGCACATCTCCACAACAGCAAGAGGACAGATACTGAACCTCATTTAACAATACTGCCGTGCTCACTACCAGCGCGGGTGTTCTTCTGTAAAGGTGCAGTAATGCTATGTTTTCCAAGCAAAGTAGTAGCTGCTATTTTGTGCTTTGTTCTTCTACACAGAGCAAGGCAAACAATATGGCTAGACCAGACCAGGGACTGAGGTTTGTGGACCTGGGCCTGGAGGTGCCAGCTTTGGCTTTATTACTTTTAACACTGTGATATATAAGATATTTGGGTCCAAATTTCAGAAGTCTGCAGAAGCATGGAGTCTTCCATTTGGATCTTGAAGAGATCCAAATGGAAAAACTTTCACATTGTTTTTAGCTCGGGCAGTGCAGACTGATAATACACACACACACACACACACACACACACACACACGCACGTTGAAAACTGTGAACTGCTCAGTGCTTATCATGACTTGGCAGCCTGGCATCTTTGCACAGCCAAACCATCTGTGGAGAATCCAAACCTTATTTGCACAGATCCAATATCAGCTGTAAACCAAGAACAAACTAAAGCGGTGCCATGCAGTTTATCTTTGACGAGCAAAGCTCTGGCTGCATCTAGGTTGGATGTCTAAAATTTCCAAGAATATTAGTTACTCAAACAGGATTTACCAAAATATTGCACCAAATTCATACTAAAAAGATCACACTGTGGAAAACTTAGCACGAATCTTTCTTCAAGCAACAGAAACGAGACAGGCGATCGAGACCATGAAATTAATACTTTATCTAAATGATACAAATCTGACCCGTGACTGGGAACATGGGGTGTTTCATTCTGTTTTTCCTCGATTCCAGAAAGTATAAGAATTGGTCGGGAATTGAATTTCACATACTGAACACATAAAACTATTTTTTTAATGATTAATGTCATTTTTGCATGGTCACTTACCAACAGATACTGAGCATTTTTCCTTGTTTGGAAGGATCATTCTACTAAAATGTAAGGTCTTTCAGAAGTATAGATAATTATTAATAAAAAATAATTAGTAATGATAGTTCCACTACATCTTTAAAACTCCCTAATCCTGATATTATGAATTGTTTGAAAACAAGGAAGAAAATATCACATGTCTTGAGACAACTTATTAAGAATATTACAGATCGGAGCCCAGTCTTTTCACATCATACAGAAACTGAACCTGTAGTGTTAAGCAAAGGTGCTTTTTTAGATTTCAAGTAAAAGGATTTTTGTGCAAAAACAAACAAACAAACAAACATGTTTTCATACCTGAAATTGATTTCAATGCTTAGATAAATGGCAAAGCACCTGCTAGAGATTGAACAGTATCCTTCCTTCCTTTAATAATCTTTACAGATTATTAAACATGTGTTCAGATCACTGGGTCAGACTCAGTCGCAGTCATAGTGGCTCCCACGCACTGGAGAGGCTCTTAACCTACTGCGCTAACCCTACTGCCGACCCTGAACCTTTGACAACCTTCAGGTGTTAGCCGTCTCCCCAGAACTGGAGAACTCTGTTCTGGGCTGTCATGGAGGGTGCAGAAGGGTCCATCAGGATGGGGAGCTGCTTCAAGGAAACACCACGTAACAAGCAGAAATCTCTCAATTCCAGGTTCCAAATCCGAACTCTATGTAAGTCTAGGACAATGACCATCCAGCGTGTCTCCCTATCTATGTCCCAGAGCCGAGACTTCATTGTGCCCATGGGAAAGCAGAACTTTGAGAACAGACAACATGGGTGTGTCAGCCTCTGGTCCTTGGTCAATGATCTTCCTTGGGGGCCTGAGAATTTTCATATTTTAAGGTCTAGTTACATAACACAGGGAATGTAGCTGCAGCTCTAGCTGCCAAAGCAGTGGGGAAAGGTTTGCTCTCACCTGTCAAATGTTATTTTGATGGAATGTCCCGGCTTTGCTTCAATGATCCATTCACAATTTAAAGAATCTTTGTAATATCCTGGCCATCCTGGAGGTAAGATGACCCCACTAGAAGCCGTCAGGTGCCCACCACATGGAGCTGGAAGAGGACACACAAATCAGTCAAGAAAAAAAGTCAAGTCTAGGAAGGTGTACCATAGCAGCCTCCCATTAGAGGTAGGTACTGAGTAGTCAGTCATTCGGGGAGTCCATGTTTGCATCGAATAAAACTCATTCCTCAGGAAAACTTATCGGATGAAGTCAACAGGTATGTTCCACCTTTTCCTGGGCTCTATCATCATATTCAGTGTGGTTTTTATACTATAACACCCCAGAAACATGTGTACTCTCTGTGTTAAGTAGATGCACAGGGAAACCACCTTCACTCTGCTGAGGCAGATGCAACTGCTTTTCTGCATCTCATGCAAGTACCTGCTTATCCACTTTTCATCACCTCAAGCCTAAAATTGGACGTTCTGAGACAGTGTGCTACTGTGGAAATTCATGCCAGGGTGTGTGCTCTTTGTATTAATTACCAACGGATGGTATAGAATTGTTGATGGATGTCACAAAACACGGGGCTGCTTCTTTCGAGGCCTTTTGTGACAAAGTGACTGGTTACTACAGAGAAAGGGGCATTTGGAAAGTACACATTAAGATCAGACATCTTTACGGCCTGAAAGAGTGCTTCCACAATATTTCACTATCTAATCTTAGATAGCATTTCAATATTTAATATAACATCATGGGTAATATTTATTTACACATTCCATTTTTTGTTGGGGTCCTTACTGAGAGTTTATGGTTTTGCTAGAAAAGTCATCAATTTCAAAAGGACTTTAAACTTTAAACTTCATTATTTAGTTTTTTAAAAAACTGTTGTCCTAGAGTTCATGTTTCTGTGCACGATCATTTTCCCCACCTTACCTAGTGCTTTCACAAATATCACTGAGCCGCGGTGGCAGATACAGAGGAGAGGGTGAACTAATGTATAGAGAGGCCACGTGGTTTATACCAGTGATGCTCTTGGCATCTAGGGCTGTGCCAGAAGGCTTTGGGTGAGACTCTATGGCCTGAGGCTAAACTGTTAACTACAGTAACACTCGCCTCTGGTGAACCTGTCACTGATATATCTCCCCCATCAGTGTCTTCATCGGAATCACTTGGGCTTCTCCGTTAGTGATGCCAACAAGAGACTGCACTTATCTTTAATCACTTTTTAATGTTGGCTAACTGAAAGATTTGCACCACTCAAGGTGGGCTAGGACTTGGGGTCCCACATTTCTCTTGGATTCCACAATTAATTAGAAGACACCTTTCCATTATATATATATATATATATATATATATATATATATATATATATATTGTTCATTGTAATTAAATTCCAATATGAAAAATTCTGTGGCTTACATTAATTTTAATTTGTTTATCTTAGCTAACAATGAGGTTTTTAAAAAAAGTCAATCTTGAATAAACACAAGGAACAAGAGTGTTCTAGGAGACTATAGGGATCTCTGTACAGAATTTTTCTTTAAGGGGCTTATGCTGCTTGCACAGAGCATTACGGAAGGAAGGGGCATGAGAGGCTACATATTCTGTAAAGCAAGAGAAAGTCTCCAAATCCTGTAAGGAACGTGAGAACGTCCACGTCCTGAACGGGGCATGGGAGTCTCCACATTCTATAAGGAACACGGGATTCTTCTCATCCCTCTTAGGCAGCACTTGCTCTTCTTGCTCACCTCCTCCTGCCTTGCCCTTTCTTCTCTCCTGGTCTACATCCATCAGAAAGTCAGCCTATATTCCATTTCAGCAGGTACATCGATTGGGGATCCTTCCACTGTTATCAGAGTACCCACCTGCCCTGTCAGAGACTCATTTGCAATCACTGATTGGGTTCCCGGAGTAGGAAGACTTCCAGGCTCTCTCACCTACTCTCATTCCTCTCTAAGATTTGCTTTCTTAACAACTTCAACTGGAGTTTGCCCTCCACTTCGTGGGGTTGGACCGGTCTCTTTCTAAAGGAGGAAGAATCCTTCACCAGCTTTTAAGATGACTGACAGCTTCCCCTTTCACCAGGGTTTTCACCCCTGCCTTGCTCCGGTCCATTGACTCTCCTTGTCCTCTCAGGCAAATGCTGGCCCAGCGGCTCACAATGCATTCCTACACAGTCCATTGCCCACGGAAGCACAAGGATAATTGTGGGCATAGAAGAACAGGGGCTAGAGTCTTGTTATCTTAAACATCTTTTTTGATAGATCATTCATGCTTCAAAGTCAACAGAAATGCCTGAGTGGGACAGTGTCTGCAAACAGGATTGCCCATGTCATCAACCGGAGAGCCTGCAGTGTGTGTTTATGGCGACTTAAAAACTGCCATGTCTCAACATTCTACAAAACATGACATACAGAAGTTACATGGTGTGTGTTTGATGAATCAAAGTTCTCTTATTGTGCTGAATTTTGTTTTGTTTTCTGTTTTTAGTGTTGTTCATTTATGCCCATAGATCATATCCATAGTTCACCAAAGTGGCAGATGGAGCAACTAGAACATTGTTGTGGATTTCACCACATCCCAAAGAGGCAAAGACCAGGACCTGGTTAGAACACATTCTTCTCTTTAGCCTATGCATACTTCCATGTGTGGCCCTATACACATCCACATACAGGCAATGAACTTGGTGGATATAAGAAAACGAGTAGATGAAGCTGGGAGGGAAAAGCGGTAGGTCAGAGACAGAATTGGGGGGTGGGATGAGAAGTGGATTTGATGAAAATTTAAGCATAGATAGAATTCTCAAACACTAGTGTTTATTTATAAGGGAACAATTATGGCAGTGGGACTAGGACAGGATAAGCCCACCCTGACTAGACACACCACCCCCTAAAATAATAATGAACAACTACGGCTGGGGCAGGATGAGGCCTCTGTGCTATTGGCTGCCATTCAGAGGCTTAATCTACACACTGAGTCAAGTTCATCTTAGACCTCCTGAAGGTCACAGGACTGGTGACAATATGCCATGCATGTTTCTGCCTTGTGGGGTGCAGGTGATGGAGCTGGATAGAACAACAATCCTATGTAACCCTTTTCTATTTGCTTATTGAAAAGAAGGATGTGTTAACATTAGAAAAATTGGAGAGAAATAGAGATCAGTGGAAAATATTTGTTCGTAACTTTAATTAGCAAATATCACTTAACAATTTTTTGCATTTTGTTAATGTGAGCTACTGCTTATTTAAATGTTTCCGTCATGGTATGGCATGACTCCTTTAAATTTATATGTTCAGGTGGTATGTAAGGGCACAGCTAAGTTCTAAATGGTTTCATTAGCACCCATAGTTTGGTGACCTCCATCCTTTCACATGATCAGGTTTCAGTAATGTTCTTTTGATCTTATAAAGTTTGCAGTGGTGGGTGAGTCCTGGCATTTGGATACAACCTATTTACCCAAACAAACCTCATCACCTGAGCTTTCCTTGCCTCTAAGTTTTTGCTCTTGCAGTTGTACAACTAACATTCAGCAGTAGCACCATTTATTGCTGATAGAATATTTTGTGGGATTATTCCATTATTCTACAAATACAGGTCATGGCTCAAAAGACAAAAGGATTTGTAGGATTCAATATAAATTTACTCTGGGATGTTGTTAACATCTATTCTCGAGAGCACAGGGTTTTCCACACAGTCTTGCCAATAATCTATCTCATTATCACTTATAAACCTTTGATGATCATCTCGTATAGATTTTGCTTTTGAACTCCCTTTCAGAGCTACCAGAAGGACCTGCCCTCCAAACTCCTGGTCTTAGATGTCCAGCTTACAGACTCAGATGAAGGGGTTCCCACATTTGCACCACTTTGTGGGTCTTTGCTATGGAAGCCTGGGAAGGTGACAGACTCTGTTTGCTGTCCTTCTGAAGGACTTGGTCAGAGGCTCACCTTCACAGCGAGGGACAGTAGAGCTCCAGACCACATTCCCATCTTGCAGGATACAGGTGATGGACTCAGAACCCTGGGTCTTCACGAAGCCGTCGTCACAGTGGAAGGACACAGAACTTCCCAGCAGAAACCTGTCTCCAAATCGCCGGCCATTCACAGGAATGCCAGGGTCGTGGCACTCATTCTGACCAAACGCTGAACCATGAGAGAGAAAAGTCAGCAACATAAAGATGCTCAAAGCTAATTACATGTCCTGACAAAGAAGGAAGCATCGTATTTACAGAAGAATGATGTAACAAATTTCCACATCCATTATTCATAAATAAATACATCAAACCAATTGGATATCAGTGTAAGAGAGGAGATGAAGAGGGAGACAGAGTGAAGAAGTTCTGTGCCTGTCATCTGTTTCATGTTGCTGGTAGAGCTGACCTTCACCGTACACTCAGAAGAGGGGATGATCACAGCACAGGTGGTAAGCAGAGAGATCTGAAGAACTCTGCCCTGTTAGAGTCCTGCTCTTAACCTTACCATGTGATGTGAAGAAGAAATCTTAGCATCTAGACCTGTCTATTTGTGTTTAAAACACAAAGACTATTAAGCTTATATCCCAGAGTTACTCTAACACCGATAAAAATAAACATGGCCAAATTCTTAACGCTGAATACCTCAGCATTGCATCACACTTTCCTTCTTAATTTTGAATGTTTTGCAGAAGAAAAAACTGAAGCAAAAGGAAGTTATCTTCCAGATAAATAATTGCAAAGTATCTCTAGATACCGTTATTCATGTCCCTAGTGCTTGATATCAGATACACCAATGTGTTTTTACCACAGCATATCATTCTGTAGAGCATACATTTTTTTAGGTGAATAAATTGTTTGAGGAATGGAAGATTGGATGGACTGAAGAGTAGTTAGATACAATGAATGATGAAAGCGAGTGTGTAAAAGAATATGGATGGATGGATAACGAAGGATGAGTGATTAATGAAAAATGGATGAATAGATGGTGGGTGATGAAGGGTGCGTAGGTAACAAAGGATGCATGAATGTACAGATATAAAAAGAGATAGATGGATACATGGATAAATAGATGAATGGAGGAAGAGCAGGTGGACAGAAGGATGGATGGATGGATGAAGGAATAAATGGATGGATGGTAATGAATAAAGGATAGATAGGAAATGAAGGAGAGGATGGATAAACGAGTGGACAGATGAATTAATAATGGGTGGCTGGATGGATAGACAGATAAAAGAGCATGGATGTGCAGTTGCATGGGAAATGAGTAGTAAATAGGTAGATGAATAGACTCATGGCCAGAGAGAGAGAGAGAAATCTATGTGAGAGCTCCAACATCTACTCTAGGTGTCTAAAGCACAGCCCACATAGAGCGATCCCTTTTTTGTTTATCAGGATGACAAATAATTTTGCTACTTGGGATATTCCTTTATAGTCCTAAGGCGTCATCCTTGGATTTTTAGTCCATGGACATGTGAACACTACGGGACATGGATGAGGCACTTGTGTGCCCACTCACTGGTGTATGTGATGTTGAACCCTCTGCCCGTTGTGGAGTGATCGGATTGAAACTCCAGCCGTACTACGTGTCCACTGCTGGCCAGCTGCGCAGGCACCTCGTTGCCAGAGAATGTTCCGAGGACCGTGATGTCAGAAATTCCATCATCTTTGACAGCCAGGAAGTCAAACTGAGGCTCCACGTCAAAATCATTGAAGATGAGGTGAATCCGGCTTCCAGGCTCAGATATGATCAGCCAGACACAGTTCATGTTGTTGCCGTATTCCTCAGGGTAGTTTGGTGAGAGAATAATCCCAGAGGATGCCGTGAAGTTGAAGAAACACGAAACTGCGGGGCATGAAGATAATATCATATAGTGTTATACAGATCAAAGCCTTGCCATATGAACCCGGCCGCAGACAGCTAGAAATGACAATCCCACTGGGGCTCACATTGGCCCAACTACTCTGAGCTCTGTGTGCTGAATTCTGGATGATCGACTTCAGAACTGTAAGACACGTGTTCCGTTCCATAGCCCAGCTAGAGCGCACAGATAGTTGAGTATCAGTGTATTTAAAACCAATTCTATCAGATCAGCTAAAAGAAAAATGCTGTTGCTATGTTTACGTATAAATGAAACCAGCTCCCCGTGGATGTGGTCCCGAAACGGTGACGGCTGAAACAGTACACTTGATGCTCTAACCGAATTCCAAATGCCCACTGTCTCCTGGCACATACAACCAGCTCAGATCCAGCTGCTGCCTAGGAGGACCAACTCCATACTCCATGTGAGTTCTTGATGGGGATGGTGGTAGATGCCTCATCCTTTCAAAGGAAAGGCTCAGCTCTTCTCTACCTAGCAGACAGGATCAAGGCATGAACTTCTTTTTTTTTTCCAGAGGAAACAGGAAGCCCTGAGCTGCAACCAAGGCTACCCTTCTGCCACACTCCCCTTACTCTGTACCTGATGTCCAACCCCCACAGGTGGGACTCACACACGCAGCTTGGCTTGTTGCCCGACCACTGGTTGTTCTTCTGGCACGTGATGACTCTCTCTCCCACCAGCTCGAAAGCCGCCTGGCACTCAAAGGTCAGCGTGTCTCCGTGTAGGAAGCTGCTGCCAGTTCGCTTCCCGTAGGCTGGGATGCCAGGGTCCCCACAGCCTCCCTTTTCGATTTCTGAGGAGCAGAAAATAAACAAGCCACTAAAAACCTCTTAAAGAACATGCACAAATTCAAAAGAAAGGAAGTGTCTCCTTTGTGCATCTGAACAATGTATAACCGATTTCAAAGAGATTCTCTTTTTGTTTTGTTTTATTTTTATTGTTGTTATTGTTTTTCAAGACAGGGCTTCTCTGTGTAACAGTCCTGGCTGTCCTGAGACTAGCTCTATAGACCAGGCTGGCCTGAACTCACAGAGATCCTCCTGCGTCTGTCTCCCGAGTGCTGGGATTAAAGGCAAGCGCTGCCACCACCTGACCTCAAGGAGATTCTTGATTCCTCTAGCATTTTACTACAAAATCCAGGATGAAATGACTGTGCAGATGTGCCAGACAACAGATGCCTCATTCCAGCATGCCCCAGCCTTCTGTCGTTGCTCAGACTGAGACACAGCCATTAACTTAGCCTTCATCTATGCTTCTGGCTATGAACAAGGCAAGCAAGATTATTCCAGACCATCAGACTATTTAAATCTGCCTAATCTATTTGAATACTCTTCCTCTTAACTGAATAGTAAAGAAACTGGTGGTGCAGAGTGGACCCGCTTACAATCCTAGAAGAAAACATCCGTTTAGACCTTTCTTCAAAACATCACCGCAATGAGTTGAGAGTTTGACTGCCGCAGACCTCCTAAGAGTTCACAGACATTGTCTCAAAGGTTAACAATACAGAAGTTATCAGCTGAGGCATAGTGCCCATTTATTAATTTGCAAAAAACATCTTGAGAGCCAACTGCTTGTGAGCTTCCTGTGCTAGGGACCGGGAACTGCCTGCTTGTGAGCCTCTTGTGCTAAGTGCCAGGGAATGTCGCCTTGTAAGCCCCTTGGACTAAGGGCCAGGGGATGTCTGCTTGTGAGCCTCTTGTGCTAAATGCCAGGGAATGCTCCTTGTGAACCCTTTGTACTAAGGACCAGGGGATGTCTGCTTGTGAGCCCCTTGTGCTAAGGGTCAGGGGATGCCCCCTTGTGAGCTCCTTGCACTAAAGGCCAGGGGATGTCTGCTTGTGAGGCTCTCATGCTAAGGGCCAGGGGATATCTACCTGTCTCTCCTGCCAAAGATGCAGAGGTTCATCTAGAGGCAAGTCTGCTGCAACCTGGAATAACCTATGTCTGTCACATCCTCTGCAAATAGTTAACACAGCTTAGCAACTACTAGCAAGGCAGATTCCACAGAGCTTCAACCGCCACAATGTGTAGTTCCCTTCTGTGGAGACTTTGCATTCACACCTTACCTAAAACCTTGCAACAATGCCCCAGATTATTGCCCAAATAGAAACTCATTCCAGATTTTCACTTGAGGACCTTGCCATCCTCAGGAGGGAGTCTTTGCTGTCATTCAATGAGATTATTTGCAGGAATCAAAAGAACAGAAGACTCCGACTGCACTGATTAACACAGCATCAAACCTCTGCTTACAGAGATGAAGTCAAACCCTTTACTACAGAGATGGAACCAAGTCTCCACCCATATGGATTGTAACATGCTGGAGACAACTTTGCTGTGTTTGCTTGGGAATATAACTCACAGATGAATAGAAGATTCTAGGCCTTGGGGGAAACAAATGCTGTGTGCACATTCTTCCCTAGAAATGTGATTACAGAATGCAGAGACTTGGGCTAATGCAGCTTCTCTGGTTTTCTGGGATGGCTCTTCTGTCTCCTGAAAATATCTGTGCCCAAGTCTCCTGGGGTTTCCATGATAATGTATTGATGTATTTTTACTATCACCTTTGGACATGCTAAAATTATTACCTACTTTCAATTTTTGCCTCATCTTTTTCCTATTTTTTTGGATTTTGGAGCATCTTAATAATTTTTATATAAATACTTTTCTTAGAATGATATTGCAAGCTTAACAATCTTCCTACTAAATTTTGCTTTTATTTGATACTTTACACTGTACCTATAAACATTCACATAATAAAACACTAATGGGATTCACTGCTCCCTGGATGTAGGTGAGCATTTTTGAAAGCTGATAATAACAGTTACTAGACACAAATAAATCAAAACAGTGAACTGACAACCGAGTATGTCCCTGCAATTCCCATTTCTCCTGATCTTGGATAGAATCTGGAGACAGCAATGTGTTTGCGGAAATGAGATGGTACCCTCAGATAGAATTCTAGAAAGCTCATAAGAGGAACCACAAAAATAGGTAGCTGAGGGGAACTGAAAGGCAAACCTCTGAGAAATGCTACTCAAATATTATGATAAACTCTGATAATTAGTAGGTTTCAGGTTTTGATCTACCAAATGCAATTCTACTCAATTAAACATATACCCCTGACCAACCAGGCCACAATTATTAGTTTGATATAACACCGCCAGGCACCAATGAGAACGATTCCCATTAATCCTGCTGTACAGTCGTTGTAACTGCCCTGACCTCAGTACATCTCAGCCTACAGCAGGTAGATGAAGGACCATTTTGGTGACATCTATGTCTACGCTATCATATGCACTTCATCGGCACGACCATGCGGAGGCCTCACTGGGTTTGCCTCATCCCTCTACCTCCTCCTTGACTCTTAGGAGTTCCCCAACTGTTTCAAATAAGGCACCTGCAAGTGGCTACTTGTTGAGCCATGTGTCATGCTCCTGTTCTCTAAGTCAGAATCCACCTCGGTGGCCTCTCCCTGTGACAATCCCATCCCAGCAAGAGGTGACAGGTGTTAGCTAGACATTACAAACCCTTCTTGCTCACACATGCCCCCTTCCTTCTATCTAAAAGCCGTTGCTCTCAGTGATCCGAAGTCATCCCCAAAGCCCGCATTGGCACCAGTGATCTGATTGAATGACTAGCACCTCCGGATTATGGGGAATATGAATATTGCAGCTGAGAAACCAAATTCACCTCATGTGGTCTTTAGAGGCCTCCATAGCCATTTGCCAGCCACCGCCGTTTCTGACCTAACATCCTGGTGACAGCTAGCTAAAACTCTTGGCATGTATCCCATCACAAACCATGAACTCTCACTGACCTTCACACAGCACCTAGAACTTACGGCAAAGTCCCTGCTTTGTTGTAACTTGTCCACATTAATTGATTTGTTACTTAAAATATTCTGTGGTTATAAAAATTCAGATTCAGGTAACAGCTTTTACACTGGTGAGTGACATACAAAAAAATCTGGATTATGTTCCAAGTCATTGTCACTCATGTTTAGCATAGAATGAACTGGGCAAGAGCTGTGTTTGGGAACCTCTGTAGGCATGGCATCCTTCTTCCTAAGGATGGAGATTCTCCGAAGCTAGATGTCTCTCCTCGTCCTCTCTCCATTCCTTTCTATTCCCCTCCATCCTTTCCCCCCTCTTTGTGGTTTATAAACTCCTCCTTTACTCCTTTCTAAAGGTCTTCAGAGGTTTAAGAACTAATCTGGAGGCCTGCAGAGAGTGAAACTCATCACTGTGAGCCTGTCCTTTAACACTCCCATAAGATACACTATGAGTACAATGGTGGAGCCACACCCTTCAGTTTTGAGCACTCCACTTGGCACGTGCCATTGTCTATGTATGAAGATCTTTGAGATGCTTGGCCAGCCATAGGTTCTTGCTAATGTTTGGGCTGTGCTTTTACTCTAACAAGATTCTAGCCCTTGCAGAAAGAATGTTCTAGTCTATGAAAAACTTTTTAAAAACTGTATTAGTTTAAAATTTCACACATATATTTATGTATATGTAGTGGACAGATGATTATGCACATAGGTGTAATGGATATGGAGACCAGAAGGCATCTGGTCTCTTGGAACTATAATTGTAAGCGCTTGCGAGCCTCCTCCCATGAGTTCTGGAAACCAAAGTCAGGTCTTCTACAAGTATACTCCATGCTCCAAACTCCAAGCCATCCTCCCTGCCGGTTGACAAAAGCTTTGCAGTAGCATTTGTTAAGGTTTCATGGTGTAGGATCTGAGCACACAGACGCAGGTCCTGCGTTCAGGTGCTTATGTGAAGATACACAGCAGCCAGGTTATTAGGGCAGGTGTGGGTTCCAGGGGAGATGCCTGGCCTGGGAAGTTACTCTGCCACAAATCAGGCTCACCGGCTTTCTTGCTTCCCTTGCTGTGAGCGAAGTGTTCCTTGTAGCACCCATTCCACTTCTTTTCCTCATTAACTTCAACCTTACAGCCTCACACCAGGGGGTTCCAATTATTTGTATTTAGAATGAAAACCTAAAGAGGATGGGACTCTCCCAGGTAAGACAAAAGCCTCCTTCATCCAGTTATGAGCTACTGAGATGGAAGCAGTGGTGGAGACCCCTGAGATTGTTTTGGATTCTGATTCTTTCTCCTGTTGGTCAGGACGTTGACAATGAGAGATGACCTGCACCGGGGAGCATAGCCAGCAGTCCTAACACTCTTCTCCTATCTTCTCCTCTGTCCCTGTCCAAGAGGACAGTCTGCACAGTCACATATAAGGACGGGGATCTGGGAGGATGCTCTGCTCTGGCAGTCAGGGACTCTTCAGTGCAATCCAAACGAACCATCAGGCTAGCTTTGGAGAGCATAGTTGAGACGAGAGATTAAAGAACCTTTGGGCAATTTTAGAACCCGACTCAGGACAGAGTGATCCATGAGCATGCAGGAAGTGAGGAAAGCTGTCTCTTAGAAGTGGAACCCCACACCATGATGAGTTTCCATGGTTTTTCTCCTTCCCTGGGGACCCACAGGACTGAATACTGTATCTTATGAGCACATACAATGGTGGTCTGGACAGAATCTACCTTTCTCCTGAGAATCTATCTGTCCTAGGCCACATGAGCAGTGGAACCCAGAATAGAGACTGTCCTAAAAAATGAATGTATGAATCAACAACTAATTCAGATGATCCTCTGACCTCTGTCAATAAATACTTTCATAAATATATAAAGTTTGTGGGATCCGGGGGAAGCTGAGAAGTTTCCCAATTACAGTCTCCAATTCAGATGAAAGCAAAGATTTATGCACAAAAAGACTAAGTTAGTTCATGACACAAATACCTCCAAAATAACCACAGGGGAATGGTCGGCGTCTGCACAGTGTACGATAAACATGCTGATAAATTCCACCTGCACAAAACAGCTAAGTAATCTCATAAGCGAACAGTTCGCTTTTTCACAGGTCGCAAGGAATGTGTCACACAAAACCCTGGATTTGATTTCCTATAGGTATCAGGATTTCATTTGGCGACAAGTCTACTAACACACATCGGAAAGGTCCGGGAATGCTGCATTAAATAAGCGTCCTGTATTTGTCTCTCCCAGGGAATACGGGTGAGGGAGTGTAGGTAGAGTTCAGGAATGCAGGTGGGAAGCCAACCATAGCCCTTTCCCCTTACAGCGACATGCAGCCTCAGAAAGCCACACTTTAAGTGCAGAGGGGACACCATGCCTTTAAGGAGGCAGACAGTCCATGTCCCTGTTCCCCTCAGTTTGAAATGTATCTCTTATCATCTCCATATTTACTTCTATAGAATTCTTAAAGGAAAAAATACCTTCTCCAATTTAGGATAATCTTAGGTTCACAGTGACAATGGACAGAAGGCTCAGAGTTCCCACCTCTACCTGTCTATACACGGGGACAATCTTGCTCCATTTCTGTTCCCCACCAGAGTAACCCATCTGTTAGAGTGGGAAATCATGGCCTTCATCCTCATGCCCCAACCCACGGGCTCTCAGTACAGTTCACTTTGCCTTCTCAGAACATAACGTGGCTGGGATGACATGGCCTTTACACAGCTGAGTGAGGCTCCATGCTCTGGGTACCCAGCTCCCACATCTATGGCCTACAGGAGGGCATGCCCATAGCTTACAAATGTGGCTAGTGAAGGGCAAGTACAGTAGACATCCTCTTGTAGATTCCTGAGTAGACAGACTCTTCCATTCCTGTGGGTCATTACTGGCCGACAGGCCAAGCCTCATCAGTGAGCTGCAGGTCCCTGAGATGCCTTGCCTTTAAAAACCAATGTGGATACCTTCTGAAGAACCTGCCCAGGCTGACCTCTGGTCCCCACATACATATTGATGAATTTCTTTCTAAAATAGCATTTAGTCTATGGTATTCAATATGACACCTCTCCTATACCTGCTGTGTCCAGAATGATACCTACCCCATACATACTATGTGTAGTAGGACGCCCACCCCACACCTACATGGGTAGACATGTGTACATTTCCCCGACATAAACACATGCACAAAAGATGCCAAACAACTGCACTAACCGCCCCCCCCCAAAAAAAAACCATCCATGAAAACAATATGCTTCCAACCTTTCTAGAAACTCCTTCTAGGTCCTTCTACCCACTTTGCTTCCTCTGTAAAGACCATTCCTGATCTGGCCCTCCTCTTTAAGAGCCTGGAACCATAATGTCAGAACTTCACAGACCCAGAGAGAGAGAGAGAGAGAGAGAGAGAGAGAGAGAGAGAGAGAGCAAGGAAGGGATTGGCCTCTCCCTTTCTGATGGACTTCATGTAGTCACTTATAGCTTCTACCTCCAAGAGTCAGTGAAATAAAAATAAATAAATAAATAAACAAACACATACATACATACATACCAAGAATTTAAATTCAATCCAATCTCCATGCAATGGAAGGGAACCTTCCCTAAAGGACGCCTCGTCAGCCAATCTAGCTCTAATGCGTGCAATAACTTGTGTTTAGTTTTCGGAGAAAATAGAAACTAATGTATTATTCTCCTTAGAATCAGTTGAGAGATAATTCATGGTAAATAAAGACAAATGCTATTTTTGAAAGAAATCTATCAACATAACTGGAGGGATTTTGAAATAGGCAGATAAAAATAACACATCTGAAGCAATAAGAAATAGAATGAGTCAGAGAATCATAAATAAAAACAGTCGTTATTTCTTCATGCTGTCCTGATTCTCTGGTAAAGCTGGAGAGGCTGAGGCTGTCTCTGGAGGCAGAATGACAACTCCCAGGCACTATTTAAGCGATTCATCTATGCTACATTTGTATTGTTGCAGATCCAGGGACAGAGAAGAGAAAAATACACATTCCGATTTAAAATACCAGTTTTAATTTGAGTAACAGGTTTGAGAATCACTTCCTGCCATTCCTATTCCATGCAAAGGGGAGCATCACCTGCTCTGGATAGAGGTGGCTACCTTCTGCTGCTTTCTCAGGCTTACAGAGGCCTGGACCCCTTTATTTAGATTTATTTCTGCCCCACCCAACCCTCTGCCTCTGATGTTCACAAAGATTATCAGGTTTCATCTAAGGTAAGTCTTGGGTGTTCATGGACAGCAAAAAGTGTGCTCTCTCTTTTCCTATTTTTTTTTAAATTTTTACTATAGAGGTAACATCAAGCCACTCTTGAGTGAGTATATAATGTCCCTTGAGGACCCCAGCACCCCACCACCCTCCCATTTCTCCACTGAGTTCTGACTCAGCTCTTGTGCTTCCCTTTCATCTTTGATGTTCCCTCTCTACAAAGTCAAGGACACGGGAATAAGAGAAAATGTGATGGCTTTTATTCTGAGACTGATTTAGTTTGTTTCATGTTCTCTTTGTCTGTTTACTCAGGTGACCACTGAATATGCGTCTCATTTGTTTGCAGAGTCAGGTATTACGGACTTACTGTGACAGCTTTGCACAGCTGCCCTTTCTTCTGCACACGTGACAACATCAGCACCACTGGGTGGACTAAAGAAATTCCACGAACCTTATCAGGACAACACCTATCTGGAGTCTACTGTATCCAATACGACATCTACCCCACAACTGCTGTGTTCAGTAGGAACCTACCCGGCACCTACTGTGTGTAGTATGATGTCCACCACACTCCTACTGTGCACAGTAGGATGTCCCCTGCATGCCTACTGTGTTCAGTAGGCTTTCCATTTCACACCTACTGTGTGCAGTAGGCTGCCCACCACACATCTACTACGTGCAGTGGGACACTTACCCAATTCCTGCTATACTGAAATAATGTCAGGAATAAAGTAGGGATGTAGCCGCACAGAATGTAAATATTTTTTCAAGGTTAATTTCTTTTAATTTTCCTCTACCATCAAGTTCCATATTTGAGCATCAATCTACACAATTGTCTGTGCATCTGAGCATGCCCAGATGGTTGCTAGAGAATCAGCTGTGGTCTGCCCACGGGGGCTTCATCAGTCTGTGTCCACAGAGCTGGAGTGGCTGCCTTTTTCCACATGTAGTGTAGTCCTCTAAAGATGTGTCTTATAAAAATATCATCTTATCTAAGCATATTGCTCTCCATTCCCCTATAACACGGGGTACCAGTCCAAGTGTCTCTTTGGGATTAAAGTTCCCCACTTCTTGATGGCCCAGTGGATCAGCTAACCCATGCTCCTGGCATGCTAGTATTCCCATATGGCTGCTCTCCCCACCAGTATTTTCGAATACATAAGTATTTGAAAACAGAACATTTGCTCCTGTGAGCTGGTTAAAATGAAGCCTTCAGGTTCACCCTAAGCCATTTGGGTAGCATCCATATGAGCAGAGGAAGAATCCCCAGGCTTGTGCAAGCAGCAAAGAGGTCATAAGGTGCCAGCCCAGCAGGAAGGAAGACAACAGGCGAGGGCCATGGAGGACCCCTCCTTGCTTATATTCCAGTCACAGATGTCCAACCTCTGAGCCCAGGAAATGAGAGTTTGTCACTCAAGGATATACAAACTATAACTTTTTAAAAATGGCATCCTACCAAACTTCTTAAAGACTTAAACAAAAGACACGGTATTTATGGACAGCTGCTGAAGGCCAACCTGTGCGATGAGCTGTTTTTTTCTCACACAAGAGCCCTCAATCAGGTTGGGATGGGTCCTTTTCACAGGCATTCTGTTTGACAGGCGTTTCCTAACTGATCTGCACTTCTGGATGATGGGACTGGCCTGTGGGGAGAGCTGTAAGGAGACAGTCTACTGACAAGAGATCCCTAAGCGCGCCATTAGAGGACTGTACATCTTACTGAAGTATTTCGTTATGCAATCCAAAGGGAAGCAGTGTCTCTGGTGCTAGCAGCAAATGATTATTGGGAAGCTGGCATGTGTCTTCATCCTGTCAACTTTGAAGCTGTGATGACTGCTTTTGTATGTCACTTTGACTGGACTGTGAAAAGCCATAAAGCTCCATAGCTAGGAAGGAAGACTGGTCCTTGATAGCTGTGAATTATGGAAGTAGAGAGGAGAGATGGAAATTTGAGAAGTTGGTCACAGGAGCTGAGTACCTACACTTCTAGCACTCAGACAATGGCAGTAGAGGGATAGCTGTGAACTTCAGGCCAATTTGGGTTATAAGGTTGAAACCTATCTTTAAAAACTTAGGTAAGGAAAAAGAAAGAGAGCAAGGTGGAAGAGGAAGATAGAGGGGGATGTCTGAGGAGAGTAAAGAACAGGAGAATGAACAAGAGAAAGAGGAAGAGAGAGAAAGAAGAGGTCTGTCTGTGCTGTTACTAATGGACATCATGGAGTCCATGAAGAGACAGAATATAACAAACACATCCAGAACTGTAACTCTCTTTCCTAGATATAGGACATTCCCCATCTCCTGGCTTTGGTCATCAATGCTCCTGCCTCTTAGATCTTCAAACATGGGAACTTGAAGCATCCCTTCTGTTTTCAGGCCTTGGTTTTCATGAACCTGGTAAGCTTTCTGGGTCACCAGCTTGTAGATGAAAATGTAGAGCTCCTCATGAATCAATCCTCCTGACTCTCCTCCTCATCTATGTACAGGTATCCTACGGTTCCAGTGCTCTGGGGAAACCATGCCAAAGACAGCCATTATGGAATACAAAGAGATACTAATTAAAAGAGATGATAAAAGTGGAGTGGACATTATGTGAACAGGGTATGAAAAATAGTTGGCGATTATTTAAAACAATTGAAGTTGGAATTTTGGGAACATCAGGTTATTAATGTGTATTCTTTGAATTTTTTGACTATGAAGGAGCTAAGTACAAAGAGATATTTCATTGTATGGGCTGCTAAACTGAACCAACATATTTATTTTAAAGGTATCTTGACTTCAAAATTTGGGTCTAAGGATTTGTTGCTTTGGAAAAGAGGTTCTTCTTTTGTTTCCACAGAGGATGAGAACCTGTGGATCCTTCCAAACTAATGTGGTTTGATGGACCAATACCCCCCAAAATGTTGCCATGAACACTCCCTAAAAATTACTTCGCCCAACAAAAAGCAGGAAGCAGTTTGGAGATAACTATGCCAAAATTCCCAAATATTGTTTATAAATGTGCATTGACATTTAAAGATGGACATGCTATACAGATGCATACTCTGCATTGGTATGAATCTTGGTTTATTGATGCAAATTTAAGATCAATGTTGTTTTATATATATAATATTATATATATATATATATATATATATATATATATATGCTCTTGGTTAAGGTATTATATTTGTGCAGCTTATTTAAAATGTAATGTATAATTAAGAAATATAGGTTAAGATATATTCTTCCCTGATCCCATATCTATCCTTCCTCCCTCCCCCACTCCCAGTCCCCCTGAGCATTTCCCATTTCTCCCCTGCTCCCTTCTCTCTAACCCTCTCCCCTTCCAACAATCCTCCTACCCCCCCCCCCATGCACCCAAGGTTTCCTGGTACTCTTGTCTATTTCCAATCTCCAGGAGGAAAACTACCTGAATTTTCTTCAGGTTCACCCTCCTATCCAGCTTCTCTAGGATCACGAATAATAGGCTCAAAGACCTTTAATTATGGCTAGAATCCATTTATGAGTGAATACATACCATATTCTTCTTTTTGGGTCTGGCTTACCTGACTCAGTAAAGCGTTTTCTTTTCTTTTTTTTATTATTTTTTTAATTTTTTTTTATTTTTTTATTTTTTTTATTTTTTTATTTAATTTTTACTGGGAACCCCTCCAGAATCAAGTCTCTTGCAAACCCTAAAATGGCTCCCTTAGCTGAGATATAAACCTCCCTGCTCCCCCAACCATCCTCCCTCCCTCCCCCTCCCATTCCCCCAAGCCTTCCCCAATCCTCCCCTTCTCTCCTCTCCCTGACCATCTTCCCTTACTTCCACCCCCCACCCCCCATGCACCAGAGTTTGCCTGGCAATCTTGCCTAGTTCCACTATCCAGGAGGATAACTATATGATTTTCTTCAGGTTCACCTTCTTATTTAGCTTCTCTAGGATCACAAATTATAGACTCAAAGACCTTTAACTATGGTTAGAATCCACTTATGAGTGAGTACATACCATATTCCTCTTTTTGGGTCTGGGTTACCTCACTCAGTAAAGCGTTTTC
Organism: Myodes glareolus; assembly: GCF_982192425.1. Classification (NCBI taxonomy): domain Eukaryota; kingdom Metazoa; phylum Chordata; class Mammalia; order Rodentia; family Cricetidae; genus Myodes; species Myodes glareolus. The sequence continues at coordinate 52,816,020 of NC_142048.1, read as the reverse complement.
TATTTCCATTCATTTGCATGCAAAATTCAAGATGTCATTGTTTTTAACCGCTGAGTAAAACTCTGCCCAGAAGGCAGTGAACAGTGCCACTGGTGTTCCAACTGTTTAAATTGATCAGGGACCACGAAAAGAAACTCGTGCTTCACCAAAGAAAAAATATCTAAACATCGAAAAATTTAAATATTATGAAAAAACATTGCAAAATATAAAATAAATAAAAAAAGGAAAGGAAACTTTGAACCTTATGTACCGAGCAAATGCCAGGTCTAGCAAACAGTGCTAGTCCTAGATTACTTGATTTAAAACAACAAAAAATACAAAAAAATAGTAAAATATAAAAACAAATTAATGTTTTATAGACCCTGGGAAAAGAATTTTCAGCAAAGTACAAAAATTTAAAGCATTCCTTTCTTTAATTTTGTAATTCTTTACCGTGGAATAGCTTGGGATGTCAGTTCTGTTTTAAGTAGCAGAACTGATAACTGAGCAAGGAAACGTAATTTGGATTATAAAATTCTTGCTTTAATAAAAATTCCTTAAACAGTGAAAAAAAAACTCTAATGTATATATGTTCCACACCTTTAACCATTCTTCTATTGAGGGGTACCTAGGTTGTTTCCATGTTCTGGCTATTACAAATAGTGCAGCTATGAACATAGTTGAACAAATACTTTTGTAGTGTGATAGGGAATCTCTTGAGTATATTCCCAAGAGTGGAATTGCTGGGTCCTGAGGGAGGTTGACTCCCAGTTTCCTGAGAAACCACCACACTGAATTCCACAGTGGCTGCACGAGTTTGCATTCCCACCAACAATGGATGAGTGTTCCCCTCACTCCACATCCTCTCCAGCATAGGCTATCGTTGGTGTTTTTGAGTTTAGCTATTCTGACAGGTGTAAGATGGTATCTCAAAGTGGTTTTGATTTGCATTTCCCTGATCGCTAAGGAGGTTGAGCATGACCTTAAGTGTCTTCTGGCCCTTCGAAGTTCATCTGTTGTGAATTCCCTGTTCAGTTCAGTACCCCATTTTTTTAGGGTTTACTAGAGACTTGATTATAAATGGGATCCCAGGTCCAAGGAGAGATCCCCAGATTATTCTCTGGACAGAGGAGAGGGTGCCTGAACTGGCCTTGGCCTATAACCATACTGATGAATATTTTGCTTATCACCATAGATCCTTCATCTGGCGATGGATGGAGATGGAGATGGAGACCCACATTGGAACACTGGACTTAACTCCCTAGGTCCAAACGAGAAGCAGAAGGAAAGAGAACGTGAGCAAGGAAGGCAAGATCAGAGGGAACCTTCATCCGACGATGGATGGCGATACAGACGGAGACCCACATTGGAGCCCTGGACGGAGTCCCCCAAGGTCCAAATGAGGAGCAGAAGGAGGAAGAACATGAAAAAGGAAATCAGGACCACGAAGGGTGCGATCACCCACTGATACAAGGGGACTGATCTAATGAGAGTTCACCAAGGCCAGTTGACTGGGACTGAGCGAGCACGTGATCCAGCCAGATTCTCTGAATGAGGCCGGATTCTCTGAATGTGGCTGGCCCGGAGTCTTTCTGAAAAGCCATTGACAATGACACTGGGACTTGTTTCCTCTGCATATACTGGATTTCTGGGATCCAGTCTGTTTGGATGCTCACCTTCCTGGACCTGGAGGGAGGGGGGAGGAGCTTGAACTACCCACAGGGTTGGAGACCCTGACTGCTCTTGGGGATGGAGAGGGAGAAGAGGAGGGAGTGGGGGGAATGGGAGGGGGTTGGGAGGAGGGACGGAAATGGAGACTTTTGTATTTTAATAAACTTTGAGAAAAAAAAGAAATACAGGTTAATAAATAATTATCTATAATAGCCAAGTTTGTAGTCATGTTACAAATCTAACTAATATTGTAAAATATAAAATAATAGAAATGGGTTAATTTAAGATACAAGAGAAAGCTAGCAATATGCTTAAGTGATTGGCCAAGCAGTAATTTAAATAATATAGTTTCTGTGTGATTGTTTTGAGTCAAGGTGGTCAGGAAATGAACTAGTGGCCTCTGTCAATAATCAGGATCAATGGTAATTACATGTCTCTCTATGGAGCCATGGAAATGAATGAAATGCAGTCAGTCTCTTGCTCAGCAAAGGCTCTCACTTGATCTTTCCCCTTCTTACTTTCTAAGCAAGAAGCTTTTTCTGGACTGGTTCTTCACTAGAAGCATGGGGGTGGCTGGAAGGCATACAGTAGGTGGGTCATTAGCACCTAAGCTGTAGCCTGATGCTTCACCCAGAGGACAGAAGATCACTGATCAAAAAGTATTGTCTCTTCTGATGCCAGTCAACACACCTACTTTGCACTGGGTCACAAGAAAAGGGCCCTGCTTCCCAGGAACTGAGCATTGGCTATAGCCGGGGTAAACTGACCTTGTCCACACTTCTCCTTGATCAGCCATACTGGAGACACACTGTTCAGAGGGTGACATTCACATAGGTCTCTCTTGTCAAGATGTTCTGTCCTACAGTATGCTCTGTTATGGAGGGGATTCCTCAGTGTGACAATGCCCCATGACCTGAAGCCCTGCGTAGTCACTGAGACCCACACTTTCCCTTGTACATTTCCTTCCCCTGGTCCCTTTTTTTCTCTTCAGTTCAGGTACTATTGTAGGCTATGAGTATTTCTGATTATAGTCCATATAGAATATGATCTCCCATTTCTTTCCATTTCATATTGTTCTTAGTCATGGGTCTTTAATCAGAAGTGTGATCTATTTTGTTCTTAAGTTGGCCACTTACTTGGAAATTTGCTTCTGTACTGACTCATGACAGTTACTCCATCCTGAGTTAAGGAGGGTTGGGCTTGCAATGACGCGATTTGAGAGCTCAGCTTTCCAATGAGGTTATGCATTGAATGCACACTGACTTGCAGTACTTTGTACCTTAAAGTGGATTTACCTGGAGGTAATGGTACTTAGACTGAGCAGTGTTGATAGGGTTGTTATTTTCACAAAGAATATAATGCCTCAAAGTATGAACACCAACGTTTGTGGCAACACAGCTGATTTCCCATAGCTCTTCCAGAAGCAGCAGGATCAGCTCTTTCAATGTTTCTTCATATAGCCTGCATTTCCAAATGCAGGATAAGTATCTGAAATCACCCTCTCTCATGGGGACCTCTGGCAGCAGTATAGACGAGCTATCTGTGAAGAGGAGGAGGGGTTGTTTCCTCCACCCAGTCTGTCTCCAAGCTGCTCTAAGAAAGCCTAAATACATTAATTAATATTCATGAACACAGAAAACAGATTGAAATTAGACCAGTGACCTTTCTGCTTCTGTCTTCTTGACTTCCTGAAAGCCCAGGTTAAGACTTCAAGCCGTACGTCTCACCCGTCTTGGCTTCCCCGTGATTAAAATGTGCTAAAATGATTATTGTACAACTTGGGGAGAGGCTTGTGTTATCCAGTCATGGGTCACCAAATCTTGTCCCCCTGCTTCAAAACATACTACACAGGATTTGTCTCCAACCGTGATAGACCCAAACATGCTCCACTGCTTCCTGTCTTGGGTCTAGGCCATTCCTTGGTCCTACCCCACAGTCGTCCATCCTCATTGTTCCCACACAAATTGTCTCAGCCACATCCTCAACCTACTCCTTATGCCGTAGTTGGTACACCGAGTTCAGGGATGACTCCAGCTGGAATGATGCGCTCATGATCCTCCCCTTCACTCTTACTTCATGCTTCTCACAGACCGCAAGCCCTCGGTGGCTCTAGAGTCTGCAGTCACCCTCAGGCTGGATTCTAAGCTCAGTGCTTTCCTCTCAGGTGGAGGTGGGGAAAATGCACTCCAGAGCCCTACAGTGCCAACCCGCCTCACAGGCACATTCTCTGTGAGCAACTCAGCCACTCTGTCCTGAGACATCAACTCTATGGAGAGTCTCCTTAAATGCCGTGTGCTCAGGAGACTGGAATCCCCTGTGGATACAGCAGCGCACATTCATTTCTGCTGGAAGGGGTTCGATTTTTATCGTATCTGGCTTTATACCCATCCTAGCTGTGCAGGGACTTTGTCTTTGATCTCTCACCTTTTTAGTACCTACTCAGGACAGTTGGAGCAGAGTAGGTGCACTTCAAGACCATTCTCCACTAATATCTTTACCAATACCTACATTTTATCTTTCATTTAATTAAAGTCTTATGATTGTGTATGTGTGTGTATGTATGTATGTGTGTGTGTGTGTGTGTGTGTGTGTGTGTGAGAGAGAGAGAGAGAGAGAGAGAGAGACCATATAGAAGATGTTGTTTTAAAATACATGATATTTTGAAGTATCATGGAAAGGCTGCACGAACTGAATTTGTTTATGCATAGCCTACCATAACTTTCATTTTATTTTGTAGAATGAACACTGACCAGATCTTCCTTAGCACTTTTTAAAGCATGAAACAAGGGTCTCCATTAATCCCCTCAGCAGAAGTCTTATGTCTTTTCGCTGGCATCTGTGTAGCCCATGCCGTCTCCATCATCTTAATGACCTCTGGAGAGTTTCGTGTTTGCACATGCATCTTAAGCACACCTCCCTCTTCTGATGGACACACTCACTAGACAGAGTGGTTATCCAGCCCTCGAGTCACCAAAGACTCCAGCCTGGAGCGGCGGATGTAAAACAGCATTCTAAGTATCAATTCTGTGTTTTATGACAAGGTAAAAGATTGTGTTTATCTGCAGATTTTATCATACTCATAGTCTATGAAACACAGTAAATTTTAGCCGATTGGCCCAGACCAAGACCTGGAAAGCTGAAAAATTTCTAAGTGACAGATGGGAAATTAAAATATTCATTTTATTAAATAAATCCAGTTGCTGTATTTGGATTGCACCCTCTAGTTTTCAGGTGAATAGTTTTGAAAAAAGTGCCAATTATAAGTCTAGCTTTGATGTATTATAATATCTGATTTGAGGGGAGAAGACATCATTGCTTCTGGGCATCAACTGCCTTCAACACCTGCCAATTCTTCCTTTAAAAGGTGGTCTTTACACTCCCTTCAGGAAAGAAGCACCTCGTTTCTTATGAGAGAGGACCAAGTGCTGTGGAATAAACAGAAAGAAAACAACCCAGAAGGTGGGCGTCAATTAGTCTGGGGATATGGTAGATTCCTGAAACCACTTCTATAAAAGGGGGTAGCTGCTACACCCTTGAATTTTAAACATCACCCAGAAGATGAGAGGAAAGGGGTAATGTGTAACAAAGTTTTCCTAAGCACAGTGTGTTTGGGTTCTACTGACTAGTCAAACATGAGGAGTCACTGTGGAGGTGTGGCTGATAGCTGTCACCGTGGACAGAGTAAAGCATGCTGTGGGCTGTCAGATGTCACTGTGGGTAAGTGGAAGCAGGGGTGTGGGTATGTAGAGGTGTAGCTAGAGAAGTGCCCATCCCATAAAATCATTTCCTGTCCACGCCCTCTGTTAATTGACTTCCATTATCAGTACTAGGTTGGGACCAGGTTGGATGAACACAACTCACTGCTGAGGGCCATCTTGTGTGGTCAGCATTGACTATGTGACCTATGATTAGTCTCCCTTGTCAGTAGAGAAATCTCTCCAGAGCTTTCTTGGGCGTCTTTGATTCTAGAAACACTTGGAAAAGTTATTTGAATACAGGTGCCCAGTAGAGATCTGGGGAAAATGGTTTTGCGTGAAGCATGAAGATATTAATTTGGATTCCCAGAACTTACATTTAAAAAGTTATGCATAGCAATGTACTTCTTAATCCTGTCTCTGGGGATGCAGGGACAGTGGGTCCCTGAAAGTGTGATAGTCAGCTAGTCTGACCAAATTGGTGAGCTCCTGGTTCGGTGAGAGAGCTTGCCTAAGAAAATAAGGTGTAGCAATATGGAGAAAGACACCAGATTTCTATCTCTAGTCTTTACCAGGCACTTGGTCAAATGATTACACCGACCCAAACATACATTCACTACACACACACAGACACACAGACACAAAGACACACACACACACACACACACACACACACACACACAGAAAGAGATACTTATTTTTAAGTACTGAATGAATGGAACTAAAGTTTAAAACTACATTCCGCTGTGGTCATATATACAATTAGCAATTACACTAAGCCTCAACAAATTCAGATACCTCAGATCCTGGCGTCAGAATGAGGGGATTTGCTGGTAGGGACTTCTAAATCATGTCACACCTCTCCTGACCTTCTGAAATACAGGCCTCCTGGGGTGCTACAGACATGCGTGAGGGTGGGATCGCATAGCACTGTGCAGTAATCATCACGAGTTTTGTGCAAACTGTGATGGATTGAATGAGCTGTCCATTCTACAGCTATAGCTCTGACACTTGACTTCTTGGTCCCCAGTCACCGGGCAATGTTTGGGTAGGTTGAGGATGTGTGGTCTTGCTGGATGAATTATGTCAATGGGGAGGGTCTTGAAAAATGGAAGACACATCATTTTGAATATTCTCTGTTTCCTGTCTGCAGGTAAGATGTGAGCTCTCAGCATATCGCTGGTGCATGCTCCCTGACCATGATAATGCTGGACTCTTATCCCTCTGGAACAATTATAAGCTCTTCCAACTAAAGTTGCCTTCATCATGGTGTTTATCACAGCAACAGAAAGGGAGCTAAGACACAAACCTAAAACTCATTGAGATTTAAAGTAAATTGCTTTGCTTGCTGTGCATTTTTCTTTTTGTTTCCTTCCTCCCTCCCTCCCTCCCTTCCTTCCTTCCTTCCTTCCTTCCTTCCTTCCTTCCTTCCTTCCTTCCTTCCTTCCTTCCTCCCTCCCTCCCTCCCTTCCTTCCTTTTTTTCTCACCAGAGTCTCATTGTATAGTACCAGATGTTCTCGAATTTTCTATGTAGATCAGGCTGGCCTCAGATGCACACAGATCAATCTGCCTCTGCCTCCTGAGTATTGGGGTCTAATATACAACAACCAAGCCTGCTTAACAAAATTGTGTTTTAAAGCCTATAAGCACATTTACTGTGCACTATTCTGGCTAGAATGTTTTTCATTCGGAAACATTAGTTCTCATTCTTTTCTTCATGATTTCATTGATTCTTTGGAGGCACAAGATACAATGTTAAGACTCTGAGTATCTTATTTTAATCTCTACTGTGTCATGCACAGATAAAATCCTTTATTACACTTGAAGATGGCTTATTTTTTCTGCACATGGCCATAAAACTTCAGTAACTAACACACATCCCATGCCTGGGAACATTCATAGGTAACTCCTGTTTCCACAGTTGGCACTTTATTAATCTGATTTTATATTGCATTAAAAAGACTAGTACCAGCCATTTCCAGGTTGCGTCTGTGCTAAACTTATAAAAGGGACACTAAAGCCTATGTCAAGTTTTACTGTGATGGCAGGCATTTTAATGCAATAATTGAAAACAATAAAACTGCATTTGGCTGCCCTTGTGCTCATTTTCAGGATGAAATCAATGGAAATTATATGTTTAAGATCTTATGAAAATTATAGTTAATTCAAGAAAATATGAAACTCATAATACAGAGTATCTAGAAGCCAAATCCAGAGGGAGAAACAGGCAGTATAAATCTTTGGAAACTGGTACCCGGGACTAGGCAGAGAGATCCAGAAGGACGTGCTGGTCACAAGGAAGGAGAGTTTGCCTTAGCACACATAGGCCAAGGAGTCACACACAAGGTGAACTGAGGAAAAGTCTACTCAAATACAGACCAAAAGAACATGAATGACAGAAAAGGGGAATATTCTGGGCCCAATGGAAGCACCTGTATCATTTTACTTATACAAAACAGTGAGTAGAGGAGGCTTCATCATGAAAATAATAGATTTGCTGACTCCAGCAAATAAACAATTCAGAACTTAGCATTTTGATTCCATCCTAAATTGCAAAGATAAAAGGTTCAATTTTTTTTTCCTGAGACAGGCTTTCTCTGTGTAACAGTCCTGGTTGTTCTAGAACTCACTCTGTAGACCAGACTGGCCTCAAACTCACAGAGATCCATATGCCTCTGCCTCCCAAGTGCTGGGGTTAAAGGCGTGTACCATCATGCCAGACTGTGTCCCAGATTTCTTAACCATGGATGCTATGAGATTCTTAGAATGTTTGTATCCTTCATACCATACCTGGTCAGTGACATGCTCCCAATCCCCTCAGCAGCAGCAGCTACTCTTTGTAGCCTGACCCTCGTGTGTGTGTGTGTGTGTGTGTGTGTGTGTGTGTGTTTGTTTGGCAGACACTCTTTGTAAAGCAGTGCAACATCCTACAGGGCCAGCTCATCACTCAGTGACTGTTCAGTATTCCCATCAGTGCACCATAAATCTGGTATTAAAAAGTAAAATAATAAAGGTGATAAATAAGTCACTTTGCTGTGATTGACTTGTAGGGTGAAATTCTTAGGATCAGTTTAAGCCTCACTGACAGAAAGAGTAGAATCCCTGGGAACAGTAGAAACACCTCCTTTTTGAGAGGTGTCGAAATCCTGCCTTCCTATTTACTGTTATTTATGTGGGAATATTTGCAGAATAGATAGATGCACAGGTGCTTGAGAAAACACCTTTTGACAAGTCCCACGTGGGTCAAGGTGACACAAGAGGCTCTGAGGGATTGGAAATTAAAATGTCACAAAGCAGTGAACTCAGCTGTCAAAACTCATCACAGGGTGTGGATTTAAATATGTACAGTTTACTGTGAATAAAGCATCTTTAAATAAAATTGTTCCAATGGATTGTCAGCATAAGGATGCCTATGAGATAAAGATAGAGTAAGTACTTATTTACTTTCCATAACTTATAGTTTATACTTCTTTGTATAAAATGACTTACCAGTGGCATAGACCCTCAGTGGATGGGAAGTCTGTTTTACCCAGGGGTGTTGACTTAATAGTGTTTTTCACTTATTTTATAGTGATGTGTACATGGTCATGGGTGAGTGTGTGCATGCATGTGGTGTATGTGTGTGTAAATTGATTACAGCATGGAAGGAAGAGAACTGGAATTCAATCGCTAAATGTGTACACACGAGCATACATAAACACACATATACACTCTGGAAATATATTACTTCATTTTGAGTCTGTGTTGGTCTTCTCTATAGATCTGAGAGTGCCTGTGCCCTGGCAAGAGTGAATGTAGCTGGAATGAAACACCATGACCAAAGCAGCTTGGGGAAGAAAGGGTTCATTTGACTTGTGCTTCCAACATCACTGTCCTGTAATGAAGGAAGTCAGGAGAGGGACTCAAGCAGGGCAGGAACCTGGAAGCGGGGGCTGATGCAGAGGCCATGGAGGGCTGCTGCTTACTGGCTTGTTCCCTCTGGCTTGATTAGAAGGGTTAGACACATGGAGTGTACTGATTCTGTCCTCTCCTGATCTCTGTGGGAAGGAGATGTTCCCCATCCCAACCACCCGTGGAAGCCACTGCAGGCTCGCGTCTCACGTTCACAATGAGAGCTAAGCACTGATGGGTTTACTCCAGAGTGCGCAGGTGGCTACTGCCGTGTGACTACCTTCGTCTTTGTGTGGCCTGGCATAGAATTGAAGTAGTGATACAGTAGCTAAATGAACTTTGAGTTCTGCTGACTCTTGTCAGGAACAGCTGTAAGACTCAATGCCATGTGGCATCCTATTATATGGAAACCATGTGGAGACCGCCACAGGCATAGAGCTCCCAGCCATTGGGTCTTCACAGCCATCTTCCTTATGTTCCCAACCCTCAGAACATCCTCAAGCCTCTGGAACTACCACACTATTGTCTCTGTCTATCATTTTGTAAATTATGCAAATGTATCTCACAGCAAAGAGCCTTTGGGGTTGGCATTTGTTCAACCATCAGCTCTCTGGGTTCCTCGCCTGGACTTTCAAGCTCATTCTTTTTCATTGCTGAGTAGTATTCTTTGCAATGGGTACAGCTTGGGCAGTCCTTTAAATGGCTCTTGGGCAGATTCCAGTTTTTATTTATGAATACACGTACTACAAATTTCGCTCTCAGTGGGACACAATCATGTGATCACAACTACTCGTTTTTCTGAGACAAATAGCCACACGGCAACTGTTGGTCCTCAGCACAACTGAATGCTTAGATTGTAGAACAAATCTCCACACTGCTGTTCTATTTTCCCCTCGCTAGTGGTCAACCCATCCCCTTTTAATACGTGTCTGGCAGTGTCTTGTGCTTTCACTGTTTGTTGACTTTCTAATTCAGAAGTCTTACATCATAACATCTCACTTTATCTCAATGCACATTCCTCAATAAGTAGCCATCTTGACTATTTTTTTTTTCATTCAGCTGTCACGCACTTTCTCCTGGGTTTCTGTCATTTGCCTACTTCCTAACCGTGTGTGCTCACAGTCTATGCTGGCAAGTTTCTTTTCATTTCTTTCTAATATTTATCTTTTACTTTTATGTGTTTGTGTGTGTGTGGCTGTATGAGTTCATGTGTTCTACCTGCTTGCAGGACCCTGTAGAGCAAAGGAGGGCAGCAGATCCCCGGAAACTGGGGTCACAGACAAGTTTGAGTCACCATACGGACACTGGGGATCAGACCTAGGTTCTCGGGAAGAGCTTCAACATCTCTCCAGCCCTGGCTGCTTCGCCATCTCTCCAGCCCTGGCTGCTTCACCATCTCTCCAGCCAGCGCTGGATGCTTCGCCATCTCTCCAGCCCTGGCTGCTTGACCATCTCTCCAGCGCTGGATGCTTCACCATCTCTCCAGCGCTGGATGCTTCGCCATCTCTCCAGCCCCGATGTCAAGTCCCTCTGTATTTATCAGGCACTTAATTTATCAACCCCTCCTTGCAGTGCACAGCTTGCTATTCCATATTCGCAAGTGATCTTCCATGTAGCAAACGTCTCTGGTTTCTAGAGCCATCTCATGTCCTTTTTAGCAACAGTTGGAATTGGGAGGACAAGTCTAGGGGACTATTTTTTAGTGTGAGAGAGATTTCCTGCTCTCTCTAAGCATTCATAGCTTGATTGTAGGTTTAAACGGCTTTTTGTTCGAGAAGACATATTCCCATTTGGCCTGGGCATGGCCATTGCTCCATCTTCAGTTATGAGAAGGGCTATTCTTTCTCCTGGGCAGTTTCTACACTTAAAGCTTCAGGGCGTGGGGAGGCTGTCTACTAGTTCCTACTGGGGTACCTATTCCAGTTCAGGGACCCAAGTGTGCCCTTCTACCACTGTCCCATTGGTGACTGGAGCCGTGAGGTAAATCCTCATGTTGGGCAGACACCTTCTCTCCCCTCTTCTTTCCCCTCAACATCACTTTAGATATTTGGTTTTTTCACCTTTCCAAAAACATTTAGAAATCACTTGATCTATCCCTCTAAAACCTTGGAGGAATGTTTGTAAAGTGTTGGGGGTGGAACCTCAGGATTCGAACACGTGAGGGAGAGACTCTGCCACTGAGCATCCACCAGTCTGAACGGGGTTTTCAAAGCAGTCATCTTAGGCTGTGAGCTGGAGTTATCAGTTGTCTGCATCCTCTGGAGAGCACAAAGGCATCCCTCTGTGTTTTCCTTCTCTTCTTCCAACAGCATCTTAAGGTCCCAGTTTAAAAAATAGACTCCCATTTGCCTCGATTAACTAAGGTTGATCTAATGACTATGGATGTCACCCATTGGCTGTTCATTGCTGGGTCCTGGAAACACAACAGCATTTTGTTGACTCACCTAGCACCTAGTGAGTCCAGCAAGCTGGCTTATTGGTGTCAGGAGTTCACCTGCTAATCCTTCGCCAATTCTGTGTAGTTCACCATGTGTCCTGTGAACAGAGCCAGGCTCATGGCCTTCTTACTTGCTACTGCCTTTCCCTGCTATTAAATGACCAGCCTCCAGCAACCAGTTTAGAAAACACTGGAACTCAGCCAGGCAGGGAGAGCCAGTCATCCGTGCGCAGTTCCCTTTGCATCGTATCTGTTCCTGGAGATTTGTCACTCTGCATAGCCCTTCGTGCTATGCCGATTCACGGGGATCCATCATTCTGTGTGTGCTGTGCCTGTCCTCAGACACCCGCTACTGAGTTCATGCCTTGTGTCTGTTCCTGATGATCCATCCCTCAGCCCCCAGTTTGCGACATCTGTTCATAGGGATGTCTCTGTTCACACACTGTCCTGCCCATGCTGTGACCACAGGCTGAGGACGAGCACTTCTCTCTGTGTCACTGAGAATTACCCAGACTGAACGGTGACTCCAGTATCCACACATCCACCCTAACCGATGAATGTGACCTTACATGGAACACAATGGTCTTTGAGGTTATTATTTAAGATTCTGAGGTTTAGAATTATTCCAGCTAATCTGGGTGGACCCTGTGTGGAACGATGGTGTCATTTTGAGAGTTATGAGGGGCATAGACCCACAGTGGTGGCGATGTGGGCACAGCCTGGGAAGTTCTGGGAACCTTCTAGAAGCTGGAGAGGGTAGGGGTGGAGGCTCTACCTGATACCTCACTTTGGTCCTCTGGTACTCAGAGCTCTGAGAAAATCTGCTGCTATTGTTTTCTGCCCCTAAACTGACGCTGGCTGCATTCCCTAGCCAGTTAGGGTTGAATCAGTCAAAAACGTCCCTATATTATTTGATCCCATCAGGCCACTTTACTCCTTATTTACTAGTATCATGGATTATTTTGAAATGATGATTCAATCACTTATTTATAGAAGAAAACTTAATTGAACTCTCTGTCATAAGACATTCACAAGGGTGTCTATATTCACAAATGATATTTCTCTATATTTTCCTTTGCATTTTGATAATAAGAGTCTCATAAACAGTCAAATGCTCTCACTTTAGTCTCTGAAAGACATGATGGAGCTGGTTTTAAGTTTTCCCTAAACAGAGTTATTTTTAGTTATCAAAATGGTCTTTTCCTGTAGGACTCCACACATTTCCACTTAAATTGATATGAATATGTATGGTCGTGGCTGTTGTGGGAAATAAACCAAAGATTTGCATTCATGATCATGTGGCCTTATGACCAAAGACCTCTTTGGGTCTGCTCTACAAGGATGTGTGCACTCTTTGGATGCACTCTTCATGGATGCACACCCGGGGTGTCCTCTCAGTGGATCTACACACTCTGCAACATGCTCTAACCTCTTGTTTCAAAAGTCTAGCAAGACAAACACAAAACTATATCTGCAAGACTAATTTTTTAAATAAAGGGTAGGAAATTAAAACTCAAAGATTTAGTAAATTAGTTGAAGAATAATTTCTGTCTCTCCTTCAGTGTACTTGGTAGCTGTGGAAAAGAGAGAGAAAGGGAGAGAGAGAGCAGGGCAGACAGAGAAAAATGGGAAAGGGGGAGAATCAGGGGACTTCGAGAATGAGTTTCATTGTTGATTAAGTAAGAGAAATAGTAAAGAGTTTAAAACACAATATTGTGGATTGAGGTGATAAGAACATATGTAGATAGGTGGGGAGAGAGAGAGAGAGAGAGAGAGAGAGAGAGAGAGAGAGAGAGAGAGAGAATTTTTCTCAACACATAGAATGAACCATAAAAAATTAAATGTTTACCTGTAGAGGAAAAGGAAAGGTACGGAGGAAGAAATCAGAGGATTAACACTTAAAATAATTTCTCTTTTTGCAGCTTTGATGGGGAACAATGGAAGTGAGCAAACATTCAGCACAGCTACAAAATGTGCTTCCCAGGCATTCAGGGACATTAAGAAATAAAATCAAGGCAGAAACTCTAATTGTGAATCCAGAGTTGAACTGTTTTTAAGATTTTTAGGATACAGTAATTTAACTGTAAGACATGAAATGAGCAAAATAAACACAAAAACAACCTAGATTTCTTATAGTAAGATACATACAATGAGGTGCTTTGCTGCTAGAATTCTCCTGTTTCTTGGGAACTTAATTGCTACTCTGTTTCTCTGTCCAGAGCAGTTGCAATCACAGAATCTCCGTGTGGGAAGCAAAGAGGTCAGACAACATTAGGCCAAGGTCTCTTGTTGAACTGGCATTGGAAGCTTCCAGAATGAGCTCCTTACATGTGTGAACTCCCCCCCCCCCAACACACACACTCTTCCTGTATGTGTCGGGAGGGATTTGATCCGCTGAGATCTGAAGAAACAGCCAGCAAGTGAACACTGAGGTTCTTCCCTCTAACGCGACTTTCCACTCAGAAACGGGTCCTTGGCTACAGGACTGGCTGACTGTAAGTACCACAGAGATTATCAGAGCCCAGCTAGGCAGACCATTCAGGGGTTAGCTTAAAGAGATTCCCAAAGGCAGAGGCAGTGCCCTTAAGCTCCAGCTGAATGTGGGCTCCACAGACCAGACACCACCAGATGTGTCGAAACTGTATGAGTGTTACACAACACCAATACGAGCTCATCGCTTTAGGACAGATGTCCTCAGTGGGGGTCAGAGGGACCCAGCTGTGAGGGAAGACATGCTGGTTCCCATTGAGGAGAGACCACAGGTGCAGCTGAACACGGTAAGGTGCACAGCACAGCCCTTCCATGTTTGTTATCTAAGAAAAGGTAGCCAGGTCCAGCATCAGCAGCTCTCAGGCTGAAGATACTACAAGCACCCAATCTGAAAATAGCACCCAATCTGAAAATAGCACCTAATCAGAAACAGGAATGTCTACCTGGTCAGACCTGTAAACTTCATTACTGCACACCCACATGGCCCACTCACGTCAGGAGGTCCTAAGGAAGGGTATGGAATGATGGGGCTGGAATGTTCTTCATCTGTAGCCCCCACCTGCAGGCCCTACCTGAAGCTCCCACCTGTAACTTCCACCTGTGACAATCCAAAGTGCTGTGCCCCTAACAGAGGGACACCTGTAGGTATGAAGCAGTCTTACCAAAAAAAAAAAAAAAAAAAAAAAAAAAGCCACACAAACCTCTGAACCCTGATAACAGTTAAAGCATCTGCCCTAAGTTGCTATACTCATGCAATTGACAGAGTGAAACTTCTTCAGGATAACTCTCCCTTCTCGAGAATACGGAAGAATAAAATAGTGACAGAAAGAGGCTTGCAAGTTACATCAACCAATTACAGCCACCAAGCAAGGGAGCAATCGTAATAATGTAAAATATATAGACATTGGAATGGGGAAGGAAAATGTCTCACATAGTCTGACTCATGTGTTCTGGATCTAAAGGATAGATTAGGAAGGGATCTTTGTTGTGCGGGACCCAGTGCAAGGGTAGCATTGTGGGATAAGGGTCACTCTGATCTCAGAGCCTGCCGCAATATCAAATTAGTTCAGAGCCCAGAGATGCAACAACTTAGCTCAGTCTTACGGAGTTCCCACAAGGCAAGTGACAGGATTCCTCTATCATAGGTGGAAATCAAGGAACTAGGGAGATACTGAGCCGAACATTGCTCAATCCCAAGTGCTACCCCCTAGCTCAGTGTTTCCAGCTCCTTACCAAGGGCCATGTTCCACCAGCTTCCCCAGAAGGCGGATAGTGAACTGTGCATTTCGGACCAAGAGCTACAGAGCCAGGGCAGGGGCGGGGATGTACCGGGCAGGGGCGGGGATGTACCGCACAGGCGTCATCTGCAGCAACCCGTGGGCAGACACGGAAGCTGGTGGGGACAGGTAAAGACCAGGCCATGAGGTGTGCAGCAGCTCCACAGGATTAGAGGCAGAAGCAGGGGAAGAGTTAGAGGCTAGAACCTTGAGGGACAACAGGAAGAATCACACTCAAATGTGGCCGAGGGATTATATCCTGGGAAGGAATGGCATCGTTCAAATTGATTGCGATAGGGAGAGAAAGAGGGTGCAGCGAGGTCCATCATCCTGATGCTGAAGGAGATTGTGCGGCAGGAATGACTGTAGCTCTGAGCATACCGCTGGGAACGGAGCGGAATGAAAAGCCAAGCACGCTGTCCCAGACCTGGGCGGATAATTATATTTTTGACAAGAAAGTGAATAGTTTGGAAAGATAACAGTAAAGTTGAAATAGACTCAAAACTAATTTGAAAAGTTTGTTGTAATGAAATTGACTTCAAGAAAGGGCATACAGCCAGAGCCGTGGGGGCAAACATGAAAGAAGGCTGCCATGCTCTTTCTAATGCATTCTTTGTCCCAGAAGAGGCAGAGAGTGCCAGGAACTAAAACATGGGTCCAGACCACAGGCTGTGAGCTATTATGCAATTAGTTTTATTTGCTTTTCTAGATGACTCTCCGTCAGGTAAAACATGCATTTATGCCGACAGTTTGCAAAAATACGCAAACACAATTACAGCTTCTAGTCGAGGACCCTTCATCAGCTGCAATGGGTTGCCGTATCTGTTTCTATAATTTATTCTGATACACACCCTGCTATTAAAATCCCACCTCACACATAACGAGACAGATAATCAGACAATCAGGGAGTTTCTTACAGGCACATGGAAAGCTAAGGGCAAAGGAGGATTGGAAGCTTGGGCAGTTGCACAATGGAGTACCAGAAAAAGCATGAGGGTGTCCTTGTACCTTCACCAGGGGCTCTGAGCAAACTGCAGATACCACTCTGTGTGTAGACAGACTGTGCGCACAAAGCAGGGAGGGGACCAGAAACAAGGCTACCACAATCTGAAGCTGTTTTCCTTCTCATGAGAGGAGGCAACTTGGGACCTTCAAACTCTGGGACCTGTTGGGTAGAACTCGCTGGGAAGAGGAGCGTGTGCTGACATGGCCCGAGCTATTATTATTAAATTCTAGCAGACTGCCTTCATAAACGGTCTTCTAACTCCAAGAACATGGAGAAATTAGCGCACTAATTGACTGGAGGGAGAAAGGGCCGAGTTAGCACGCTGTGGGCTTGCACGTAATGACTCTTCAGCAAAGCAGCTGGGGATGGGGAGAATCAAACAGTCCACAGCCACGAGCTCACTGTCAGGAAGGTGGAGCGCTCTTAATGCAATTCAAGCCATGTGTCGCCTCGGCTATTATGTCCCAATGCCTCATTTCTGAAGGGATTAAGCAGACATCAAAGAACCATGGGCCCTGATGAAGCATGAAAGGGTCACAACGGGAAGGAAAGCAGCTCCCAACGCTACTTCCCCAGGCCAGTTCCTGTCACTGCTCTTACCTCATGGTCATGCTGTCCAGTGACCATCCCCGGGTCCCCACATGGTCACCCACCTGTGTGTGTCCCACTCGGTCACCGGTTCTCACAATTACACTCTGCAGTGAGCAATACACACAAGCCTCCCCCATGTCCTCCAGCATGGTCGTCCACCCAGGAGTGTTCCACACAGCCACATGGTCTCATAGCCACTTCAGCACCATTTTGCTCCATCCAGAAAAAGCAAGGAAATAGTATTTGTGTCGTGTGACACACATACAACACATTGAAGATTTTCATGAAATATATATTAATTTCATCGATACGGTGACTAGCCGAAAAGTGAAATAGGGTGTACGACAACAATAAAGAAATAAGAGACACCTAGATTTTGCCCACAGGAAATCTGTTTGAAGACATTTTCAGAGGAAGTGGACACATTCAGAGGAAGGTGCTGAGCAAGAATCATGCTTCAAGGGGATCATGAAGCAGGCTGGTGCCTCATTACTGCTTCTATGGAAATCATAGGTTGAAGTTCAGAGAAGACAGGCATTCAGAGGGTAGACTGGGCTGGCCGCAGCCCACTGTTATACAGAATGGTTTCTACGCTATTATGGTGTTCTGCTCAGAGCCCTTGTGTTTCTGGCATGGTGCTGTCCACTCTGGCTGCCTCGGGAAAGGATAAGCATTCAAAACATACTGTCAGATTCTTCCTGACGTAGTGGTGAGAGAACTAGAAAGCAGGCAGAGGGGCTCAGCTGTTCCTTAACCATCCTTGATGTGGGTGTCTCTAGAGGTATCCTGTTCTCTTTCTGCAGAGGCTGAAGAAAGAACATTTTGAAGTCTCATCTGCTGGAAACTGTCTTATGCTCCATATAAGGAACTCACCTGAGGATGAAGCCAGAAAGAAAGGAAGAAAGAAGAGCCAAGGGAAGAAAGAATCCCAGTGGGGTTTTAGAAGGCTGATGAAAGGGGAGCTATCTGAACAGACATTAATAATTCAGGCAGAACTTAAAAGTAGTATTTAAGAACCGGGCAGATGTCTCAACAAGTACACACTTGTTGTGCAAATGTCAGGACTAGAATTAGAATTCCAGAACCCACATAAATGAGTGGGCATATCAGATCATCTGTAAGCCCAGCTTCAGGAACCAGAAACGGGATCCCTATAGCAAGTTGGTCTGTGAAAAAAGCTGTATCAGTGAGCTCTAGGTTTGACTGATTGAGCCTGCCTCAGTGAGTAAGTTGGAAGGATGATGGAGGATGAGTCAACCTCAGGTATCCACAAACACATGTGCTATGCACCACAACACAATGGAATGCACATACACATGAAAAAGGGTAAAAGAGAAAGGATTCGGGATTACACATGATTGAAATGGAGCTGCTAATCCAGAGAGGGAGAGCAAAGAGAAGCAAGGAAAGCAGACTGTTTGTGGATGGGCTGGCTCTCAGAAGCATAAGAGGATGCAGCACAAGATTGTCCTTGGACCACTGGGGTCCCATGACTTTCTCTGGGTAGGTGGAAGAAAGGGAGAGGGGAGGGAACCAAAAAATCAGGAAGGATGCTTAACATGTGCATTTGAAGATGCCTGTTAGGAAAGACAGAGAAGAAACACAAGTTGCCTTTTGAAAGAGGAGAAGATCTTCTGTGAGATTTGTTAATGAAGGCACTGACTTTTGCCAGTGCCTAGCAGGGACTGCTAAATGCTTATATTGTGAAAATTAGGCTATGGTGTAACCAAAAAGGGGTCAGACGGGAATGGTTTTGTATCCACAGCCCAGCAGGTGTCATCCAAAACCTTCAGGGTCCTCGGCAATGGCCACTGTCTCAGGTCAAATGCTGACCAGATGGCTAAGCCAGCAAGGGAACTTGTCAGCATGGAAATAGTCTCCAGATATTTTGCAATGTTTCTTATATTTCCAAAACATATTGCTTGGATCCTTTTCTCAAATCTTCACGAATTTTTAAAGCACTAAATAGAATTCTCTGTTAAAAGAAGAGCAATTTCACACCGTCAAGTCCCCTTCCCTATGACAGAGTGAGAGACAAGGTGAGGACCAACTACAGGAAGTGCTAAAGGTACCTATGAGTAGAAGACAAAAGCCCGTGGGCCAGAGGATGTGGAGCTCACTGCCTGCACAGAGCAGAAGTGCATAACAGATCTGTGCTTCCTCCGCCCTCCCTTCCTGCACCGAGCTCTGCACAGCAGAAGCAGCAGAAGACAGCACTTAATGTACTTATAAAGCATACCTCAATAACTATAGAAGAATTTTAAAAGTTAAAATTAAATGGGCCAATCCTGAAGAAAAGGTGAGATGTGATTTCCTTGCTTTTAAAACACTTGAACCCAAACCAGAAAATTTTCTGAATGCTATTGCTGCAGGCTCTTCACACCAATAATAGACTCTATTTAACAAGCCCTGGGTTGGTTTGACTAAGTCATATACAGCCCGAGCCTCCTGAATGCCTAAGAATCTATAAGCTGGGAAGTGAATCGTTTCTGATTCTAGCTTTTTATAATCAGGGCTTCTTGATCGTCACATGTGTTTCCTCTACTTTGCCACTCTGTTGCTGTGGTAAGATCATGAGGCAGAAAGGGTTCATTCCAGCATATATGGTGCCCATCCTGGTCCTAATCTACCAGTGTGGGGAGTCAGAGCAGGAACTGAAACAGAAACCACAGAGGGATGCTGCACACAGGTTGCTTCCCATGGCTTGCTCAGCTACTTTCTTGCACAGCCCAGGACCACCTGCCTAGAGATGGCATCACCTTCAGTGAGCTGGATCCTCCACATCAACCAGTACTGTGGGACATGGTCTTGTACTCTGTAAAGATTTATCACTTGTATTTGTTTAATAAAAAAGTTGATTGGCCAGTAGCCATGCAGGAAGTACAGGCAGGGTGACCAGAATAGGAGAATTCTGGGAAGAGGAAAGGCTCAGTCTGCAGTTGTCACCCAGATACAAGGTAAGCAAGATGAGAATGCCTCACTGATAAAAGGTACCATACCACGTGGCTAACACAGACAAGAATTATGGGTTAATCTATGTTGTAAGAGTTAGTTAATAAGAAGCCTGAGCTAATAGGCCAACCAGTTTGTAATTAATGTAATCAAACACACAGTCTCTGTGTGTTTCTTTTAGACTGAATGGCTGTGGGACTGGGAAAGACAGAAAATTCTGTCAACAAACCAGCAATCAAGAAAATGCTCTACCAACAAACCCACCAGCCAAGGTCCAGACAGGTCCAGACAGCTCCTCAATGGAGCGTCTCTCTTCCCAGGTGACTCTGGGTTGGACAAAGCTGATAAAAACAGCTAGTACAGCCTGAAACTGGAAACCAAAATTATTTTAAGTATCTGGATATTTTAGAATAAAAATCGCCCTTCTGGGACTTACATAGCCTCGGAGCCAAGTTTCCTGACAGGAATGGGGATGGTACTTAACAAGAGGACACTAGCCCTCTGCCACCTGTGCTTTCCTCAAGGTCTGAGCTTCTGAGCTTTGAAATACATGAAAGGCGGAAGTGGCTCTGGCTGCCGCCTGCCCATCCTATGCACAGTCTCTGCATCATGTCCATTTTACTTGGAGGCAACGCCATACCTGACACCTTCATCCCAGCCTCCTCCAGCTCCACCACTGGCCACGTCAGTCACGACCCACTGTGGCCCAGCTGAAGGTCTTCCCGCCCAAGTGCTCATCACAAGCAAGGCACCCACTTGCTGATGTAGTGGAGGGAATGCTCAGCATGTATGGGTCCCTGGGGGGCTTCACTGGGAGTCCCTGGTGCTGAGGTCTCGGCAGAGTTTCACACTTTGTGCTTCTGCAGTTCTCTCAGCTTTATTGAAAAATCCCTTTCTGTCTCTGTCTCTCTGTCTCTCTGTCTCTCTCTCTCTGTCTCTCTCTCTCTCTCTCTCTGTCTCTCTCTCTGTCTCTCTCTCTCTTCCCATCTTGCACTGGGGCATGCCCAGTCTAGTGTTTCCATTTCTACAGAGTGTAGTCACCCCTCCTTCCACATGTTCGTCTTCTATCTAACCAGCTTTGCGGGAAGCAGGAAGTGCTGAGTTCTAACTTTTCCAGAACTCGGGGTAAAGACTGTTGGTGAGATCCACATTCATAGTCTCCTCCCACCTCTCACCAGAGAGGAGCTGACAGCAGTCACAGAGGCCCCACTGCTGAGATGTCTCCTCCCTAGGGAGGCCTCATTCCTCATACTCTTCCCTGATAGCTAAAGACTGGCACAGCCCCTTCCCACTGTGGTTGTTCTCTCCTGCAGCATCATTTCACACTAGCCTATGTTCTTTTTGATTCTATTTCCTTGTGGAATAGCCTGAGAGATGGGTCTCAACTGGTTAACGGGGGAAAGAAATGGGTCGTGTCAAAAGCACCTGAGTGCAGTCACCAGAGAACCTATGTGAGCAAGCGCATTATGTCACTGAGGTGGAGCAGCTGTGGGAAGCTTGAGACCGAGTCCACGCTCAAAGGAAAGAGCTTCCGTGGCCAGGACATCTGTACCTACAGGGTCACTGCTGTCACTACAGCGGGATCCATTAGCGTGACAATACAAATAACATCCTAACCAAATTATCATTTTGAGATCCCAAAAGAATTTCACGTCCTAAGGGAAACAGGAGTTTTAATACACATTCATGTAAAAAAAAAAAAAGGACAATGAAGTAAACGATTTTTCAAGAGAAAAAAAAAATAACAGTGTTCTCCCAAGTGCAAGGACAGCATGTTTGCATGCAGAATAATTACCCAGCATTAGCCTGATCCTCGCAGCAATTAAAGCCCGCTGCCCACTTGGTTAATTGAGCAGGCTAGTTGGTGCCAGCCTCAGCCAGTCCCACTCTCTAGCTGCTGTTGAGGGTTCCAAGACAGAATATCTCCAGTCTTGTGCAACATGGGTGACTTGGCCTCATTTCCTCTGTGACCCTGCTGAGGTCCGCACACCACTGCCACTATGCTATAAACAATACTGTAAGATAGGAGCAATCTTGGGATTTCTGGGTCTTTGAACTTCTAGGATTCCTGCCCGCATTTGGCACTTCTAAGGAGTATGTTTTTTTATCTCTTCCTAGTTTCCTCCCTCCCCTCTTCCTCCTTCTTCCTTCTTTCTTTTCTTTCTTCCTTCCCTTCCTCTTTCTTTTCCTTCCTTCCTTCCGTCCTTCTTTCTTTCGTTCGTTCCTTCCTTCCTTCCTTCCTTCCTTCCTTCCTTCCTTCCTTCCTTCCTTCCTTTCCTGGTGTCTGTATATGCAGAGGTCAGAGGACAACTTGCAGAGGTTGGTTCTCTCCACTCTGTGGATCATCTTAGTGTTTAACCAGCTGAGCCATCTCTCCAGTCCCAGCACGTGTTTAAAGACAGCTTCTTCTGCTAAACTTCCCCAACAGATTTTTCTCTATAGTCTCCAGCAAAGTGTCTGTTTCTAGGAAAGGAGCCACCTGGGATAGATTTAAGTAAAGCCCCAATAGGTTTTCAAAAATCTACCTTGGGTCCTACTGCTTTGCAATGTCACACTGTGGGTCTTCACAATTTAAACAAGAGGTGATATACCGTCACTCCCCAGGCCTTGTCCTGGTTTCCGGAACTGGACTGTCATTCTGGCAGGGCCCATGCCTGGGTTTAGGAAATGTGAGCTCTGTGCTAGCAGGCCAGGGAAGAACCATTTTCTAAGTGCCGTGCAAACCTCTTTCTGCTCATGGGCCACGCCCTCTCTCTAATCCTGCCTGCTCCCACAGATGAGGCACGCACCTGTGACAAGTCCAGCAAAGTCAGCAGCACAGGCGGAGGACCTAAGGATCTGAGTCCCATGGGCCCCACCTTTTCCTCACTGAGAGGCGACTTTCCTGTCACCTGTCTCTGGCTCGCAGTGATCCTGACCTTACACCCACCACAGAAGCAAAGTCCCGTGGTTACTGCGGCCCCAGCAAGGGTCATTCTGCAGCTGACTAATGCAGGGGTGTGGAACTTGAAAATTCCCTGGGAAGATCCTTACTGGGAGCTGGAAGGAGGTTTTGCTGTTATCTCAAAGCAGTCCTTGCTGGTGGATGTTTCCTCTGATTTACCCCCTACTAAACCATGAATAACCATGGGGAATGACATGCAACATGATTTGTGAAAATGCAGCTGGCTAGTCCCCTGTGTGATGAACTGTAACTTAATGTTAGTTTCATGACAGGAAGGACACTTAGAGGGGACTCACAGGATTATAGTCAAAGCAGTAAACAAAAGGCGGAGCACTTAACCCATAGTCCCATGACTGTGTGTGACATAGCCACCAAGGCTGACCACAGTCGTTCCCGAGGAGCTTGAACGCAAGGGAGGTCCTTGTCTTTCCCCTGTTCTGCTGGCCCACAGCATCTTTTGTAACACAATCCATATAATTTTAAATGTGTACTACCCACTGTAACAATTTAACAAGAGTTCTGGTATTATGAAACTTTAAGCTGATTTAGACATAACAAAATGACCTTAAGGATTGCACCTTGCTTTTGAAATTTTCCTTAGAGCTTGTTTCTTTCTTAAGGTAAAGTGTCAGCATTCTCCACATAGATGATAGTGAGTCAGATGATAGACTAGATAGATACTGACAGATAGACAGCTATAGATGATAGGAGATAGTATGTAGGTGGATGGAGGCGGATGGACAGACTGACAATGGACAGACTGATAGACGTATAGACAGATGATAGCTGACAGAGAGACAGACAGACGGATGGATAGATGAATATGCGGAAGATGGTGTCCATCCTTGCCTTTCCTGTGATACCTGCATGCTGACAGATGCCATGTGCCTCTGAGGACATTCCCTGGCCAATTAGGAAGGTGAAGATGTATGAGGTACATTGTCACAATTCCCTTTTCTGAGGTTATGTGTTTTATAATAAAATAAAGAGGGGGCAGGAAATATGCTCTGATAAAAAATAGGAATGCAAATGTCCGTCTCTAGCTGGTGTTTGTTTTGTTGGGTTCTTAAAGTCATTTGAGTTTTTACAGCAAACCCGTCAAGCAGATGTTGTTACTGTGATCCCTGCACCTTGTTATTAGAAGGCAGGAGCACCGTAAAGAGATGAAATGACTTTCCCTAAGTCACACTGTGAAGGGGTGGAGCCAGTGCCCAGCATGGCACAGCTTAGAGCCTGTGTCCTTAGCTCTGTGTCAGCTAAAGCCAAGCAGAATCAACATCTGGAAAATTGGATCCTCCTCCAATGTCTGTGGTGTGCGATTTCTGATAACTCACGAGCAGCTGAGCCACACAGTGAGTGACTTGCTTATTATCTCCAGCATCAGGTTCCCATAGCATCCTGGAGCACTGTCTCTCAGGCCTGTGACATAGTTCAGAGGGTGAAGGTGGCTTCTCCCAAACCTGGTGACCAGAGTTTCGTCCCTAGACCCCCCCCCCCGATGGTAGAACGGGGGTGACACCTACAAGAAATCCTCTGACCTCCACACATGACACATGTGTCCCGTGACACATGGGTACACCTAAGTTCTCACACTCACCAAAGACATAAATAAATGTAGCAAAGAAAATTTAAAAAGAAATGGAAGTTTTTCTAAAAGATCTCCTTTCCCGATGTTCTTTTCAGTGTTCTAAATTTTCAAAGCTCCATGATTTTTTAAACCTTTGGATCATTGATGTAGCTAATGATGACACATATTGTACTGAACAGTCAGCTCCTTGAACACTGTCACCCTTGAACTCGTAACATTTCAAGATGTAGCTCTCAATTGACTGTTGACATTGGAGAGAGAGAGAGAGAGAGAGAGAGAGAGAGAGAGAGAGAGGTAAAGGCAGGTACAGCTAATATGCCTGGTCATCAAGTCGAACATAGCAGGGGTATTCATGTCTAATTTGAGATTATTTGGACCCTCACAATCAGAGATGTACCCTCTACCTTGAGGCTTACCTCTGCTTTTTAAGCTCAACCTTGTAATGCTGTCTTTAAACTAAAAGAGCAAGTCCTCTGCAGCCCTTCCTGGCAGGAGGCATTTGGTACTTCCCGGATGTTTTTAGACTCCACCCAAGGTTGCAGTAACTGTATGCCATGTGGGCAATATACCTCAGCTGTGTATTCTTGAGTTAGGAAACACTCATGTAGAAAATCCATTAAAGGTCATATCTAGAGATATCTGCAATTATCTCTGCATCTCAGGACTAGCCTATGAAAGGATTAGGTATATCTCTACTTTTGTTGTAGACATTTTTTAATGATAAAGAGTCATGTAAGTCTCCAAACTACTCCATGCTTCCTGCAAGGAAAATTTATTTCTTATCTTCTAGCCAAGGATGTCATGTCAGGCCACTCCCCACAAAGGACATGTTCACATCCTGACTACCTCCACTTACGTGGAAAGAATGGAGTTTTCCGCCAGGCAGTGGTGGTGCACACCTTTAATCCCAGCACTCGGGAGGCAGAGGCAGGAGAATCTCAGTGAGTTTGAGGCCGCATGGTCTACAGAGAGAGTTGCAGGACAGCCAGGGCTATTACACAGAGAAACTCCATCTCAAAACAAAACAAAGAATGGAGTTTTCCAAGATGTGCTCTCTCATTTGCAATGTGTATCCTCTACACTTTCTGTCTGGGGTTGGTGGGTCCTTCTTTGTTATCTGTTTCTCTGACTTCATCAACACAACCAGATGATACGTTATGAAAACTGGGGATACTATTATGGCATATATTTAAAAATGAGAGCATACTTCAAGTGCACACCCTTCTATGATGTCAAATATCTTAAACAGACAATATGTGGAGAATCTCAAATAGGAGCAAGTTTAACATGTTCAGAGTCAAGTGGCCAGAGGCCCCAGGGCCAGCCACCCCTCTGTCAGGAGGAAGCCACAGGCAGCGAAGATTCAGTAGCCACCAGCATCACTATCAGTTCCCTGTGACTACCAGAGTTCTAGCCCCATTCATCAACAACGACGATCACAGACATTTCATCTCAGATACTTGGGCTGGCTCACCAGCAACCTCAAAACTGTAAATCATGGCTAGACAAATATACTGTTCATTTTACTTTCAACTGCAAAATACCAGATATAGTGGGAACAAGTTTTAGAAATAATGATCAATATGATATTGCCAAGAGATCCACAGGACTACCCATGTTTCATAGCTCAAGTTTGTAGCCTCTGTTGTTTTCTATTTTGACATGAGAATGACATGCCTCATGCAGTCTGGTTTCAGAGACAGGCCATTGAGAGAGGACTCTAACCATAGAGCACTGATCTAATTTACAAACAGTGTTCCAACATGTCCTTTTCATTTCCCTCTGTCATGTATGGAACGGCCTCTTCACTCTTGGAAGCCTTCCATTGAAGCACTGAGGCGATTTGGACCTACCTTGGTACACAGCCTTAAACCCTGGAGAGCCGATGCTGTCGTCTGACTGCAGGTGCAGCCACATCTGGTTGCTCATGCTCACGATGAGGTCAGGGACACTGGAGCCTGTGAGCCTGCGCAGAAGGGAAACCATCAGACTTTGAGTACTGTCCACAAATAAACTGACTTTTCCTCAGAGCAGGAACTTGTTGCTTGAACAGTCAACACACACACACACACACACACACATACACACAGACACACACACACACATACACACAGACACACACACAGACACACACACAGACACACACACACACACAAATACACACAGACACACGTCACATCACACCTATGGAACACTCTCTTTCAAAACCTTGTAACAGCTTGTCATTTATATAACTATTTAAATATTATGATCACTGGCATTTTTGGTGACTATCCAGTCACTGTAAACACATAGCTATTTTCATTTAAAAAAAAAAAAGCTACAGGGGACTGGAGATATTGCTCGATGGTTATTGAACTTACAGAGGACCTAGGTTCAGTTCCAAGTACCCACACAGTGGCTCACAACCATCTGAAACTCCAATTTCAAAGAATCCAATAATCTCTCTGGCCTCCCCTGGCACTGCACACACGTGGCATGCACAGATACACAGAGGAAAAGCAATCATACACATAAAATAAAAACAATTTTTTAAAAAAAGACCATTTCATTTACTGGAATTGACATGTTCCCTAGGTACAATATTTACAGGGATAAATCAATACAAACCTGGAAAAGCAAAGAGCCAGCTGTGCTAGGTGACGGGGAGGTGAACCCTGTGGCTCATTACTTTATTGCGTGATACCTTTGCAAGGTGAGAAACCCTATAGGTTCATTACTCTATCTAGTTTAGAATTCTGCACCTTGCATACAGAATCTCTTTTAAGATGTATTAAAGGTAATTACACATTATAATGATATTGAAAAGAACAGCATATGTGTGGTTGAGATAGACATGGTAGAATTTACCGAACATCCAAGTCAAATGACAAGATAGTTTTAGGAAGCATTCAGTGTGTATTCAGAAACCGGTCACATCCCCTGCTCTGTCAGCCGGTGAAAAGAAACACCAAATCCATCGACTGAACTCAACACGCCGACAGAATAGCATGTTGAAACAGGAAAAAGTGCAGGAAGGAAATCAATTCACCCAAAACAAATGTCCCTAATCAAATAGGAAGCTTCACTTTCAGCAAAGTGGTTTCGGGAATGTGAACGCATGATTTGCACTATCAATCACAGCAGCCGTCTATCAACCCAACATTCTCCTCACAGACGGCCTCGAAAACCTGCTTCTTCAAAGGAAGATGAACAGCAGTCATTACACGCCGAGGAACTCAGGCTTCATTACACTCAGGCTGGAAAAGGAACGTGTTCCAGTGAGCGATGTACGCTTGCTACACACGTATGTCTGAAGATCTGTCTTTGTTGGGAGATTGTTCTCTTGTGTTTGCTTGTTTGATTGTAAGGGAGATTTGTTTGCTTTTCTGTGCATGCATTTTGTTGAAGAATAATCAGCCAAACAGCACATGGATCATAAATGCATAGCTTTGTGGCTCCTGAGAAAGGGAGCCAGCCTGCAGATCCCCCAGGGAGGCCGCCTCCTGGGCCCATCTCTGATCCCTGCTTTTCCCTCTAGCTTTGCCAAAACATCTACAGCTGTACCTGCCTCCCTAAGCATCCCATAAGTGAATTAAGACTTTGTAAAATACTTTGCTCAGCAGAACTGAGGGAAAGATACTCATGAGTTTCCTTATTTTAATTTCTCTACTTAGAATTCATCTCTTTCTCTCTCTCTCTCTCTCTCTCTCTCTCTCTCTCTCTGTGTGTGTGTGTGTGTGTGTGTGTGTATGGGGAACGTGATTAATACTAGTATTTTTATTTTTTCTAGTAAAATATTGTACTAATAAAGTTGACAGAGGTAACATAAAGAGTCCACATGTATTCTTTCCTGTCTCCTCCAATGCTAAGATTTTACAGACCTGTAAGATATTGTCGCAGCATGGATGGATGACCTACTTGTCTTGGGAAGCCCATGTGACCTGTCTGTCTCTGTATGTCTCTGTATCTCTGTCTCTGTCTCTGTCTCTCTCTCTCTCTCTCTCTCTCTCTGTGTGTGTGTGATTGTGTGTATGTGTGTGTAACTCTCTTCAACACATGTGTAGACTTGGGAATCCAGGTTGCGGTCAATACAGTCCATCTTCAAAGATGCGCACACGCCCTCTCCTTCTTGCCACACATCACTGTCAACCACGAGTCTGTCTCTAGCTCCAGATTCCTTCATTATGCTATTGCATAAACGAGACCACAGTTTGCCTGTTTTATAATTGGTTTTGTCTGCTTGGCTTAGTTCCCCAGGTCAGTCGTATGACTTGTACACTATCAGTTCCTCCCTTCCCATCGCTGAGTAGGACTCCCGGGTGTGGATAACTCAAGGCCTGCTAAAGTGCTCATCTGCTTGGTAGATGACCCATAAGGCTGACATAACAGATGGGCAGGTTTTCCACGGTATAACTCTTCATGTTACCTGTTACAAATTCCCAAGCATGCAATTGTATTTTCTGATTTCTGTTTCCATAATTTCGATTTCTGTCTTCAAGGGTCTAGATTGAGCATTCTATTTAAATTCCCATCAACGGTATCTGAGCAGGAAAGTTCTTGGTATCTCCAGTGGAGATTTAGTGTGGCCAGGGTATATTTAAGCTCCTCCTCTGCCAATTATGTAATGACCTCTCAAGGGTTTTGCATTTACTTTTGGTTGATCACTAACGGTGCAGCTAGACCTTGTCTGTTTCCTATACACCCTGTTAAGAAAAAGCCTTCATGTCCTGTGTCCCTTACTAATGTCCTTACTGATCATCCTGTGTCTCTTTATTGAAGGATTAGGAGCATCCTTTGCCTTCCCAAACATTCTCACCCAACAAAGGATTTATGTTTGACCAAGGTGCCTGAAACCAAGAATCAGAATATGCCCTTGAAGGGGAAAGTTTGCAGGATGAGAGGAATACACCTTCCCTGTCCTGTTTGCTTTTGAAAAATCTCACGTGCCTTGCATGTCTTATTGTGGCTCATGAGGTCCGTATGCATGTCACCATATATTCAGTTCCACAGCTCCTCTCAAGTAGTCAAGGCTGCTGTAAGCAGAGGGGTGAGGGTCCTAGTTACTCCTTTTCCACTTGCTCAGTTTATTTACATTTTCTTCCAGTTTTCCTTTCTTAGGCGGTCATTCCCAAGTATGTGACTATGCCACAGGAAGACTGTATCTAATCTTAAAGCCATTGCTTTGTATCAGAGAAGAGAGAAG
Organism: Myodes glareolus; assembly: GCF_982192425.1. NCBI lineage: Eukaryota > Metazoa > Chordata > Mammalia > Rodentia > Cricetidae > Myodes > Myodes glareolus. The sequence continues at coordinate 52,786,313 of NC_142048.1, read as the reverse complement.
AAAGAAACGAGAGCACTGTTGTATCCTAACGTTGGTGTAAACATCCCCAAAGTATGAACATCCAGGTTACCTGGTGACGACAGGGGATCAGAAATGGTGCCCACAGCGCTCTGCAGTAAATGGAAGGTCTGCTTTTCTGGCCTGTGCCCACAGCAGGTCTTTGCTGACATCGAACCTCTTCACCTCAGCTATCACTGCATGCTCACCCGCCCTTATGTGACAGTGTATGGGTTACTATATCTCTCCCATGTGAAGTTTGTGTTTCAAGTGGATAAGATATGGTGCAAGATGTCTCATGATTCCTTGATTCTTCCAACACAATAGCCCCTCATTGCCACGCCTTGGAAGATCTTTGCCTTCTTTGCTGTCTACACAGGATTTGTTGCTGTTCTCAACGGAAGTTAGCAGAGATGTTTTGGAGGTAAATAGTGAAGCAACTGGCCTAGTTTGTGCCCATCTTGCTGTGCTTTCAAATGAACATCTGAGCTCTGAGCACACACAATCCTGGTCACTTCGCTCCCTACAGAGCTGACTCCCTAACTTCCTAGAAATTACTATTAGGTGCCTTGTGTCTTGCTAGCCCAGACTCCTGGTAGTGGTCAACTCTCCTGTCTCTGAAAACCCTCAGCTTTTTCACCCATTTATCAAACCCCCATGATGAATATGTGTCAACAACCTTGCCTTTCTCTTCTTTGTGTGTGTGTGTGTGTGTGTGTGTGTGTGTGTGTGTGTGTGTGTATTAAGTATGTGCACATGTCTATATCCATGTTTACATGTGTTTGGGCATATGTGCACATGTGTAGAAGTACATGTGGAGGTCCAAGGCTGGACGTCAGGAGTCATTTCTCTACCTCATTCTTTGTGGCAGGGTCTCTAAACCAAACCCAGCACATAATATGACTGGTCTCACTAGTCAGCTTGCTCTGAGGATCCCCTGTCTCTGTTGCTTTCCAAGTCTAGAATCATAGGCAGACCATGCACCCAGCCAGCATTTCTGCGGGTTCTGAATATCTGAACTTCACTGTTGTTATTTGCACAGCAAGCCCTTCATCAGTTTATTGGTCTCAGCCCAATAGCACTCATTCTCCTGGGCTGAGGTCCATGTCTGTTTTCTCCAGTTTCCTCTAGTTATTGCTGTAGCATTGGCTTCCTCTTCCTGTTCTTTCTTGCTCTTTATTCCCTGCTCTGAGCTGGCACTTGCTTCCTTAGTTGAATGAGGAGAGACAAATGGCAATGATGAAGGCTGGAAGCCTGAATTCCTCTTGGAAGCAGGAAGCTTCTGTTGAGAGAAACGAGGCCAGGGAGGACTTCCTGAGCACAGTGACCCTCAACCCCCAGACACTGCCTCTTCCTTTGCTAAGGTTTGGTTTGAACATAGGCCATCCCTTAGCAGTTCACTGGGGTCTCTCTTCACTTAGCCCCTTCTCTGGTTACTTTCTTGCCAGGTATTTAATTTAAGTTGTTAAGAAACATAATTATTACGCAGAAAATCCACACTCATTGCAAAGATGCATACTTCTAAAGTAACTAACTACTTACCCTGAGGTGCTTGTTTGAATTTCTCTTATTTGCCCACTGCACTTTATTTTAATCCAGTCTTACTCTGTGAATTCACTCGAAATTGAATAGGCAAGCATCCTGGCAGCTACTCACATAGCTCACTCAATCAAATGTCAAACCCTGTTCCTGCAGTCAGTCCCATTTTAGAATTTATTTTAAGCCTCCAAATTATTTGATTGGCATGCATGAGAAAAAGGGCTGTAATCATACTTTGTCACAATTAATTCTTTTTGTACTAATTAGTTGAATGCTAATTAACATTTTTAACTAGCCGAAACTTGAAAAATATTTTATAGAATGCTTCTAAGTTGAAAGTAGTTGAAATAGTTTCAAACAAAAGGAAACATTGTCTTTGAATAGCTCTTTGAGATTTATAAACTGTAGTTTGATAGCACTGACAGAGAAAAAGAGAGAGAGCTAGAGAGAGGAAAAGGGAGAGAGGGAGAAAGAGAGAGGGAGGAAGCTGTTTGAAGCAAAGCAAGCCCAGGGACTCTTTGCCCCCTGCAGCTGCTTGGGCATTTGTTTGTGTATTAATTAATTTATTTAGCTATTGTTTTTACAATCATTTGAAGCTGAAATTAAACCAAGCGTCAGCTTTGCTAGAGTTACTTGAGCATGAAGGAAAAGACAAACTTCGGAAACTTTTTTTTTTCTCAACAGTCACAGTTTCAAATAAACCAACGATGACTGATCCTGTACCTTTCTTAATGCTCAGAATAAAATCATTCTAATTAAATTGCAGCTGAGAGCTCAAGTTAGGTTACACTGTCCAGGCTGCCGGACTCCGTGCTTCACCATGACTTCAACCCCAGGTTGCCTCTCACAACACTGATTTTCTGCTGCACTGGAGATGGAAGCCAGGGCCTCTTGAATGCTCGCCAAGGGCTCTACACCGATCTTTACAAAATCAGCCCTGATGCTTGCTTTTTTAAAAAATACTGAGAACATAAGTATATCAGTATACTTAACTACTTATTCATCAGCCTCCAGATTTCAGCACATTGGGATCAAACATGCAATGCCCAGGTCCCTGGAGCACAGGCTAGCCTTTGTGACTGGGTGCATTTCTTGGCATTTAACCTCCCTGAACAATGAGATTCCCTTTGTTCTGGCCCCTCATCCCATCTCAGACTGAACTTCCAGCATCCACCTTGGTATTAAAACAGGAAGAGGAGAGAGTGAAAGAGGATCAAACAGTCCTGTTTCTGAAGACATCTTCCCTCTGTTTCTACTGAAGAGTTCAGCATTTTGACCCTCACTTCCAAGACCAGCCTGCATTTGACAGGGAAAGGTGGCAGAGAGTGGGCCCTGCCTCCTTCACTCACAGCCATGCCCGGGAAAACCTGCTGCAATGGTGTGCCAACAGCTTCTTAGCTGGTCTTTGAGGTGCTAAGCAGCATCTTTCTCAGCCAGTGTACCACATACTGGCCCACTTCTCCGCTGGAGGCTATTTGTGCTTCTCCTCATTCTTGACAGTTATAGTCAGAGCAGCCAAGATGTTCATGCAGGACTTTATCCCAAGGTGAATCTCTGGACAGTAATGAGATTGCTGCCGTAACTGATGCCTCTTTGCCTTTCCACGGACCTGCTCACCTCTCTTTGAAAATGGTTGTACCAGTCTTCACTTGACTTCAACTCCCCAAAGTAATCAAGAATGTAGTCCCGTTTATGTGACGGTCTCAAAAGGACAGTCCTGTGGTGAGCAGAGAAGGGGCTGGGGTAAACCCAGATGTGTAATAGGCCAGGGACACAGTAGTGTCTTGGGCTCTACTGCTCCCTACCCTGACTCAGGTCGGGGTGACATAGGTCTGCGCCTGTGGTGATGCTACTGATAGAGATCTATAGCACACGGCATTTCCGTTCTACTCTATGCTAGTTTTAAATTGCTCAAAGCTGGGAGGGGGAAGAAAACCTGATCATGCCACACAGCTGTCAAGACATGAAATTGATGTCATCTAACAGCACCTGCTGTATGTCACACCTGCTTTCCTCCAGGGAGCGCCTGGAGGGAAAGGGGAGCTAGCCTTTAGTACGCCAATTTTAATTATGAATTAGGTCGTTGAGAAGGAAGTGCTGACCCCAAGATTAAAAGTGACCCACACCTGAACCACTTAGCAGACTTTACCGTTCTCCACGCACGTGTGGTTTATGAACTCTGAGAGGTTGGCATGGGCATACAGTTTAAATAGGGCGATTTGTGAGGACATCTGAATGCATTAGGTCCATTCAATGTGAGGTGGATATTCCCAGCAATAAATACAAGGCATGTTTTATTTTATTCATGGGCAAAACAGTCAACCCATAGATAGAGTAAAATATCAACACATTCAGGGACTTCCTGGTGCAAAAGCCTGGAGTTGCATAGAGGCAGGAGATTACTGAGTTGCTCAACAAATAAAGTAGGAAGAACTTTAAACTCTTTATCTGGGGAGTCTGTATTCCATTCATACATATTCATGCAGACTAGAGTGTCAGCCCTAGAAGAAATGAAGTGAGCTCTGACTCAGACTCAGTCCACCTATCATGAACATGGGATTCTGTCACTCAGAATGATTAGGTATATGTGACAGGTACCACCACATGAGCAGGGTGGGTGGGAAGGGATGAGACTCTAACAAAGAAATCAAGCTGACTCTGAAAATTTACCAAGCAGGTAGGATTTAGAGAACATGTCACATGAAATGCTCTGATGAGAAATGATGTGTGAGTGTGTGTGTGTGTGTGTGTGTGTGTGTGTGTGTTAGGGTCTCTGATATTCCCCCAGAGGAGTTCTTGTGGTGTTGGAGGTGCTGGAGTGAACTGTGGTTTTTACATTGATTGTCATGTGATTCTCACACAGTGTGACAGAAAGATCACTGAGTTGGAGTCTATTCAAGTCAGATGGCATGGGAAAAGTAATGAGTTACACCAATGATGTGCAGTCTCTTCTTTCACTTCACTAACTCACACCACGATGATCACATAAGCCATCTAAAAATATCAAATACAAACCTTTTGATCCCACAGATCAAAGCGATAAAAATTGACAGAGCTCCCCCCCGCCCCCGAGGATGCCAATTTCTCAAGTTTTCTGCTTAGTACAGTCAGGCTATGGGATGTGGTTGACCACCCCTTTGGTCATGAAGATCCTCTTTTGTGCCTCCCCCCGACCCTGTGTGTGTGTGCGCGCGTGCACGTGTGTGTTATAAAGCTCAAGTCCTGGAAACAATCAAGAAACATGTCTAGAGACATGTTTACAAAAAAGGAGGAGCAATGCAAGCTGGGCCATAGTCCCAAACAAGCAACAGTTGAGTATACGGCCTACCTGACCTCAGCCACGCCGGTACCACCAGTACATACATAGACTACCAAGTATCCAACAGAAGCCAGTTAAGATGCCCTCCTTCACTGTGGTTACAAAATCCCATTTTCCATTTTATCTATTTTGTTTAAACAAAAAATGTGTGTGTGTGTGTGTGTGTGTGTGTGTGTGTGTGTGTGTGTGCGTGTGTGTCTGTGTGCGCATGTGCATGCGTGCATCCCAGCGGTCAGTTCCAGGTGTTGTCCATCAGGAGTAATCGCCTTGTTTGTAAGGCAGGGTTTCTCATTGGCCTGGACTTGCAAGTTCAGCTAGACTGTCTAGCCAGCAAGCTCTAGTAAGCCGCCTGCTTCCCACTTTCCAGCATCAGGGCGATGATGGCAGAAGAGTGTATCATCATACCTGACTTTTTTATATGGATACTGGGGCTCGAGCTCTTTCCTGGCATTCTTTCGTTTTTTCAAGGCAAGCACTTTCCTGACAGAGCCATGTCCCTCATGGCTCCATTTGCGTGGGGAGGAACTAGCAAAGTAGAGCTAGCCACAGTCAGCCTGCCCTGAGGAAATATATCTGCAGATGCGAGCTTGATGCCTCCTTCAGCAGAGTCATGCAAAGGCGAGGGTCAGGTGTGCAATACTATCAGGGAGACCCCAAAGAGGAGCAGTTCTGCACCCCATTGGGTCATTACAGCAAGCTTTGAGAGACCATGTGGTCCATTCCTGAGTGCCATCAGTGAGCGCTTGCCCTCCAAGCAAAGCAACAGCACAAGGATAATTGAAATCATCAGGGGACCAGTCACAGCAATAGGCCAAGCCCAGTGCTGGTGCATAAGGCACACCTTTTGCAATCAAGGGCTCAACCAGTCCTTTGCCCATCCTAACAAGACAGAAAAGATCTCCAGGATGTAATCATCAAACAAAGACCTGAGAAAATCACAACCTGAGTGAGCAGACGTGATCCACCAACTACTGAAGGGAATCCTAGCTGGGACTCAGGCACCAGGTTTTCAAAGGACACACATCTAAGAAACCACACATGACCTTTGCAAATTCTCTCAATCGTTAGGAACAGAGAAAGAAATCGTAGCAAAGAAATGTAAGCTGTTTTCAATAAAATTTGAAGGAAAAGTGAACTAAAGATAAGCAGTCAATTAAAATAAGACTTGCTCCCTGGGTGTCCTTCAGAAGGAGGGGTCAACAGGTCAGTGAAAGGAGTTTGGGGACAATGTTCATTGCACAGGGGCGGAGATGACAAAGCAGGGTGTGGAGCAAAAAAGAGAAGTCAACAAGAGTGTTACAACAAGCAACTTTTGACACGAAATTTATCAGATTTGGTAAGAAACATAAACTATAAATCCTAGAACTGATGTGAACTCAATACCAGCAAATCCACTCAAAGACAAATGCAATTTATTTTTGGAAACAAAAGAAAAGGAAAATGTTGAAGACCAGAGGGAACCCAGGATGTAGAGGACAACAGATTCCCATGTGGGACCTCAGAGGCCAGAAGCTAAACTGCCAACCACAAGTACTGTGTCCCGGAATTCTACAAAAAGAGGAAAATTCTTAGGCCAAAGTTCACCACAACAAATTAAGGTCAGGTGGCCGATCCACCCCCTTAGAAATTTCTGGGAAATTCATTAGGAAGAAAAAAAGTGCTTTTGCAGGAAGCTGGAAACTTCCAGGTTGAGAAGGAAGAGAGGATGGAGTGGAAAGATGGCCACACATAACATGCACTCATCTCTTCATGAGTTCTGTGAATCACGTTTAATAATTAAAGCAAACCTCCCAAACCAGGTCGGCATTTACAACACCAGCTTGTTGGTCTGGTAGACAGGCAAAGGGATCTGGGGGATAGTGAGTTTTCCAGAGTCCTTGACGTTTCACCGTTAACCCCAGCTGTAAAGGTGAATGACAGTGTCAGCCACATCCATGACTCAAACCTTTGCACCAGGATGTTGTTAATATCCTGGATCTAACTCAATAAAGAGCTTAGGGCCAGGTAAGCTGCAAATTAATGCATTTATTAATACATAAGGGATGAGCAGAAGGACCCATTAGAGGGTAGAGGCCAGGTAAGGATGGAGGCAGCAATACAGACAAGAGCCCAGGCCTGTTGCAGCCACCAGAGCAGGAGAGGACAATGGGTTCTTCCAGGGCTATCCTAGCTCACAGTGATGCTGGCCCTCAGAACTCTATTGCGAACCTTAATTTTCAGAACTCACTCTGGTGGGTACTCTGTAGAAGAGAAAGCCAGATGTTGAAGAAGCACAGGAAACGATCAACATGGCCAGCTAGCAGAGAATGCAAACTGAACACCACAGAGACGGAACCACAGGTCCCCTAAACAGGACAAGAGGTAATGACTCCAGATGCAGATGGAAGTGCTGGGCTGTTGGGCACACCAGCGGATGACAGTGCCACTCTGGGAAACACCCTCAGCATCTCAGAACACTTAACTAACAAGTAGCACACAGCCCAGAAACCACATTTCTGTTTGTTTGTTTTTTATTAAGAAGAGAAACAAAAGTTTATGTTTACACACCATTCTTTACAGAAGCATTCATCACATCTTGTATAACAGTCATCTAAACAGGAGACACCCTAGGTATTCGTTAGTGAGTGGAACTAGCGACGTTGTGAACCGTCCACATTAGAAGCACATAATATGGGGCGGATCAAAATAAAAGGGGGTGGGGATCAAAACCCACCACACACTGCACGGTCCTGAAACAGCCCTGCAGTGAGTGTTTTAGAGACAGAGCCAGACAGCAGCTGTTGGTGTCAGGGGTGAGTGGGAAGAGAGAAAGGAGGGTAGGATTTCAGAAGGAGGCTCTGAAGACATGACTCTGTAAGGTGTCTGTCATACAAGCACAAGAAGCTGAGTTGGAATCAACAGCCCCCACATAAAAGCTGCTAGGAATGGGGGCGCACACCTGGAAGAGAAGTGAAGATGGAGATGCGGGGAGAGACAGGTGGATCCCTGGAGCTCGTGGCCAGCTAAGCGCACGGCATGGTGAGGGATCCTGTCTCAGAAGCTAAGGGGAAGAACAATAGATGAAGATATGCAACATCACCTGGGCCTCCATGTACAGATATAAGCACACACACACCACACATACCACACACACCACACATACCACACACACCACACATACCACACACACCACACATACCACACACAGACACACACAACACACACACATACACACACAACACACATACACACACATACATACACACATGCAGACCCACACACCATACACACACAGACACACACGCAGAGACACACACTACACACACATATACACACAACACCACAGAAACATACACATATACACACACACAAAAACACACATATTCACACACACCACACAGACACAAACACACACACACACACACACACACACACACACACACACGGACCAGGCAATAATGGGCAAGCATAGCATAGGCTTTAGGGGCCTGGGGCTGCCCAGCAGTCTTCACACACTGGACAACTGAAGCCAAAAATACTTAGATGTGAGTAAGAACTGAAACCAAACCACGTGAATGCTTAGGTATGTATCAGATTTCCTGACATTGCATTTAAGACTAAAGCCAATCAATAAATCTACCCACACAGAAATATGCTTCCTATTCTATAAGACACAATTGGAAACTGTCTTGCTGCCATTAAGGGTTGATGTTTATAGAGAAAGCGCCTGTAATTGCTGCAGTAAGGGAATGACTCCTCTAACGCAGGACCACAGTTACTTTTCTCTTCCCTGCCAAGTCATGTCCTAACATTTTATGCTTGAAAATAGTATTTTTCTTAAACACAAGGGGAAAAGAAAGAAAAACTAATAATGGACAAACCGGGAGTCCAGAGCACATCTCCTATTCCAAACCACAGTGTACCTGGAACTCCAGGTACCTGGAAGTTGATGTTTCCAAGATCATCTGGATGCGAGTTTTAGATCATGTGAGCCACAGAATACATTCCCTCTGTGCTAACTGACTTGATTTCTAATCACAATTCATAAACGTGAAAAGTGAGTTTAAATTGAGATTTTTTTTCGGTCGTTATTCCTAATAGAACTTGCCCACGTCCTCCATCACGAAGGGAGTCTCTGTGGGATCATACCAAAGATACCTGACTGACAGTGACTTTTTCTTTTCTCCCTTCTCCCTTTCTCCTTTTTCTCTTTCTCCCCTTCTTTTGGGAGTGCAGGGGATTGATTCCAAAGCTTTGTGCCCCTGGGACCGAGCCATCCCCCTGGTGCCTGGTTTCCTTTGAATATAAAGAGAATGAACCCTTTCATCTCAGGCCAGCAGGGAGATGCCAGTCATAGCCTCACCAAGGCAGGGGCTCTATCTAGAAACAGGTTAACAGGTTGAAGGCAGGGTGAAGTTTCCCTGGGGATCAACTCATTTCCTTATTATCTAATCCAATGATCTAGCTGCTTGGAGGCGGCCTACTTGCACATAGATTCTTTCATCCCATAGAGGGGTGGACATTTAAAAATCCATATCCTGTCTTGTAATCCTCAGGACATCTGAGTTAACGCAATCTCCTGTTACTGCCAGCTAGCGCGAGGCCAGGTAAAGCAATATCTCCCCTCGCCAGTTTGCAATTTAATTTTGAGAAAATTGTCAATATATATTCTCAGAAAGAGCTCAGCAGAGATCTGTTAAGTTAGTTATTTCATTTTCTTTTGAGTTTGCCATGCTATACAAATACCCTGAGAAAATCCATCCTTCTTGTGGGAAGAGTGGGGTGACAGATGAACCCCTGAGCCCTTAGGGACTTTGCTTTGTGTTACAAAGTTTGAGAAAATAAAATCTGTGAGCAGAAATCAGAGCTCTGAGAACCCCATTGGGACGTGCTGTTTGTTGAGTGCATCATTTCCCTTTTAAAATATCTTCCAAGTTCTGAGTAGAGCACACTGGTCACCCAAGAGGAGGACCAGTGAGATACTAGATCCAAAGCACTCAATATTAGCCCGCCATATGGGAAGCTGAGTCTGGTGTGGTGAAGCTGAACCTATATCAGGTTCCCTGAGTCTATAGACTGCTAGCTACTTAAAAGGTCCTAGTGTATCTGTCATTTGTCCTAGTAGACGATAAAACCCAAACTGAGAATAATGCAAAGCACATACTTACTCCAGTTGGGTTGATCTGGTTACTCCAGTTGGTGTTTAATCTGGATTTACCTGCTTGTTCCTGAAGCAAGGGGAGGCCCCAGTATTTGCCTTCTCTGTGCGGACCAGACACCAAGGAAGTAGCTCTCCACGGCTCTTCTTCCTCGGCTTCTGCAGATTAAATGTGCTTTGCTTCTGCTTGCATTATGTTTCCCAGAGGGCACCTCAGTTTGATTCAGTCGACCATTTAGATTTTCATTTATAGATCTGAGCTATTACGAAGAGGTCCTAATAACACTTATGTCATTGTAACATATAGTTTGCCATTGCTTTCTTAACAACAAAAAGCCTTTTAAAAAATGAGAGTATGAGCTTAGATCCTTAATAGCAACCCATGGGATGTTCTGGGCATTTCCTTACTGCACTGATATTTTAAATCTTGCATTTATTTAAAAATCATTCTCATTTATTTGAGTGACATTCTTTTAAAAATTGGATGTTATGGTAACAATAAAACCATTTCACGTACGGTTTACATTTATTAGTTAAGTTTATTGTACATATTTTGTAGCCATGGAGCCAGAGGGACACAGAGGTAACATGATTTCCCTCAGGATCACAGAGGCAGGAAGTAGCCTCAGCTCAGAAACTCCATCGTTGATTCCTAGTCCATGTGTACCCACTATTTGACTGCTTGCAGCTAATATCACATGCCACACGGTGCCACTGTTCCAAGGCCAGTTGTTACGGGGATGGAAACATGCCAACAACATAGGTGCCCAGTGCTACCCTAGAGAACTCTGTGCTTTTAAAGGCCAAAAAATTGCAATTTTTGGTTCAGCCATTTGGCAAATATTATTATAAATATATAATCATAACTTTTGTTCATTACCTACACCTAGTTCTTTCTAATCCCATAATATCAAACATTTATTATTCTCTTTTCTACATCTTATACCCATATACATTTACTTGTTTATATATATTCTATATATATGTATATATATATGACAAGATATAATAAAATATAAGGTTATACATTTTTTAACCTGAGAGTATGTGACCTTGCTTAATATTATACATTCTTTGGTTGTCAATTTTTCTGCAAATTTTGCAATTACATTTTTAAAAATATGAATAATATTTCATTATATATACACCAAATTTTCATTATCTATTTATCTGATGATGGACAACTAAGATGATTCTAATCCTCTGATATTCTCAATAAAGCTAATTGAGTTTCTGGTTCTAATTGTCATGGCCTTTTCAATTTTGGTAGTGGATAAATATATAAAATATACTTGATATCAAAAGTATGAAAGGTCATGTGGAGTGCCACAGTTTCCACTCTGAATGGCTGCCATAACTGCATAGACATTTATTAAATTGTAAAGTCTATGGGTCTGACTAATTTCAGTGTCTGGGTATTTTATTTGCAATGGTTTTTAAAATAACAATTAAAACAATAAATATATAAGTATTTAGAAACATGTGGGTGCCTTCATGTGTGTTTGTGTAGGTGTTCAATGTTATGGGTTTGGGAAAATAAATACTTTCATGTTCCACTTTGGGTGAAAATGTAAAATTTCATAAATTTCTTAGGACAGTTGGACAATGAATAGCACCCTAGATGGTGACACTCTCTAGCTCTTAAATTTTCTTGCAAAGAATTTTTTTTCTTAAAGGCAATTGAATTAACTATGGAAGGCATGAAGAGTTTTGCACTGCACAGCTCCTGGAGAAGCAAAAGGAGAGGTGTAGGTGGGAAGAGAGGATCCACATAGAGGCCCTTTAAGGACAATGACATCCATGTGACCAAAGTAGAGACCTGGAGTGCAGAACTTGTTTGGAATTACCTCTGCAGCATCCAGTTATGACGTGGGACTCCCCTCTGTATGCTATGAATATGTTTTATTACCACTGGTTATTAAAGAAGCTGTTTCAGTCAATGGCTTAGTAGAGTAAAGCCAGGTAGGAAATCTGAACAGAGATATGAAGAGAAAGTAGGCGGCGTCAGGGAGACACTGTGTTGCTGCTGAAGGAGAAAGACATTAGCCACCAGCCAGAACCCTACTGGTAGGTCACACCCTTGTGGCAATACACAGATTAAGAGAAAAGGGTTAATTTAAGATGGAAGAGTTAGCTAGGAATATGCATAAGCTATTGGCCAAACCGTGTTGCAATGAATATGGCTTCTGTGTGTGATTATTCGGGTCTGAGCAGCAGGGAAATGGAGGAGTGTTCTCCATCTACACTGTTAGCTGGGAACCAGGAGAGATCCATCACTAGCAGAAGGATAGCACTATGTACCCACAATTCACAAGATGAAATGGAAATGCAGGGTACATTAGACAGCCTGGGGTGTCCTGGGTAACACTTGGTCACAGCATCATTTTTGCTGCCTTTGTACCCACCGGAAAGTAAGAGCAAGTCATGCGGCATCAATTCCTGTCAGTCATAGTGGGAATGGGCGACAACAATCCAAAATAGATGCTCATCCTCTACCACGTTGACAGTAGAGAGAATGAAAGTTTCAAGCCCCCAGGTAGCCGAGGCTGGACCACCAATAGGCCCACGCATGCACAGTGTGTTCCACCATGGTGGTTTAAAAAATGTACATTACCTCCTAGGGAAGCAATCTGCAAAGTGAGAATGCTACAGCACCCCTTTGCTGTCCTATCCATGCTCCCATGATGTCAGGAGCCGCTTTCCCCAAGATACAAAAGAGACACATAGTGGTACACACACAGGTGGAGAAAGGGGAGGGAAGTCCCTTCACATCATGTCATGAGTGACAGATGTTTCCAGGCCAGTGGTTTCTAGAGTGACTACCTGAAGCCATCTGAGTGGAGGGTGACATTTTCTTCCCTCTCAGCTCAAGATCTACAAAGATGAACATTCCCAGAGCACATGTTTTCTATCGATGAGAACAGATCTGATGGGAACTGACAAGAACCTACAGCTCTAAGCACCTAAAGTGGACTTCGTGATGGGTTAGAACGACTGAAGCTTCAGGCACAAGCAGGGGCCTTTGGCAGGGTTCCTGCAGACTGTCCTGAGCCTCGTGGGACTCTGGCCCACTTATTCTGCAGTCTTGGCCTCTTTGACTGGGTAATTTTATAGAGCATGATGGTTTCAAGCAAACATATGGCATTATCCCAGAAAACGACCATTCCAAATACACCTGTTTATACTGGGGAGGGAAGAGAGGGGACCCACAGGGATATCTGAGCTGAGGAGCGCATGCTTCCTGATTTCTGCTTTTACTCAGTTGCTTTCATTTTATTTTTCGCCAGGAACATACATTTAAAAGATTAGTGAAAACAGTTCATACTGATAAAATACCATCTTTTGTTAGTCCTCAGAGAAAAGCAGAGCGGCTCCCCCTAGCATCTCCAGGGAGGGCACTTACCAAGGTAAACCAAACAATGTCTCCCCACACAACTGCATGTTGAGAAGAGAAGCGAAATGGCATACTCACACATACAACACGGATCTGGTGTCCCCCACCTTCCCAGCGTCTCCAACTGTCAGGGTGTCGTACCCTCTTTCCAGCTCAAACTCCTCAAAAGCGAGCTTGATGACCTACATCCAAAGGGAAGACACAGTTAATAGCACGGTACAGACCTTCCGTGGCCACGGACCTTTACAGTTTCACCGTTAGCTTTGACTTCTTAAGTCGGATGGATACCAAACAATTCCCAAGCTGCCTCCAGTGGCTGCAGGAATTCTCCAGGTTTGGTTGGCCTGAGCCTGAGAATTCTGTGGGATTGGAATGTTCTTTTTGGTTCAGCTTACTGTGAGTTCTAAAATGAGATTAACCTGACCTCACTTAATTTGTGTGTCTATCAATGACAAAGCATAACTCAGGTGATTAAATTAACCAAGAGTAAGCCAATGCAAACAGGAAGAATGCCATTGTCGCTAATGAGGCCTGATTTTAAGGGTACCTTACAATGAATCTTTTCAAATTTACTTGTGTAGTTCTCCCGATACTATTCTTAATAACACAAGAGCTTTCTGAGGCTAAGTTATTATCTAATACTACACTTAGCAGTGCAAAAACCTTGAAGTTTCTTCTCTTCATTTCCCTTTTCTATTTCTGAGAGTGGCACTGAAGGGTTTACCCACACTAGTTAAGTTCTCAGTCAATGAACTGCACCATCAGATCTCGATTAGATAATTGGATGGATGGATGGATGGATGGATGGATGGTGTATAGGTAGAAGCAGGAAGGATAGATAGACAGATAGATGGGGAGGAAGATGGTTAACAAAATGATAACAAGAAGATATATTTCCTTATGTTAAAAACATCATTCAAAAAGAAACATAACCCTGAGCTAATTTCAGCTTTGGTGTATATGTAATAATAATAATAATGGCACACATATATAATATATATCACAATTAAAGAATATTATACATAGTATATATGAGGCATATTTGGATGTGATGACTAACATCTTATTAAATATTAGACGGGTTACTTTTTGACCGACCAACAGACTATAGATATATGAACTCCCTTCTTCATAGACCACAGGAAATTTTCTCCTTAAATAAACAAGCAAACAAATATTCCCTCTGTTGATCAAGATTGTGATCAAGAGGCAAGACGATCAAAGCTGTCAGGAACTTAGGCTAAGTCTTGGAGAACCAGGCATACAAAAAAGATATTAACAGATTATTATAGATAATAGATAAATATAAATATGGATATATAGATGCAATGCACAAATAACAGAGGGTCAATAAATGAGTTACTGGTGATGAAAAGTAACGGAAAGTATATGATATATTAGTTAGATAGATAACTGGATGGGTGGAAGATAGATCAGTGAATGGACAGAGAGTTAAATGGATGCATAGAAGGATGGCTAGATGATAATAAGTAGATTGATAGAAGGATGGGTGGATGTGGACAGATGGTGGGTGATAAATAGGTAGATTAAAGGGTAGATGTGTGGATGACTGGAAAGTGGATAGACAGAGAGATGGATGAGCGGACAATACATAAACATACGGAATGATCAGTGGAAGACAGATGATAAACGGATCAATGGATGCTACATAAGTGATACATTGAAGTCTGGGTGTATGGGCAGAAGATGGGAGGCAGATATCTGAGTGGACAGATGATAATATAGAAAGATGCATGAGTGAGTGACAGAGTGGCCCATGGGGGCAGGTGAGGAAGGGGGCAGATGGGAGAGGGAAAACTGGAATTGTACCTTATGACTGAGTGTGAATGCCTGGTAAGAGGAAATTAAATGCTTCCCTGTTAGACTATTTTTATAAAAAGTAAGTGAGGCTGGAGTGAGGTCAGCGTTTCTAAGACTCATCGTGACATGCATAAGCTAAATACGCTTTAGACGGCTGCTTGTCCCTAGCAAGGCTAATAAGGGATGCACTGTTAATATTATTACAAATTCTTACTAAAATTAGTGACATGGCTATGGCAATTTATTAAAAAACTACTAATTCAAATTGTGGGGTTTGTATGAATGCATTGTTTGTACTGAAACAGGTGTAGTGTTGACA
This sequence comes from Myodes glareolus, assembly GCF_982192425.1. Taxonomy (NCBI): domain Eukaryota; kingdom Metazoa; phylum Chordata; class Mammalia; order Rodentia; family Cricetidae; genus Myodes; species Myodes glareolus. The sequence goes on along the minus strand of NC_142048.1, from coordinate 52,770,787 downwards.
GCTGTCACAACGTTCTTTGAATTTTTCCATATTAAAATGAGAGCTGAGGGGGCTTCTTGCTTCTATTTTCCTCTCTCCTGATTATAGGAGAAAAGGGTCACAGAGTAATGCGGTAAAGAAACCAGGGTGTCACATTCTAGGTTTGTGTTTCCCAAGAGTTTCCTGTATGTCCTATGTAGACCCTGAGGGAAATCTTTTCAAGGCTTGCTAAAGTCACTTTAAGTCACTGAGCACATCCCATAGTGTGCTCCCCAGAGAGGCTGAGGATGAACCCAGCTGAGTCCTGAGATTCAAGCACCTGCAGAAGATGGAAAAGTTCCCAAGTCCTAGCTGCATGGAGAAGCTGAGATCTTGGCACTAAAGACAGCTTTGCAATTCCCCTCTTCCCTGGAGAGGGCACATCGGCTTCTGACTGACTGGTTCAGTGGGAATCTTGTTTTTCTCAGTTTCCTTATTTTCTCTGAAAAATACTTTCTATTCCCTATCAGTGTTCCAAGAAATCCTTCCACAAGGTAGTTTTCAAACTGGAGAAAGTACTTCATTATCACATAAAATGCCTGTCATGCGCCCCATGTTAGGGCCCCTGGGCTAATTCTTCTGTCTGTGTTGTAGTTCACTAAAAACTTATTATTATTATTTTGTCATATTGTATTATAGAGAGACCATCCTAATGTCTTCATATGAATGACAGCTATGTCTCCTCTTCTTTTTGAATCTATAATGAACATGAATCTGCCACAACTAGGATTGGGAGAGAACCTGCACAAGCTGCCAAGTGAATAATCTAGAAAACATGGCTATTTGTGTAAATAAACAATGCCATACTCAATAATGTAATATAGAAATCATCTTGCAACTCTATGGAGACACATGCATCTGTGGCTCCCTCGTACAATGCGTGTGAAAGCTTCCTTGTCTTTTATGTAATTGCTCCTTGTAAACTGGAAGACAGGTGCAGTGGTAGCAAATACACAGCAAATCAGAACTTCAGCTCATTCTGTTTGGAGACCTGAGGTTATCTCAGTAAGTTGTCAAATCAGAAAATCTACTGCGGGTATAGCTATGACATGGGCCGGTCACTAGCAAAATGATGGTAAAGAGTAGAAATAAGGCTAGTAGTTCATCAAAATTCTTGATGCCCCTCAAAATGCTAGTGGGGCTAAATCACAGGCAGCCTGTCTTGAGCGGTAGAGCAGGTTTCTGTCTCTTCCTGGTCCCCACTCAGCATCAGTCATTAGATGGGATGCAGCTGACACTTAGGCAATGCTGTACAGGTGAGGATTTGTGAACAAGCATATTAGTTTTCCATATGTTTACTGTTTGCCTGTATAAGTGCAGTTTTAGGAACTACTACCTCAGTCAGAAGAAAGAGGAAAACTTTACAGTTTTTAAAAACGCAACAGAGAAAAATGAAAATCAAAATAAGTCAAAAGAATGTTCCAAGCAAGGCAAAACAAAACAAAACGGCCACAAGAGTACCATTGAGTTTCATCAAAATATATTGCCTAAGTATTTTTCAATTAAAAAAATCTTTGTTCTAAACCAAAGCAAACCAACCAAACAAAAAACCCAACAACTGACAAATAGGCAACTCTATTCCGCCAGGGCACGTGGAAGCCTTACATAGCAGGCAGCTAGTACTGGTGTTGGCCTTCTAATTTGTTTATCACAAAAAGGTAAGTTCCTTATTATCTCAAAATACATTTCACTGTATTTCACTGAATCCAAATTCAGGCCAAATACCATTAAAGTGGTCAGAGGACATTGTCCTAGAGATTTGGGAGTGAAGGGGACAGAGAGGGTTAGTGCGGGTAAGAAGAGATGAGAGGGAGGCGGGGAAAGGGAGGATAAGGAATGGCAGAAGAGAAAATGCGAGTGAAGAGGGAAAGTGGGAATCTCTTGAGAGACTTTTAAAAGTGTTGATGAGTATAGATATCTATGAGCGGCCAATAGAAAAGCCCACTTGTGCTTAACGTCGGGGATGGCACGTGCTCTTTCTCAGGTTTGCTGTGATCTTCTTAGAGGAGGAAAGATCTTAACTGTTTCCCAGGTCCTAAGTACTAAGGGGAAATACATATGAAATCTTAGCTGGGAAAAATAACTTGGAAAGTGTGTCTCTGATTAAAAAAAAACAAAGAAACTATGATAAAAATTGCCACCTAAACTCAGCCTTTGAAATCTGACAGCAAGGAAAGCATCATATGCCGCGCTATGATTCCATTTTAATTTCACTGCTTATTTTCAAGTCCTGTTTAAAAGTACACTTCTTTTTCTTTTTTAAATAACTGATTGCTTTTATTTTATGTGTATGAATGCTTTGTGCGTGTCTGTGAGTGTATGTGCATGTGTGTTTGTGTGTGTGTGTTTGTGTGCCACATATGTACCTAGTGCCTGTGGACATAAGAAGAGGGCATTGGATTCCTGGAACAAGAGTTACAGGTGGCTGGGAGTCTGTGTGTGTATGTGTGTGTGTGTGTGTGTGTGTGTGTGTGTGTGTGTGTGTATGTGTGTGTGTGTGTGCGCGCGCGCGTGTGTGCTGAAAACTGAACCCAGATGCTGTGTGAGATCAGCAAATGTTCCTCACTGCTGAGACCTCTCTCTAGCCTCCAAGTACTTTTATTTTTCTATGTAATATGATTGGGTGGGAAATAATGCTGAAGGGGGGAAGCTAAGCAGGGAAAAAAATATAATTGTTTTAAAATTTCAAAGATTCTCCTGAAAAAAAATTAGTAAAACCCCCTACATCTTCAACAACAACAACAAAAATCCTGAATGCCTAATTAAGAACTGTGGGTTCCTCCTTCATCCCAAGGATTGGGTTGAGGGTTTAAGATATACAAGCAAGGGGCTCTGGGAACCCAAACCTTCCTGCCATCCGATTCACTCAGCTCTGAGTTGTATTGGAAGGAAGTTGTGTGAATTTCCTCATGAAAGCTAAACAAACAGCAGCTGGGGATTATTAGCACTGCTGCCAAAAGCAAAAGTTTGTGATTTCTTGGGAAGTGGTAGTTATCAAATGGTCTTAATGTTCTTCATGGATTGACTTGAGATCGTAACGACTAGTCATTAAAAAACAAAAAAAAAAACTGGAAAAGGTTAATGATTGATTTAAAAAACCAGCTATCTGACTAAGTGCTAAGTGAGTCTGGCAGAGTCTGGAGGGATGACCCATCTGGAACTCCTATATAAGCTCAGGCGTGACTGCACTGATCCCAGGCTGCAAAATGATGAAGTGTCCTTGGAATTCGCTGGAGTATTTTCTTATAGAAGCAGACAGACTCTCACCCATATCCTATGCTGCCATGAGAACAGGATTCTTATATCACTCCAAAATGTATCTACACCCTACTCACCTCTGCTATGAAAAGCAAAGTAAATCTAAGAAGAAAACAGGTGAGAGAGAGAGAAGCCTTATACAGAGGGCATGACTCCGCTCCTAGGCTGTCTGTTCTCTGCAAAAGGAGAATTTTTGGTTCCTATGGGGTTCTAGAGGCCCAAATGGCACACACAGACAAGTGTGCATGGAAGCTGGTGTCCAGGACACCATCTTTCCTGTACCTCTTGTAGGAAATCACTACATAGCTGCAGGGTTCTGCTATGTTCTTTTACACACTTCTGTCTTTATTTACAAAGTGCATTGTCTCTCCTGTGTATGGATGAGAGGAATCTATACCATAATGTACATCCATTTAACATAAACTGCAAACAGGAAAAAGAGAAGAAAAGCCAGTAATCCTATCAGGGACACAGAATGTTTATGGAACAACAGTAGAGATTACCCAGCTCAGCAGCGAACGTGTGAGCGAGGATGGGGGTGCCAAAAGTTTAACATGACTGTCACATGGAGGGAGGCTGTGGCAGAGAGACACCCAAGAGCCTCTCCTCAGCCCCTGCCACCTAAGCAAGTGGATTCCCTAGCAGAGCCCAGAAACTTATTAAAATGTGTTCTCAGATGTGTGAAACCAAGAAGGGTATTTATTAAAATTGAGAGACTGGGAATTTAAAATTCACAATACAATAACTGCAAAAGAGAGAATCAGAACATCATTAGAAGCTGGCAAAACCCGGAATTAATGCTCACATCAATCAAACAGCGACTAGAGGCGTATCCTAGGCAGGAATAAAAGATGAAAGGGTGGCGGGAGAAAACATGGCAGCTCTCGAGATAAAAGGGAGAGTATTGAAGTGTGTGGAGCTATAACAAAGGGTGGAGGATCAATAATTAGAAAAATCATGGACCACACATTCGACAACTCATTAAAGAGTTGAGGCTGGAGATTAAAGGTGTCTCATTATAGCCCGTGTGAACAAAACACCCCTACAAGGGAATGTGGAGACTACGTCACCTCAAAGCCATTTTGCTCTAAGACGCATTGAAGGGTTCTCTTCACATGCTCAGGAGAATACATGGATTATATTTGAAGAATTACAAATCAAAGATACTTTCCTTTTTTAGTGATACATCAGAACAGGTGATTTATGTGGCCCGGATTAAAAGCTAATGTAGCCTTCTCAGTGCACTTGCTCGGCAGAGGGACTATATTACATGCGGAAGGGAAAACCATTGTAATTTCTCAGATAATCTATTTAGAAGCCTCACTGTCATCCAATTGGCTTAAGGGTACACTACCAACATGAATAATATTTAAGGGGTGAAGACCTAGCGAAATACACATTAAACTAGAAAAGAAAGGGCTCGTCGATAAAAATAAAATAAAAAGGTCCGCATTTACTCTAACACAGTAAACAACATATTTGAGTGTTGGAGAACGAGACCAATGTGGAGCTCTGGGGTTGGGCCCTGAAGTCCACATCTCCTCATCGGAAATGGAGCATCAGCCGGAGGTGAGAGTTGGGCACCCCCTGATGCAGATGGCTCCAGGCAGCTGGACGCAACTACAGCTCATGCCAGAGCTGAGCAGAGCCTCAGGGAGCTTGGGCTGAACAGAATGAACCTGCCTCATGGTGCATGCTGTCTGTGTCCCTCCTAATGGTATATAGCAAGCATCTATACTCAGTGAAGAGAAATAGGCTCTCTGAAAGGCGTTACAAGATCAACACTGCTGTAGAGAGAGGAGGGGAATGTGGAAGTGATGACTGATTCTTACCTCGGGCTATTGGCCATTGGGTTGTTGGGTTATTGGTTAGAAGTTGGGCAAATACATTATTTACAGTCAGTGTGAGACAAAGTTCAGAAAGTCGCGGTTACAGAGTTTTTTGAGACAGAGTCTCGCTTTGTACCCTTGGCTGACTAGGAACTCACTACACAGACCACACTGGCATACAGCTCATGGATGTTTCTGTCTCTGCTTCTCAAGTGTTTGCATCAAGCAGAGGTTCTCAACATATGGGTCACGACCCCTTTGGGGGTAGCATATCAGACATCCTGTTTATCAAGATATACTTACATTATAATTTATAACAACAGCAAAATTACAGTTATGACATAGCAATGAAAACTTTTATGATTGGGGTCACCACAACATGAGGGACTGTATTAAAGGGCTGCAGCATTAGGAAGGGTGAGTTAAAGGCTTATACCACCAGGCCTGGATGGCTATTGGTCTATTACATGATCATTTACCTTTAGCCATGTCTGTAAATAACTCTATTTCCCCTAAGCTGGAACACATACATACTGTGAATGTGTACACACACAAGAAGTGCCTGCGACAAGACCCCCAGGCTAGGAGTCCCACAGGTAAGAAGATACAGCCCACAGCGGTGATGCAGGGACTGGGCTACAGTGACTTGCTTCTTATTTTAATTTTTTTTGTTTATTATTCTTTGCATTTTTAAAAAAAATCTTAAATATTTTAAAATGCATATAAAATAAAATCGCATAAAGGCACAATGAAACCATTTTGTGTCAAACCATTTGAATGCAAATATTGGAATCATATGCCTTATCTCCATTGGAATAATAGCTTCCCTATGATTTGGGATGAGACTTTCTTTACAGGACGCTTCAAGAACTGAACAACACTGCAGGTATTAAGTGACCCTTGAACTTGGCTAAAGCTCTAAATTTTGTAAATAACATATACTGCTAGTATTATGAAAAAAATCATAGAAATTGAAATAGCACAATCTATATAGTTAAAGCAAATAATTGGAATTTTAAGGACAAATTCAGTCATAAGACACAATAGATGAGACCTATTTGAAAGATATTGGCAAACCAGGAAACCCATGCCGGGTAGCTTTGGTGAGAAGTGAACAGGGAGTGAGTATTGTTCTTTATTAATTTCATTCATAAGAATGCCTTTTAAAGTTGTGATAAGGTAAAGCTAAGAATTATGATAAGCACAGTGAACTAAGACCTACTATATACCATTTGAGAAAAAAGTTAGCTGAAACTACTTGATTATTTTTCTGGGCATTCATAGTATATTTATTCTAGAGAATGTCTACAACCTTTATTATGTTATGAATATTTTATGCTAAAATTGAAAAACACAAAATTAGTATTTTGCGTAAGGCAAATACTGAGGAAATGTCCCCCTGTGAGCCCTGAGCCATAGCTTTCTACCATGGTGTCGTCTGGCAAAGACAGCAGAGACGGTGCTACTTTCTTCTGGTGGAGGGCTCAACTCAGACAACTCAGAATTCAGAGCTGTGGCCGGGCGAACACATTCAAGAGAAATTAGTCTTCGAAGCTGAAATGATTCTCACACCTGGCCCTTATGAGCCTTGACGGCAGCGGTCAGGACTGGCTGCCATCCCCTGCTTTGTTTGTCCCCAAACCTTTGACCTTGAGGACGAAACCACTTTCTCACTGCCTTTGGGCCTCCCGTGATCCAGGAGTAGAGTTGGCAGTTGCTGGATGGGACTCCTAAGTGCATCGGTGTTAAGGGTGAGATAAAGTCTGATGCTAGGGGAGCGCTGGGACGGCAGGCCTCTGGGTGAGACATGGATCTTATACACAGGAACTCATGGCCCTGTGGTTGCTAACACAAGCCCTCTACGAGACCAAGAGACTTAAAGCTTCTATTATGGAGGGGGCAGGGTCTCCTGATTCCTTTAGCTGACAAGCTAATGGCAGTTGATAGCTGCGGATGGAGGAAGAGTCGCTTTCCTTTGGAAGGCTGTCGTTGGTAGGTCTCTCATGCTCCCACGGAAGGTGCCTCATGTAAGAGTATAGGAGCAACACTAATTGGATTTAGTGAACTAAAAGAAACAAGTCAAAAAGACAAATAAAGAATGCAGGTGGAAGATAAAAATTGGGGGAAGTGGCTAGAGGGAGGAAGTAGGGCATGAGGATAGATATGGTCAAGATACATTGCACACATGCGTGAAATTTTCAAAAATAAATAAAAATAAACAAATAAATAGACTAATCACAAGTTACCACATTGGGGAAAAACAGTGGCATTCCTTTGAAGAACATGTTCTCAATGACTGAAACAGAGTCTGAAGGATATTAAAAGTGGTCAGTGGTAAAATAGCTTTATAAACCTTTCTATACTTGGAGAAAGAGCTAAGCACTTGACAATATTTTCAGGTTTGGGAATGACAGCTTCCCAACACCAGGCCTGTGGTCTAGATGAATGGTCTCCACGTCTAGCAGAGGTGGGGCTGCTGACCAGGATTTCCTTGAACACTTAATGAGCTCTGATTATTTTCTAGTTCTGTCTTCATCACAAGCTGTATCTGACGTGTCTGAACCAGAGCTGGCTTGTTTGCATGTATTAGCGGAAGCTTTGTGGTGGCAATGGCAACCATAGACTAGGTAGGATGGTTCACGTGTGCAATCCCAGCTCAGGGGAACTGAAGGTACAAGGAAGGAAAAGAAGTTCTAGGCGAAGATTTAAGACCAGCCTGGACCACGAGACCCTGCCTCAAAAAGATATGAAAAGGGAAACGGGAGAAAGCAAGTTAGAAAATAGCTCATAACTACCAGTCTCCACTTCCCGAATGGAGTTACAGTTCACTTGGGCAGCCATCTGACTATATCTTGCTTCCGAAGCTGGATGGAGGCCTGCCAGCCCAGCAGCCAGGTGTGAGGTTACCTGGTCAGGAAAGCAATTATCAGGTTGGCAGATTCTGTAGTCATGGTAACAGGGTGAAGAGAATAAGGCCAGAGCTCAGCTCTGATGCTTCCCTCTCTCCCACCTGCAGTTTCTCATTTCCTGGGAGTGTGAAGAGAAGGTGTGAACGTGTCCTCTCCCAGGCCTACACAAGCCTCCATCAGCTTTCCCTCCCAGCCATTAATACACCAGAACGGATTAAGAAATTTGAGATCAAATGAGAGGACAGTCCTGGACAAGGACTACATGGGGATGTCTGCATTCAGATGATGGATTCTCTGCCAAGAACGAGAAAAGGGCTGTGCTCTGCTGGTCCAGAGAGATGCCAGGGCTCTATGGAGCTTCTGGCACTATCTGCCTCCTGCATCCCCCACCTTTGATCCTCAGCCCGGGCCCCTTGCTCTGTTCTGTATTTTCCCTATTTTTCTCTACAAACACAGACACACATGCACACATGCATGCACGTGCACACACACACACACACACACACACACACACACACACACACGTTGCGGGAGGCAAGCCATATGAAAACGCATCTTTGAAGTGAAGATAAGATTGGAGGCGTAATCCATGACTTACTTGGCCTAGCCTGGGGTAAGTTGCCAGCCTAGGGCCCCAACATAACAATATCCTAGACTTTTGAAAGCAAGTCATTGAAAATCAGCATGCAAAGAGTCACTGAACAAGTACCATGAAGTGACATTACCCCTTCTTGCTACTGGGCACAAAAGTATGCCCTGGAGACGCTCACTCGCCTTCTGGGTAAAAGACTAACGTGGGGCTAACTTAAACCCACCCTTTTCCTAGAAGGAAAAGTGTCATAGTACATCCTCCAGGAAAGGCTGTGTCTCACCCGTGGGCAGTGATGGAGTCAAAACTCAGCTACTGAGTTTTTAAGTTCAAAAAATACACCTCTCAAACATAATTTCAAGTTTCAGTTTCTTAAATCAAAGTTGGGCCACAAGTCTATGAATGTTTCCTAAAAGGTTTGCCTAACTCTATGTGATCTTTGGATTTATGTTTCTTGCAGTGTTGAGGATCAATGCCAAGGTATTGCTCACACCAGGCGAACACCCTTGAATGATGCTACGTTCCTACTCCTGTGTGTTTTTAATGAAGTCATGAAGTCACCGTAGGCACACATGTAAAGATGTCTATGACCACGAAAACGGAGGCTTTTTCCCCCAGAAATCACTGTGGCTAACCGGAATATCTAGTTTAGAAATTAAGGTCTAACTGAATTTAGAAATGCTCTTAGCTGCCACACGCACATCTTTGGTCCATGGCAGGCCTCCTTGGGTCAGTTCTCTGACATGTTCAGTCTGCAGTTCGTCTTGCTTCCTTGCAAAGCTGTGCTCAGGGAGGAAGTTTCGCTTCTCCTAGGGCTGTGTCCTCATCCACTGGCCCAGTGGCACACTCCTTTGCTCATTCATTCACTGTTTCAATGCAAATGACTTCCCTATGAGGTGGGACTATGCCCTGGAAGCATAGTTCAAATCAGCTTTTTCTCTTTTAAATGGCTTTTGTGTGGGTACTGTTTTTTACAGCAATGGAAATAGTAACTAATGTAACAGTTTAGGTAAAATGCTTGTCCCCACGCTTGCTACTCTGAAAGTCCTGCACACTGAGGTGTGCTCCTGAAGGGATTCCTCTGTATCCTGCAAAAGATGATTTGTTCCTAGCACAGATTGATGATCTGTGGATCACCCTGCAGATCCCAGCTGCTGGCTATGGCGTGTCACCAGAGTGCTTGCTGACACTCAGGCTTTAGTTCCCACGGCTAGTCCACACATAAAATTGCCTTCTTTGGACTCAGGCTGGACAAAGGTTTTCATTTATTTTTATTATAAATTGAAGTTTTTTTCTGATCTTTACTCCTCCCACCATAAGCAAGATGGTAAGTACAGGCACAGCCGACAGTCCAGGTGCATAATGACACGTCACCCACACACAAACACCAGACTTCATTCTGAGCCACTGCACAAAGCCTCTTGGCGATATTATTTAAAGCTATGTACAAACTCATTACAGAACAATGAGGGGGAAAATACCTTCTGACCAAACAGCAGAAGCAATGAGAAAGTAATTATATATTATTGGGACTGGTGATATGGCTCAGTGGGAAGACGTGCTTGCCACCAATACTGAAGAACTAAATTTGATCACATGGACCTGACCCCTCTATGAGACCCACATAATAGAAGGAGTGAATTGATTCCTGCAAATTTTTCTCTGACTTCCACATGGGCACCAGGGCATGTGCACATATGTGTGCACACACATAATTAAATATAATCAAATATTTTAAAACATAATTCTATAATGCATTTATCGTATGACCATGGCATGTCGAAGTCAACCTCACCCCTATCATAAGCCTATTCCTGCTATGTCACAAATGGTACCTGCTGTCAGAAAAACAGAAGACACTGGGTGACAAACAACAGGATGGAGTTCACAGCTGTGATCACAAATGTTTATGCGACTGTTCCCTGTGATCCCACTAGTGAAATGGCTCATTCCATCCTAGAGCATCCTAGCACTGGATAAAGGGTATCAGAAGGTGCTTGGTTAGTGTAACACGGACAAGAAGTCTAAAACTGACTGTATTAGCTACTTTTCTGCTGCTGTGCTAAGATGCCATGACCAAGACAATGCATAGAAGGAAGGAGTTAGTTGGGTTTATGATTTCTGATGGTTGAGAGTCAACTATGGCAGGGAGGTGTGGCAACAAGAAGTAAACATGGTGGTCAGAACACTGTCAAACCACAAGAAGGGAGCAGAGACTGTGGACTAGGAATGGTAGGAAGCTTTGGGACCTCCAAGTCCATCCTTTGTGACAAACTTCCTCCAATAAGGCCACATCTCTTAAGCATCCCCAAACAATGCCACCAACTGGGAACCACATATCCAAATGCTCAAGGCTAATGGGGACAGCTCATTCAAACTACACTGCATTGGCCAACTCACCTCTTTAAATAATAAACTTTCAGTGCTCTTTTGGAGTTGTTCTACCAGGCTCACAGAACTGATTGAGCGGACAGCATGGGACACTGCAAGGCCATAATTAAGACTTTTATAAAATAGAACACATGTTCTTTATTTATTTATCTAATCAATTCATCTGTGTCTACTGGCTTATTTTATATATTAACAAAATAAATTCACTTCGATTGATAGATATTACTGCAACATATGGGGCGACTTTGCTTAAAATGTCATTTTTTTTTAATCCTAAAATTGAAGCCTACCAGTGCAACATGTCTTCTACCAATTATCTTCACTTTTTGATTTTTCAGTCTCGTCAATAGCGCCATGCTTTACACACATTCATAATCAGCCATAGCTGTTGCATTCATTTTGGACGCATATCAAGAATTGTAATGGAACCATGCACGTTATGTTTCCCATGAAATTTTAAAAATGTAAGGAAATTAAATGTCAAGTGCAGCTGACAATCCTATTTGTCTTTACTCTAAATAAGAGCACCACACGCAGGTATTCCTAGTGTGCCCAGTGACTCATGGCACGAGAGTGGTGCTGGCATGCCAGTCAGTCAACACAAAGGCAACCAAAGCCACCACCTTGAGTCAGAAGAGTCCCAGATCTTTGCAAAGGTTTCTAAGCACTAGTATGTATGTTTAGTGGAGGGACACAAGCCATGTGTATTGTCCTCGTTCAGAAACCTCAGTGCAGAAAGGGAAAGTAACTGATGTGTAGAGGCGGGAGTGGGAGAGAGCAGGACTCTTCAGCCGCGTCATCATGGTAGGGATGGGGAGCATCGCAGAATAGTTGGTAGTCATTAACAAAGCCCATGGTCTACAACACCAAACTTTCCTGTATTAAATCATGAGTCTGACTTGCTTATTAAATGAGTGGCTTGTGTCGGGGTCCTTCGAACATTAAAATGGCTTATTGTCAATAAGAAAGCAGAGAGTTCATTGTTGCGAATGAGGCTACTTCTTGGCCAGAGTTGGAAACAGTGTCTGATTACAAGTCGGAGCTAAAATAGGAGTCAGAAATCAAAACAAGCCTTTAAATTCTGCCCGTGGGTGCACATCTCCTCCCTGTCTTTAATATTAGTGGTCTACTCAGTCTTCCCAGGGTCTGTGGGGAAGATGATCTTCATAGCTCTTCCACGGCAGCTGAGGGTTTTATGGTGTGACAATCATTGACTCACCCACTGCCACACAGAAGGAGGAAAATCAGGAATGTGATCTCGGTTATTCCGCCCCAGGGGCTGCTCTTTGACTTCTCTCTCTTCTCTCCTTCCCTCCCTCCCTGCTTCCTTCCATCCTTTACTACTTCCTCTCCTCCTCCTTTCTCTCTCTCTCTCTCTCTCTCTCTCTCTCTCTCTCTCTCTCTCTCCCAGGACTGGAAATCAAATTCAAGGCCTTGAATGGGCTAGTCAAAGTCCACACTGTTAACCAGCAAGAATGTCTAATAATTTATGTATCTCTGTATGAAGTACACTCCACAGAGGATAACATTTATTCATCAGTAATTTATATTACTGACTCCCAGGAAATTGTGGAATTGTATTATAAATAACTTCAAAAATTGCTAGGTAAGCAAATGAAGAATTCTCTTTAAAATTGCAAACTGTCTGAGTCTTGTGGGATAACACACTAGGAGGCATCAGGAATTCTGCATGGAGAACTAGTTCCCAAAGTAGTCAGGTTTGAATGAGTTAATTTTTAACTGGTGAGTTGCTGTTGTCCTGTTTGTAAAAAGCCATGCATCCTCTCCATTTCTGTAACATTACTGTGAGAATCAACACAAATTAGGTCATTTCTGTTTCAATATCAATTGCCAAATAAGACACATTCATACTCTGAATACTTGTTTATCTATTTTCTGTAAGTTTAAGGCCACAGACACAGAAAGCACAACACAGATGGAGGTTGGTGTGGAGCACAGGGGGACCAGAGAGCCAGCTGCAGGGCCATGGGGACCTCATGGCCTCCCAACAGAGAAACTTGGCCACTAATGTGACCATCACCCTTATCAGGTTTGAGCCTGTGTTTGTCTGTCCTTCTATACTATCTGTGTGCCTCAGTGTCTCTCAGGATTGACCAGATTTAAGGCCTGATTTTAGAGGGGAAATTTGAAAAGATCCACTTGTAAATTATAACAGAAAAGGGTAAAAAGCAGGAAAGAGAGAATGAGGCCGAGAACCAAGATTGAAAGAGACACTTGAGGAAGGAAGTATGAAGATGTGACAACGCTAAGAGACCTAGGACAGAAAAGAGTTGTCCTCGGGGTCACAGGCCACACTCACCTGAAAAGCAGCAGTGAGATTTGGACCTAAATCAAGTTGGTAGAAATATATAGTCTTAGATTGCCATGGTTCTTAATGAGAAACCTTCTCTCTTGCTTTTTGTTGTTTGACTGTGTGGGTCAACGTCTCACTGTATTGCCCAGGGTCCCCTCAAATTCACAATCTGCCTTGCAGCCTCCCTCAGCTGGGCCTGCTAATAAGTCTCATTTCCTATTTCTGCTGCTGCAGTAGTAGGCAGGGTAAGGACAGACTATCAGATAGAAGGTGTTTACAGGAAGGGGGTGCTATTCTGGAAGAATTTTAATCCAGCCAAGGTCATTTCTCATTTTAAAAAAAATCATTCTGCATTACCTTGATCAGAGAAAATCATTCTGCATGACTCTGATCAGAGAAAATCATTCTGCATGACAAAGGCTGTTGGAGGGGTGTGGACATCAAGAATTCAGGAAAAAGATGGCGGAAAAGAAGCCTGAGACATTAATACGAATGAATAAGCTGTAGGCCTGGATCGGGAAGTTAGTCTGGGAGACCACAGCAGACAAATCACACAGAAACTATGCAGAGAAAGCCTGCAGCTCACTTGCAGCACAGACAATGCATTCTTTGCAGCCAACCAAGTGAAGGAGAATAAGGTCTTTACTGCTGGACACCTACACAGGAGGACTTGAGGGATGGGGGCAAAGTTCTCTACTTCAGCAAAGTCTGCCACAGGCTTGGCAGTTCATATGCAAAACTCTTCCTTATCATGGTACATGACATGCCCATCTAATTGCCAGCGCTCAGTTAGTTAAGGATGAATGATACATAAATAGCATATTCTTCAGAATGATAATGTGCAGAGACAACATCACTCTTCTTAAATATGACTGACAGACAGACAGGATCAGGAAGTGACTAACAGGATTAGCGATTGCTACGTAACAGAGCACAGTAGCCACACATGGGGAAACTGGCGGGCAGGGACACAGTATTCCAAAATAACTCGGAAAGCTGAGTTAATGTAGGGCATCAAAATGAAAAGAAGAAAGAAGCAAAATAAATGAGAAATGAATAATCACGCCCCAAAGAGTCATTTAAATAAGTGTTTGGTGTGACTCTCAAGCTCCTCCAGGGCTCCTAACTAAGCTCCTCATTAGACATTCTGTCCATTGGAATTAATTATTAGATGGAACCAGACACCATGAAGCTTCAGAAAAGTCTCCCTCATAAACACAATTCCCCTTTCCGGCCAGACTAGTAAAAAGGCAGCAAGGATATTACAGAAATCTGTGGGACTTCTGTCCTGTGAGCTGACGGCTCCCAGCTGACCTCCATCTTCTTTCTAGGTAAGAACCTTATAGGACACACTAAACTGAAAGATTAATTTTCTGTTTTTGAGAGTTTCCAAGCTAAATGTAATGTCCAGTTCAACACGTGAAAGTGTTTTTAAAATCAAACATCTGGAGCTGGAGAGATGGCTCAGCAGTTGCGAGAATTTGCTGCCCTCACCGGTGGCTTGGGTTGGGTTCCCAGTGCCCACACAGTGACTCATTACTGTCTATAATTCCAGTTCTGAGGTATCCAACACATTCTTCTAACCTCAGCGGCACCAGCCACACAAGTGCTGTGCTGACATACAGAGGCACACAGCAATAAAACTTTAAAAAAATTCAAAATGTAGGAGTTGACATTTTTGCTTTCTTGTCCCTAATTCAAATATATAGGCCATTACAAATTAGAAAAAAATCCTATTTCATAAGCTTCACATTCCTTAATTTTAAACATGACCAGCTCCCCTTGAAGGGCAAAATTATCTACAAGACTCTCCCCTGCATATGGAGAGTGTGTTGAATCAGTAGTAGTTGTTTGGGAGTTGGTTTTCCTAAAATAGCTGTGCCTCCTCATCCAGCAATGGAGTGGACTGTTTGCTCCAGTTCCCCTGTCTCAGATGGAACGAGCTCGAGATGCTCTAAGTCTGTGTCACTCTAAGTTGGGGCTTGTTGAGTTCCTGTCTTTGGAAGCACTCCCAAGCATGGCTGCCATCCAGGCCCTTAGCTGCCCCATGGGTTCCATCTCACTCTGGAGCTCCCTCTTCAGCATTCCCCCTTGTTTTCTGTTCCTGCATGACTTCGCCTCCCAAATTGGCCACTGGGCACCCACTCTACTTTCGGACCTCGTTAAATCCACCCAGGTGAGGAAGCAGCAGAGTTGGGAACCTAGCTAAGTTCCAGATGTTATGGGAACTGGGAAGCATCCGTAGGGAAGGGAGCTTGCCACAGCAGTTGAGAAGCATGGGACTTGGAACCATGCTAAAGCAGGCCACTGGACTCTTGTTTTCTTCCAAGGATAACATTTATTTTTATTTTTAACCATACTTACTATATACTTAATATCTTTACTCAAAACCATCTTTATTTTCTCTAAACCACTGCAGTTACACACTTTGGCCATCATACCCTTTGGTACTGATTCAGGTACCCACTGGTGTTGAACCTTCTGGGTTTCTCTCTCTCTCTCTCTCTCTCTCTCTCTCTCTCTCTCTCTCTCTCTTTCTCTCTCTCTCCCCCTCTTTTTCTTCTTTCTCCTCCTTCTTTCTCTTCTTCTTCCCTTTTTTCTTTTTCCTTTTTCTCCTTCATCTCCCCTGTTCCCTTCTAGGATGGGAGATGAAACCAAGATTTTTTTCCTAATGCTAATCAGGCACGTGAACCTTTTTACAATTAATTTTTTTTTTAGCCCTTTTTACTTTTCAAGAAAGTCTCCCTCTAAGCCCTCTAGGCTGCCTTGAGCGTACTCCAGTGCTCAGGCAGACAATGATCTTATCATCCTCTATTATCCTCCTGCCTCAGCCTCCTAACACCTGGGAGGACTCATTTGCATAATTTAGCCTGGAGGGAGGGGTGTTTCTCCTCTACTCTTCATGGTTCATAATGCCTGGGGTGGCGATGTTCTCTCTTGTGACGCTTGGCACTCACTTGGATTCTGTGACCTGAAATTTTCCCCGCCCCTGAGGACCTCCTCATAGTTCTTTTTTTTTCTATTTTCCAAGTAAAACCTTTTCTTCATCACCTTTTATATCTCCAAATATACATGGAACATTCTTGTTAAATAACCCAATTGTACAAAGACAGCTACTTCTCTCTTCTGATCTGTATTCATGTATGGCTAACTGTGTGGCGTGCATTCCATAATAATAATAATAATAAATTGTGACTCTGGAGCTTCATTAAGTTTGATTTTCATATATCTTGATGTGTGGTGAGGAGTATTTTTCAGAATTTCTTTTAAACTGTAATTGCTTTGATTGTATAGTAAGTGGAAGCTTTGAGCACAGAGCAGCAGAGGAGCAGCAAGAATTAGGGACGTATTGACAAGAAAGGATTCAGAAATCCAGGAAGGGGCGGGAGGAACGGCTGAGCAATTAGGACCATAAGCTGCTCTTCCAGAGGACCCAGGTTCATTTCCCAGCACCACACCCATCTACAACCACAGTTCCAGAGAAATCTCATGCCCTCCTCGGGCCTCTATGGGCACCAGATGTGTGGCGCACAGACATATATGCAATAAAGCATTCATACACATAAAAATAAATAAATAAATATAAATTTAGTAAGAAAGCCATAAAGGTCCTACTAGCAAACTTTCTACTGGTGGTGTGAAGTAAAAATTGACAAAAAAAAAGTTGCTGAGAGTAGGAATTTGCTTAAAGTTCTGGGCAGGTTCTCTCCTAATGCATCTTCATTTATTATTCTCCTCATAGCCTTGGTAACAGTAGGAAAAGTACAGGCTCTTCCCAGACAGACACGTGATAGCAAACACTGGGTGTTGAAATATGGTATGCAGGACTCTTTAAATGCCATGCTGCATAGACACTGTTCTACTTTATAGATAAGTGTGTAGATGGATGAAAACATTGCATATTGTGTATATAGTGATATGCAATGTAAACAACAGTATTATTTATATTATATATGCATAGTTTCATGCAGTCACATATAATTTATAACAGATTACAGAATATATATGTGTTAGTGTTTATCAATGTACATATTTATCTATGTCATTTTCCTACCATCTATCAGTTACATATATTCACATATCTTACACGTCTAGCTTCTCTCTTTTTATTGTACTAGGCCCTTGTCCTGCTTACTGAGTGGTTCTCTGTCTGCTGTGCTGGTGGACAACCTTGTTGTCCCCACACACTTGAAGATGCGCGATGGCCTTGGGGCTGGATCTCTGAGTGCACAGAGCTGTCTAGCAGTCACATGCTAATCAGAACTTGACCCTCCATGGCAGGATGACATCTTCATGAGCCGAGGGCCCTAAGCAGCACTCTGGGACTTTAACACGCGGCCAGGTTAAAAACCAATTAGCATTCCCAGCAGGGGCAATGACTCACCAGTCCTCAAGAGGCAGGATAAAGATCAAGAGTCTATGGTGAATTTAATGTTAAGGTAATCATAGTTATATCCTATGCACTGACTTCACAGGAAAATTCACAGGCCAAGCTATATTATAACTGACAGCAGGGCATGGGAAGCCACCCTCAGATAAGAACAACAGCACCCCACATTGATTATGCTCTGCGAATCCAGATGGACTCTATTGGCTGCCCTGACAGTTCAGACAGGAGAGGGATAAGCCTGTCACCAGGGGGCTTTTGTGCCCGCCAAGCCTCTTTCGTGACACCCTCTCCATCTCATCAGTACAGCAGTCAATGGATTAAGGGCCGCTCTGTTTACTCAGCTCCCCAGGCCCCGTCTAGATTTAACACCTACACAGGGGAGGTGTTTGAGAGGAAATGAATGAAAAACAAGCCTGGTAGGAATCTCTAATAGGGCTTGACTGCTCAACAAGGGTCAAGCCAATAATGTCCTGATTGCCAGAACCTTCCTCCGAGGAGGCCCTTGCCTAGCACAGACAGCCTGCACACTGTATCATTCCGTAGTTTCTTTTTAAGTCAAAAGCTACTTGGTTAAAAACCCACCTCATTTAAAGATGCACTAACTTGCTACCAGCTAACATAATCCAGCCTGTGCTGCACACTTGGTAATCTGGGTATGTCTCTTTTCAAAGCCCCTTTAAGATACTTGGAGATTCAAAGACTGTGACCTTAGATCTCAAGTTAGAGGTGGAAAGTGGCCAGGTGTGTCTAACATATCATCAGGCAGTAATTGTAATAATTTCCCTTCCCAATTTGTCTTTATTTTGTTTGTGTCTTTCTTTTTAAAAACGTAAACTGCAAGAAATTTGTACTTACTTATTTTTAAGTCAGGGCCTCATGTAGTCCAAGCTGGCCTCAAACACACTATGCACTGAAGATGACCTTGAACTGATCTTCCTGCCTCTGGCTCCTGGCTCCTGAGGACTACTGATGGGTACCACCATTCCCAGTTGCTACAGTGCTAGAATGAAACTCAGGGTTCTGGGAATCTAGATAAACTCTCTTATAGTCCAGCTATACCCTAGCCACTTCCCTAATTTTTCTCTAGCATGTAGGTTGTCCTAAATTATAAATCCATCATGGTGAAAAGAAGTAGGGAGAAAAATATTGTTTCAAATTGAACATATATCCAAAGTATCCCCTGTGTGTGCATAGATTCTCCATCAGTCTCCCCCACTCCCTCTAGTTTGAGTACAGAGCACTGCAGTACTCATTAAGGTGTTAGAACTATTAGGTTTTTAAGTTGTTGAAATGCTTAAACGGGTGTCCAGCGGGCTGTCCCCACAGTCAGGTGCTCTCTGGACCAAGTGCACATGAAACGCTCAATCAGATGCCTGTGAAGGGCGACATCCCCACAGAGCCACCAAATGTGCTTGTCACAGTGCGTTTGTGCTCACAGGCCCTGTCCTCGTCTCCGTCTCCAGGCAGGGCTCCTAAATCTCGCTATGAAACTCCCCAATCACATAGCCTGACACTGATAAATTCATTGTCCCCCGGGAGCAACTATCCGAAAGGAGCCCCGCCATCACTGACTAAACACTGAAGGAACTTCGCAGTAGACGGAAGTCTTACCCAACAGGGAACAATGATGAGAGGTAAGGAAGAAAGGAATTCTGCCCTAAGTAATAAATACCAGCACATTTGACACCATCTCTTCTGACACGAGACGAGGGTGACCTTTTCCACTCAATGTCTGCTGTATTCTGTGCCCATGGATGAGAACCTTATCCTTACTACTGACAAAGCTTCCTGAGAGGTCCTGGGACCTGCCTGATGTCCATCCTCATCCCTGACACATGGCAGCAGAAACCCACAGACATTACCCTGATCTATGCAGCCTGGTGTCATAAAGAAGTCATGACAAAGGCCTGCCTTGCGCTATGCCGGGCACAGAGAATCAGCTGGCAAACATTCTCCTGTGCATGGGGCTCAGAAGTGGTGTCTTCATAGCGGCAGATCACATGCCCTGTTAGCAGAGGGGCAGGAGGACGTCAGGGCCAGGCAGGAAACCTTCAGGAGAGGTTTCCTTTAGAGCTTTATTGCACAGTAACTATAGCCAACAATGTCTAGGTCAGATCACCAAGGACGGCGATTATTCAACACTTTCATCATGAAGAACTGATGGCATTTAAGATGATGGACATGTTAAATAGTTTGAATTAATAATTATGGCCGATTTGCGTAGAACAAAAAACCCATACTAATTATTATCTATCCATTAAAAATACTGACGTTCATGCTAGTAATGCCAGAAAACCTAAGATGATTTAGTAAGATGGTATCTCAGAAAATGAAGTCAAATACTACTCATATTAGTATTAAATTTGTCAAAAATCTTGACTTCAGAGCTAAAACTATCCCTTATCAAGGACTCAAGTGAAATCTCTTCATTTCTGTTGTGCTCAGAGTGTGAAATGTACCTGTAAACTCGTGTGTTGAATACCTGGTCCCCAGTGGTGTCTCTGCTTTGGAAAGCTCTGAAAACCTTGAAAGGAAGACTGTGGTTGAAGGAATCGGGTCACCTTGAGAGGCAGAATGTGGCTGTAGGAATCAGGTCACCTTGGGAGGCAGAGTGTGGCTGTAGAATTTGGGTCACTGGGGCAGTATTTTGAGTGTCATAACTGATCCCCAGTCTTCTCTTTGTTCTCTTGATTCCAGGAAGCCACATAGGGATGAAGCTGCCTTGCTCCTCCATTCCTCTTCTTCATGATGGCTTCCTGAGAGCGAGTTTGTCACCTCTAAAGCCCATTCAATGTCACTTTCCCCACTGAGCCATCTCCTTAGTACCTGCTCTTGTGTTCAGACATATCCAGCCCTCTTCCAAATGTGATTTGAAAGGCTACAGAGTCTATGCTTTCATGTGCTTAGGGTGCAGCACTGTAGATGTGGGGTGGAAGGAGGTTGCACAGGTACACAGTCCCTTAGGAAGACAAAGGTCTCTGTGCTGATGGGACAGGTGTGATCTGCATGATGGTGGAAGGATGGGTATAAGAGTTGACTCCCCAGAGAGCCAATGAGTGCAATCATGCACATTCTCTCCCAGGGATGATGGGACAGACTGGTCTGCACAAGTTCCATAGATGATCCTGCAGTCATGTTCTTCGCTACAATGTCGCATGGAAGTCACTTGAGCCATTACCATGGGGAGTAGGAGCTGGAGAGGGACTCAAGTTGGTCTAGACTATACTTTCAATGTCTTTGAGTTCATAATTGCTCCAACATGGTTACAAACAATCCTAGTCAACAAAAGCCACAGTGCCCATCTTGGCTTGTTAAGTAGAAGGTTCATACCCCTCAGCCCCAGATACCTACATTCTCAGCAGGTTCTCTCCACCCCCATAAGAATCTGTACCTATGCTGAAGCAACCTGTATTTAGCAGCCTCCTCAGAGTCTACCCTATCCTTGACACTAGATCTTCTGTCTCAGGTATGACAGCCAAAAATGTCTCCAGAGAAGCTGCTGGGTGGTAAAGTCACCCACAATAGAGGACCACTGATAGATGGTAGAGTTTAGTAATAATCATAATCATAATAATTCTTTATTTGACAGATTCTTTTTCATAGCTGATTAGCCTAGACATTTGACTTTTCTGCACAAATATTTAAGTAACATGTTGAGAAAAGTGCATTCACGTACTGCTACATATTGGGACTTCTGTGTATCACTGAGGTCTTTTGTTGAGGTTCAGAAGCAAATATCTTTCCTTTCACTAGCCATTTAGATAAACATTGAGATGAAGCAGTGAAGATAAATTTTTAGGGGCATTTGGCTGACTGAGCTCCTGGGGGTGAGGATGGCCCTACTCTTAAGAACTTGACTTTCGGGGGGACACAGAGTTGGGGAAGGAGGCTCATCCTGAGGACTTGGGGTACCCCTCTTCTTAGGACACACTCTCCATTCCGCCAGTGTACAAGACAGAATGTTTTGGGTCAATAAGATGCACATAGCATTGACTTTGAATTTCAAACTTCAAATTTACAAAGATTGCTTAAACATTTGGCTGTCTAGGCTGAGCTAAAAGGCTGGTGTGGTTTATAAAGCCAGGGTACCACAGTAAAGAATACACATGGTGATGATGACTGTCTCTTCCCCTCCCCAAAGATGAAACTTGATGGACAGAACACACCTGGGTAAGATTATTTCTGGAACCAGTTATCTATGTAAATACAAGGATCCTGGCTAATTAAATTTTAATACTGTGCATATTATACATGTACATCTTATTTGCATTTATCTACAAATGATAAATTATATACACCCTAGATAATTGTATGTCAGAGAAAGGTTTGGCACTCAGTGTCCTCTTCACTGACAGATCTTCAGGAATACCAAATATCCCTCTGCATAAGGGGCTTTTGAATGACGTTCCTTTTATTGAAAGCTGTGTGTTACAGTTTCCCAAAAAACATAGCAACAGTTTAGAAAACTAGACTTATCATTATTTCATTAAAATGTTAAAGTAGCTGAGTTGATTCATGAAATGTTGATTGAGGTTTAGCTGCTCATGTTACGCTACCCAAATCAAGAAATATATTATTACGGTACATATTGCCACTAGTTCATATTTCAATATTTCCATCATTTCTGGCAGAAATACAGCAATGGAAAGCTATAGTTGTAGCTCGTATGTGTCCTATACTCTTAAAAGATCACACAGTCATACCAATTTAACTCAAGACTGTATAGTTGTCTCTTAAAGTAACTGACGTGTGTGTGTGTGTGTGTGTGTGTGTGTGTGTGTGTGTGTGAGAGAGAGAGAGAGAGAGAGAGAGAGAGAGAGAGAGAGAGAGAGAGGAGAGAGGAGAGAGCGGAGTTTGGGTATCTATGTTTCATACATACACACCTGTGGGAGGGTGTACCCATACCTGTGCATGCACATGCAAAGGCCAAAGGATGATATCACATGTTCTTTATGAATTTTGGTTTTATTCCTTTGGCACAGAGTTTCTCATTGAACCTAGTGCTAGGCTTTACGCCAGTGAGTCCCATCGATTCTCCTTTCTTTGTCCCCCTCCGCAGTTTGAGGTCAGGAGTAGATGTGGCCTCAGCTAGATTTTCCCATGGATATCAGAAATTTGAACTCGAGTACTCATTCTTGCATAGCAAGTGCTCTTGCCCACTGAGCCATACCCTGGCCCTTGAGGTAACTGACTTATCTAATTAGCTGGAGAGGAGGAACAGAAACTGCAGAGCCCAATGGGAATTCTAAAAATAAATAATCACAGATTGTGATAAAAGGAAAATGGTGGGTTATGTTGCTCAATTGTTTATTCTACAGATACAGAGTTTTGCTTCAGGAATGTCTGACTGTCCTCTAAGACCTGATACTGTCAAGGAGTCAGAGTAGATGCACTCGGGATTATTTCACCACGGGTCAACAGTACAAGTGTTTGCTTTGGAAAACCGCCAGCCTATTAACCCACTCATGTTTCCAAACAGCAGAATGTCTTCTCAATGAAACAAATACATAGTTAGACTGGCAAAATACATCGATGCATCATCTTTTCATTTCTAAGGAATCTTCCTGAATTTTCACAGTTTTACTATTCCATGAGTGTAAACTCCCATGGCTAGGAAGCAGCCAGAGAATTAGGACCAAAGGCAATGGAAACCAATGCCCTGCCTCATCAGACACATCTGTATGTAGACCAAATAAGTCTGTGTACTCAATAATGAGGGTAACACATAACTGTTTTGCTTGTTTTCTCCTGATGCTTGAATTTTATCTATAAAAATAAGAATGAGACAATCACTCTCAGGATGTATGTCTGAGGTGCATACTTTATAATCAGTCTCACTAAGGGCTAGGCAGTGAGGGGATCTGAGAGCCAGGCTGTGCCCAGTTGTGAGGGCTGTAACTAGCTCATAGGTTGATAAAGATGACTCCATAGGGTGTCCCTTCATGGGTTCCAGGTCACCTCTCTCTTGGTACAAGTCTATCATTCCCATTCTGTATGTTTGTAGGATAGATTATATGAATGTGTCAGAAAGATGACCTAATAAAATCTCCCCTCCTTCCTGTTCTGAATACAGCCTGGCCTTCCACTTCCGCACTGGTCTAGCTCTCTCCATAGCCCAGCCTTTCCTCAGGAGAACAGAATTTCTGGTCAGGACACGTGAAAACTGAGCATGGGCATAAAACTGGGCATGAGGAGCAAGTGCCTTGTCATGTGCTGTGTCACCTCAGGTGCCATGCCTCAGAGGCTGAGAATCTATCACTCTGAAATCATGATTATAAAAATATTTCCATTCTCATTCCAAATATAGCTAGTCTTTTGAATTTTGCATCTATCCATTCAACCATGTGTGGATACCATGCAGTTAGGCCTGTGGCAGCTGCATCTGTGCTAAATATAAGGCTGCTTTTATTGCCATTAATCCTTAGCAAATACTAGGGATCAATTAAAGTTTGTGGGAAAAGGAAACTTGAGAAAATGGCTCAGTCAGTGAAGGGGCTGTCATCCAAGCATGAGGACCTGAGCTCAGATCCTCAAACCACATGAAAACCAGGTACAGTGGCATGTGTGTTGTAACCCCTTGAAGCTGATTGTCCAACCCGTCTAGCCAAACAGATTTAATAGGTTTAGTGAGAGACCCTAATGTAAAAAGTAAAGATGGAGAATGTGATGTTGACTTCTGGTCTCCACATACCCACAAGCAAGTCTCTCTCTCTCTCTCTCTCTCTCTCTCTCTCTCTCTCTCTCTCTCTCACACACACACACACACACACATACACACATACACACACAAACACATACACTCACTGTTTATGGAAAGATCCACTTAGATTATATGTAAATAATACACCATTTTAAAGAAGGGAAGCATCAGACGTTTGTGTCTTAGGTCTGGATCATTTATGTCCCAGACACCTCCCCACCATGGACACAACAAAGGGCTATGACTTATTTATGATGTTAAATTCAAACCATCAGATATGTCCATATTTCTGCCAGCCATTTGTAGATCAATACAATGACCATGTTTTATATGAAAGTCTTCCTCCTATTTAATGGGTATCTGATTAATATTTTAAGTCATTGGAACACTCAGGACATTTCTTAAATAAAGCTAGAGTGTATTCTCAGAAGTATATTTTCTAAAACCCAATTCTTTCAAAAGTTTATTTTTTGTACATTTATTTCTTTATTTTGTGTGTACTCATGTGTGTGGGGGGGGCATATGCCTGCCATGGGAAGGCCAAAGAACAATATGCCAGAGTCGACCTTTTAGTTGATTTTTGTTAGCTCTTTAGGGGCCCACCAATCTCTCAAATAAATACAGACTTATTCTTACTATGAATGCCTCACCTTTGCTTGGCTTGTTTCTAGCCAGTTTCTCTCTAGCTGTGCTTTTCCTTTGGGCTTTTACGTTTCTTTATTCAATATATCTTTCCTTCTTACTCCATGGCTGGCTGTGTGACTGGCCCCTGGTGTCCTCTTCTCTTTCTCCCTTTCTTGATTCTCACACCTCTTTTGAGCCTAGATTTTTTCTCCTATTTATTCTTTCTCCCTGCCGGCACTTCCTACTTCTCTCTCCTGCCTAGCTGTTCAGTTCTTTATTAGACCAATTGGGTGTTATAGGCAGGCAAATTAACACAGTTTTACAGAGTTAACCAAATGCAACGTAAAAGAAACGCAAGACATCTTTGCATCATTAAACAAATGTTCCACAGCATAAACAAATGCAACACATCTTAAACTAAAGGACTAATGATACAATCCTTTCCTACCACCTTGTGGGTGCCAGCGGGGAATCAAACTTGGGTCCTCAGTCTTGGCAGTGAGTGCCTTTACATAATCAATATAATAGTTAATACTGGTTACCAGCATGACAAGATTCATCCATGAGATGAATGAAGGGGCCTTTCTGCGAGGGAGAGTTTGCAGATTGGGCTAAATGAAGCAGAAAGACATCCTAAATATTGGAGACACCATTCCACGAGCTGCTGTCCCAGATGGAACAAAGCAGAAGACAAGCTGGGCACCAGCGTTTCCGCGAACACTCCTGCCGTGATACCTCCCAACCATGACAGAGCGTATTCCCAAACTGTGAACCAAAAGCATTCCTTCCTTAAGCTCTGTCTTTCAGGTTTTTCATTGCAACAACAAGGAAAGGAACTAACACGGTCTTAAGTTTCCTGTTCCCGTTGAAAACCCCTGGGGTCTGGATCCCACTTCTTGGTTTCCATGGCTTCTAGACTTGGGATGTGGAAATGCAGTCTCTGATGCTGGTGGAAGAGGCTTTCCATGACAGTCCTGAGATCCTGCATCTTGGTGTCTTCCTCATGGCCATCAAGAGCTCTCTTCCCATCGAGGCATCATCACAGAATCCTCTTTAGCTGCAGTCCAAGCAGCTCAGTCACGTTAACACAGGCCGATAGATGGCTTTGTCACCTGCCGTGCTTATAGGTCCTCGTGCATTTATGTGAGGTGTTCCTACACAGTAGCTAGCTCTGACCCCGTCTTTGGTAGCACAGGCTCTGATATCTAAGCCCCAATGGGTTGCCACAGAGAACCACAGGTTTGCTTTCAAACCTGATACATCAATACCAGTTCTGACTCCGTCCATATGAAACCCACTTCCACTTATAGTATCTAACTACTTTACAGCAGACTTACAAATACAGACTCTGGCTTTAAGTTCTAACAGGTGTGTGAGATTGCTGCAATTCCATTTGTGTTGGGTTTCTCACTGGCCCAGGTGGATAGAATGCAGGCTTAGCATCAGAAACCAGATACACCTTAGGCCAATGTAAGTTGGCCAAAATTACCTGTCCGTAAAGAATCTACATGACCTCTAAGCCAGGTCTCTTTGAGCATCTGTGTTAGTGTGAGGTCGGCTTCTAGCTCCTGGTAGAAACTGAGACTTGGTTGGCTGGGTGGAATGAGGTCTGTGTTTTACAAGCATGAACTGCCACCACCACCTAGTGGCGGTGGTTGGAAGTTTGTCACACCGTGACTGTTTCTCGTCTATGATCCCTTCACTGTTCACAAGAGTTCTCCATTCACTG
Organism: Myodes glareolus; assembly: GCF_982192425.1. NCBI lineage: Eukaryota > Metazoa > Chordata > Mammalia > Rodentia > Cricetidae > Myodes > Myodes glareolus. The sequence goes on along the minus strand of NC_142048.1, from coordinate 52,744,036 downwards.
GAAGTGTTTTAAATCTCATAAAATGCCATTTAGTAAAAATAAATATGATGCCCGCTGTGCTCTTTAATAGAACACACATATTATTTTGGGTAATTATAGTATTAAATACCACAAGTTAAATCCTTCGGAATTTAAGATGTTGGCTCACATGTGCATGGACAATTCTGGTTGTAGTCATTCAGGAACACAGACCTCACTCAGCATGATCTAGAGAATGCCATCGTCCTCAGGATGGAACTATGGCATGCACAAGTCCTTTGGCTAGATTATGCAGACTCGTTTACTTCTGATAAATTTCAGATTAATTTGCAATTCATAATATTTGCACAATTTATTGCTGCTTCACACATTATCAACAATGAAAGCATTTTGAAGGAGTTAGCTGTAGCTGGAAATTTAGGACTAAAGAACACAACTGTGTAGATGTGTCTTCCTTCAGCACACACGTAATCAGCTCTCACAGATTCAATAAGTACTTCGAAAACTCAATTTAACACTGCCTCTCTCCCATATTTCATAATAGATACTCCCCTTATTAGCCCTGGATATACTATATTTTAATGAATATTCCTCAACTGGAGTTATTTTTCACCAAGTTCATTGTTTTAGTCTTCCATTTCAGAGACACAGTAATTGGCTTTGCTGCAAGGACGTGCTGTGAGCCACCATGCACACGAAGGCCGAGGTGATCTTTGTGAGTTTATATCCTGTCCTTACATGCCTCAGAGTGTCACCATGAAGTTAGGACAAAATCTAAACACCTCAGTCCAATCAAAAACACCTAAAAGGGCTTCCGACTTCCTTCCTCACCAACTTAACCACCCATGCCCTTTCTCTCAACCCCATTCCCGATACTTGTCAGCGACAGGGCAGGTGAAAATGTCACTGGCTCCCATGCAGCACGTCCAGCTCTTCTGGCTGCAAGGCTTTAGTCTAGCTGGCCCTCAGGACTAGAGTGTCATTCTGGAAGCCATATATTCGAGCGGTTAGCCCCGCAGCCTCATTCTCAGAGAGGATGCCTATTGTGGTCAAGGAACCAACCCCTCAGACATTTCCCTACACACATTATCTTCTGGAGGTACCAGTTAAAATCCACAATGTCTGTTTCCAAGGTTTGTGTCTTCACTCACAAGATTGTGACTGTGATGTGGCATGTATGTGTGTTTCCAGTCTACAAGTCTAGGCCAAACAAATGTGTAAGAGAAGCCGGGCTGCACTAGGTGACGTGAACCAAAACATCTTGTTTTACATCCAAGGGTGACAGCAGAGTTCAAGGCTCACACGGCTTGCTATGAGGTGAATTCATACACAGCTCACTCCATCCCTTAACCACTTTTCTTAGTTTCTTTCATTGTGGGGGATCATGTCAGACATTAGACACCATGTTTGGGGTATCGATATTTAAACTATGTAGTACCTGGAAAGTGAAACTGGGTATTTTAATTACTGAAATAGTATATCAAATAATGGGTTACATTATGGCTTATTTTGCCCCTGTGTTTTGAGATAGGGCCGTGCTGTGCAGGTATGGCTGGTAAGATGCTCACTGTATAGTTCAGGCTTACCTTAAATATCTGCCAGTCCTCCTGCCTTACTTCCTGAGTGCTGTGTTACAGGAATACACCACCACACCTGGCTCATTATGACACTTTCCTCCATATATATCATTCTACTTTATCCATGCCTCTTTCATTTATGCCAAGAGAAAAATGAAAAGAAGAAACTACCTAATATATCCAGAAAAAGGAAGGAAAATCAAGACATGCTGAGCCACCACGGAAATTTGTAGGTAATTTTCTTCAACCATAAGGACTCAGAAGACAATCTTTCCCAATTCAGACACAATTGCTCTATGAATCAACCATAACGACTCTGTTTCTAGTAAATTGTTTCAAGTGAGAAAATCCTCCTGAATTTCATCGAGGCACACAGCATGCATGGAGGAGCACGGTGATGCAGCGGACCAGTTCCCGAGCCATGTGGCTGCCTCCGCTCCCCAGTCCTCTTCTACAGCTGTTGGCACCAGTGTTCCCCTCGGTTGGGCTTGTCTTACTCAAAAATTAAGTGGTGTTAAATGTAGCACAGGGATGGTTTGGGACAGGGAAAAACGTGCCTTCCTCCAAGGTGTGGGGCTTATTAAATTTTGAATTTTAACCACGGTGTGATTTAACTTCCACCCAAAGGAATGTTCTCAGGTGACCAGGAAGTTAATGAGCTTGAGCGGGGCACAGACACTTCCTGTTAGGAAGACCCAGGGCTCTGACATCACCACGATACCACAATAGAGTCCCATTTGTTACACGCTGACGCATGCCGGTGGTCCTGTATTCCCCTATGCACACACAGACTCATTTTGCCATGCCAGAATTCTCTTAAAATTCCAACCTAGCCTCTTAGTTCCTATGAAGATTTTCATGTTTTTCTTTTGTGGGACAGCATAGCATTTTAAGCAATCCATTATGATCCTGTACTCAGTGTGTAGCTAAGAAGAGCTTTCTCCCCAGTTTTTGCCTCCACCCCCCTGAAGAGCACTTTGACTAAAGGCCACCACATCTGTTTGTGTTTGTGTTTTAGGTGTGTGTGTGTGTGTGTGTGTGTGTGTGTGTGTGTGTTACTAGTGGATCAAACCTTGGTCAATGCTGGGCAAGTAGTTAATAATCTGTCCTACGTTCAGAGTGGGATGGTTTGGGAAGCTGTATCACCACTGAATCTACCTCCTAAGCAATGGGCGCTCATTGGATGGCTTGGGGATCGTCATTCTTAATCCCACCTTTGTCCTCACAGCTGTTTCTGGGGTGATTCTATCGCAGGTTCCCTTGGATGCCTGATCTAACCTCATCTAACCTGAGATTGGTAGGGACTGGGCAAGTTCGGAGGCAGAGCAGGCAGGAAGAGCACAAAGGCCAGAGACATACAGGGCAGAGAAAAGATGGAGATAAAGGGCATGACATTTCTCAGAGTAATTGAAACCAAATAGTCTGTGTTTCCCAAGGACACAGCAGCATTGGGAGGGACAGGTTATGGGATAAACCCAGTCTGTATCAGACATGTCCCATCTGATACCACAGGAGGCATTTACTTGCAGAGGCTAAGGACATAGTTAACTGCACATTCTGGGCTTTAGAGAAGTCTCCTGAAAGACATTCTGGGAAACGTTCAGTCTGCAACTGTGTCCTGTACTGCCAGACCAAAGGAAGAGCAGGGGGAGGAAATGGGGATGGAGGCAGCCTCAAGTAATCCTGTGTTCACTCTGAGGGCAAGAGAACCAACACAGTCAGAACAACCAGGAAGCCATTCCCCAGGGAAGCGTTTCCTAAAGAGAAGCATGCCAAGAGCCACGTACGGTCCAAGGACAGGTGCTGAGAGTGGTCCTTCCGATATGAGGGCATAGAGGCTCGAGACAGCTGCCCAGGGTGACTTTGTTGGGGGCAAAGACTTCACCCAGCTGGGCTCAAGGAAGGCCGGGGCCGGGTCTAGCGACAGAATACAACCAGCTTCTAAGAGTCCATTTTCTAAACAGAAATAAATGATTACAAGAAGGAAATGGCTGAAGTCTGATAATCTAAGATGTTCTGCCAGTCTAGGAAGCAACGGCTCAATGCAAATACAGATGCTCCGAGACTTAGTGACTCATATTTCATCTGAGCCATGGCACATTCCCCTCTAATGTACCTTCTTGTTCGTCAGTTTGTTTGTTTGTTTGTTTGTTTTTTCCTTCATGGAATTCAGCAGGTTAGTGTAAAGTTAATTCCAAAATAAACTGTCGCCTGAAAATACTGACATTGGATAAACCCTCTGCAGGAGGTAGCAGATTCTATTTGCTCTGACTGTTATAATACAGGTTCAAAGGCTGACACAGGAGGGGTGGGGTACATTGTCTGTCTGCGTAATAGTATGCATGCATACGTGTTTGTTTTCACAATTAAGCTTTACTGAAAAGAAAAAGACCACCTTATTGATTTTCAAAGTCTCTCTTGTTCTTATAATGCCCCACTCTGTCAAAGAAGATGGCAGTAGTTAATATATTCTTTTACAAATAAAAATCTACATTTGACCACAAATCATTTCCATCAAGTAGAAATTGTCTCATGATTTATGAATTTACCAGGATATACAAACCTCCCCTTTAACAATATTCTAATGAAATGTCATAGCAAAAGTGGCAATGCAGTTATATCATTTATTTTAAAAATCAATTTCACTGAATGCAAAATAGAAAGTGATATAGAGGGATGGTAGCAGTTTTGTTTGTATATTGAGGGTCTCAGTACACAGGGATAGTGGAGGGGAGTGGATGCCCTTCACAGCAGTGCCAAGGGGGGCAGAGCTGCAATATGAAAGGAGCAGGAACTGCTTCCTAGTGCCCTCTCAGGGCACCCAGCCTCAGGACAGGGGCGGGGAAAATCTATGGGAAACAGCATTCTTCTAGAACCTAAAATTACTTCATCTTGTCTAGTTCTTGGTTATTACAAAGTGCTCAAGCCAACGGGTCTGTGGGCGCTCTCTCTCTCTCTCTCTCTCTCTCTCTCTCTCTCTCTCTCTCTCTCCCTCTCTCTCTCTCCTCCTCCTCCTCCTCCTCCTCCTCCTCCTCTCCCTGATCTGGGATGTGCAGTGTTCTGTTAATCACTCCTACCAAATCCCTTCAGCATGAGCACTACCTGATGCTTTATCCCCATTTAATTTACTGCCATAATAATTAGCCTCAGTTGGGCTGACTCGGTGCTCACATCCCGTAAGCTGGAGTTCCCAAGGAGGAAGCTAGCAGTTTGGGAGAGGCTGTGATATGAAAATGAGTGGCCGTTGCATTTGGGACATCGACCTGCCCTGATGCTAACATCGACCTGCCCCGATGCTAACACTGGTAGTGATGAGTCAGCTCTTCTGTCCAGGGATCGCTGATGCCCATGATCCAGGACATTTGGCTCTGTGCATTCCCTGTGTCTCATATGACACAGGGAGGTGGTGACAGATCTCAGAGCTGGGATGGTGTTACCACTCTGCAATATGTGGACGAATGACACACAACAGCAAATAAGCTCTCCTTTGCAATGAAAATTAAAACAGATTTTTTTTTCCTTTTGAAGAGGGAATTATTGTGTCCTTACCCAGGTCCCTCCTGACACTCAGCTGTCTCTTGCCCTGCAATTGCATATACTGTGTTATTAAGTGTGCACCAACTGTTTGAGTTTGCTTTTTTCGCTCAATAAATTCTGCTACTAAATAACTTGCTTCGTGAGCCTTTTCATAGAATCTGACTTTTCTTTTTTCAACAAAAGCTGTACCCTCGTTGAGACTCCAATAGCCCTTTAAAGTAATCAGCCCCATTGCTTGTCAAATGGCTGTGATTTGCCTTTGAGTGGCTTCAATTTTGCCAAAGCTAGCATCCTCTGGAAGTCATTTGCCACTGACGGGCACATGAATAGCACAATGTGTATAATAGCCCATGGACAGTCAGTGACAAGCTGTCCCCTTGATGGGGGCCTTCTCTGAGTTCTGTGTCGCTATACCACAGAGAGGTGGCACAGGACTGTGACTCTGTGGTCCCCGCCACATCAATCGTCAGGAGGTGTAGCCCCATCACATGCCTCAATTTCATACTTCATCTCTGGAAATGGCTCTGATGAGCCACTGCACAACTGCTGGAGTGACAGAAATGATAAAATACTATACAGCACAGGGCATTCAGCATCGCCATGCTGGTGGACAGGGGAATGTAAAAAGTATCAGGGCAGTGTTCCCAGCCAAGCTAGGACAAGCCCCATGTATCCATATGTGTAGAGTGAGCTAAAGATCTGCAGAATAGATGGAAGTGCCCTGTGAGCAACAGCCTGCGGCAGGAATGAGCCCCAGGTCTAGCCTTACACGATCCATAAAGAGAAGCAAGTGCGACTCAGGGTAAATACAGGAAAACATTAGAAATACCCACGGCACTTGCAGACTAGTGGAAGGGCAGGTGAGAAGGGAGAGAAATGGTTGTAGACACGTTGACAAATGCTTGTGATGGCTTGCCCTGGGTTTGGGAAGGTGGCGTGTGGCAAGAGCCTGAAGGTGGGAGAGTGGGCAGCAGGCTGTGTGATGCAGGGCTGGGTTAACAGAGTAGAAAGGCAAGGTAGACACAAGAATTCAGCGCTTGCAGGAGCAGATACTGAGTCCTGTCTTTTGGCACTCTGATGAAAACCACAAGTGTCAATCACGCAACCACATCTACAATCTGTTCAGCCCAAAGGCCATCTGACAAGCCAGAAGAAGCAATGGAACATGGTGGCCTTTGTCCCTTTTTAGCTTGTTAAATTGGCTATATTAATTGCGTTCTAAAATCTGAATGTGCCTACACTGTTAGGATATCAGTTCCAGAATGTGAAGATATGGGTGCACCATTCGTGAGGCGACCTTGTACAGTTGGGGGTTGGTAGCACTGTGCAGACCAGAAGACAGGCCACCAGTAGAGGTGACATCTTCAGGAGATGTGCATGGAAGACCCCCACAACCAGGCAGTGAGAACAACAGGACAAGCAGGACTTCTCAAATATCCTCAGAAATATGCTTCTCAAATAGGAGTGGCTGAGTCAGGGTTATAGGAAGAGGAACACTACTGGTTAGGGCAGTCAATGGTAGGGGGTTGGACCTGAAGGAATGAGCCGCGGCAAGCATATTGTTTATTAAGCAAAACCCCAGCCAGGAACCAAGCACAGGGTAGAAAGAAAGCCGCGAAAGCTAGGAACAAGTCAGGTTCTGAACACTGCCTCACACGAGGGTCCAGGAAGAGGCTGTGAGTGGAGAGCTAGAAGGACATGCTGGCTTCACGCAACACCCCATGGCTTGTGACTGCAATGGTTTTCCTGTCTCCGCTTGAATTAACCAGGACATATCTGTGTGGTATCTGAAGAGCAGAGCCCCAGTGATCTGGTACTTTTAGCCAAATGCCTCCAAGGACCAGTGTCAAATGGGGCCGGGAGAGAGCAGAGTGTTATCTGTGTGCTCATTTTGACTCCCATGCAATGAGCCTCCACTTAAAATCCCTCGTCTGTTAGAACACCCCACAGATCGAGTTTGCTAAAGTTTCGTGTGTAATTGTAGCTTATTTTACTTAATTTTACCACAAGGCAAACTTGTTTTGCATATAAATGTAAAATCCGCAGGTATGTGTTTACTCACTTTGTATGATAGCTTTTAATTGAAACGTGAGGGTTTTCTATTTTTTAAATTCATAGGAAGCAGACTCCCAAATTTCTCTCCCTTCCCATTCACATAGGCACACAGCCATCTAGACCAAGACATATACATAATACAACTGTAGTAGTGTGTGTGTTTGTGGGTCTATGCTGTGGCAGAAGGCTGACACAGACAGCCTACCAGGAGGAAACTCAGTTTTGATTAACGGTTTCTGAATGCAATCACCTGACTCTCCCGGTCCAGCAGCACGCGGACCAGGGGGCCATTTATCTCACAGCAGACAAGAAGCAGAGAATAAAAGAGAGAGGAAGAGGCCATGAACAATGTCTGTGCTTCAAAGGTACATCCCCAGAGAGATGCTTCTTCCAACCAAGTCTTCCTTCCCATTTCCCACCACTTTCCAACAGCCCGCCCACCAAGGAATTCACTGACTAGGTCAGAGTCCTCTTCACCCTTCACTGACGTCTAACCTCTGAACTTGGCTTTGGGAGTAAAGCCTTCAACACCTGAACTTTTGGGAGACATTCAAACCCCAATAGTGCGGTTACAGCTTTTGGACACAACTGTAGTTATCTGATGCTTCTCCAGGAAATCCTTAAAGCCGACCATGGAATCACATGGTATGAGGCTCTCCCCGGAGCCACACGTGGCATTCTGACAGCTTGTGTAAAGCAAACATTTGAATGGGTTTCGTTCTTCTGATGTCAAATGTGAGAATGTTAGCACTTCAGCTTAACCCCAGCTAAGGACACAACGTTATTACATAGATACAGCTAGCAAGAAAGCAACACTCCAGATTTTCATCTGCATTTTATACCTTCATGTACTGTCCAGAAGTGTCAATGACACATGGTGACACAGGACCCAGGAATGATTCTGCATCGAATTTCTAACTAGATTCACAAACAAAGAAGGTTTTTGTTTTGCTTTGTTTTGTTTTTTTAAATAACACCTTTGTTATGTTAGGAGGTAGACGGGATTCCATGGTTGGTTCTATTTTTTAGCAAAAGCTGTCGATCAAAACAAAGAACTCTTCCCTCCTATATACCAGAAAAGAAATCCTATTACAAATAGCAATGACACAAATATTTTAGCAACTTCACAGCTACTGCAGATCTGTGGAACTGGGTGCCCTGTGCGTCTTCTGTCAGAAATCACAATAATTTCATTTCTCTAACTTGAGAGTCTTTCAAGGGAAATTGTGAGTTCACACTGGGTGGCTTCTCTCGCAGCCAGCTTCTCAGTTCCACCTCAGTGTTCAGCATCTGATCTCAGAATGGCATCGGCAGTGTAAAAATACAGTTCTGCCTCCTTCCTGCTTCCTGTAAAGGGGTTCTGATCTTAGCTGCCAACCATGAGTCACTTCACCATTCAACAGGGCAAGCCACAAAAACAATCACTGGCTCATTAATGAGGCACGTCAGTGGCTTCTCTGACATGTCCCAAGGACTTGCTGTGCTTAGCAGAACCCATACCCACCAAGCAGAATTCTCTCTATCGTCCGCCTTGTAAATCTGTGTGTTGGTGGGAACTCCAGGATCCCAGGTTCTATCAAAATCAGAGAGCTTTGTGATATGAAGAGCCCAACACTGAATAGAATGTCAATCACTACTGTGTTTCCTACTGGCAAGTGTGCTTTAAATGTGACATGTAGTCCACATTTTTATGAAAATAATGATTTGCTTATCGGGAAACATATGACAGAAATATTCTAGTCAAATTTTATGGTCTACATAATATCCAGATGTGTAGGATGTGTGACTTGGAGACAGCTAGGCTCCTACCTTAGAAAAATACCATCCCCTTTTCAAATTATGGTGTCCCATCCTCTATCACTCTCGTGGGATATAAACATCTACAATGTGTACTTGGTACTTTTGGCGGTCAAGTATTCAGTGGCATTTATTGGCCGCTATTTCCAAACATTCTCCTCGAGAATGGAAATTAAAGTTGGTTTTAGACATTGATGTGATTTAATAGGTCATTTAATAGCATGTTTTGCATGATCAAGAGCCCCTAAGAAGTACCATCTGTTGGGTCACATTAAGAAACAAAAAAACTTTAGGAATTTGACCTTTATCTGATTGTGTGCAAAAATGCTAAATGTTATGAACTACATTTTTATAATAATTACCCCTCAAATTCATCTGTTGAAATCTCATCACACCATTTGATGGCACTATGAGGTAGGGTCTTTGAGAAGTGATTAAGTTATGGCACGAGCTCTCATAAATAGAATTGGTATCCCCGTAGAAAAGGCCCAGCCTCTTCTGCAACATGAAGGCGAAGACACAGCAAGAATGTGACCTATGAACTAGCAAGCCGGTTTTTAATCCATGCAAAATTGATGGGATTTTCTAGTTTGCTAAATTCTAAGAGAAAAGACTATGTTTTAAGACAAAGATCAAGCCAAAGCTAACCAAACCAAACCAAACCCAACCCACCAACAAAAACTTGATTTTACTTCATTGAGACAGGATCATGCTGTACATTATAGGAAAGTTTCAAGACTATGTCCTCCTGCCTCAGTCCCTAAGGGCTAGAATCACATGTGCCCAGACCTAAACCAAACTATCTGCAGAATTAAACAATGGTTCAGTTTTTTTTCTATTACTATTATTATTATTTCTTGTGCTGAGGTTTCTTTTCCTTTGTACTGGGGTATCTGGCTACAGGTGAAAATCATGGGGGGGGCAGGTTATAACTCTCCAGTTATCTCAGCTATAGCATACAGCACAGCTTCCTGTGTTCAGAAATATTTTCCCCCTGGATGGAGTAGCACGGCTCCCGGATTACCTGAGACAGTTTTCACTTTTTGCTGTTTTCCAGTTTCTTATTGCCATTCTTTACCCCAAAATCACTTTATCTCAAGATCAGAAGTTCAAGGCCAGCCTTGATATACTGTGAGTTTGACACCAACCTGCAATACATGCAATCTTTCTTGCCTCAAAAAACAAATATTAAAAAGAAGTTTAAATATTTAATTTCACTTAGTGCAATATCCTCCAGATCTATACATATTATCACACAGAATGCCCTTTCTTTACATGGCTAAGTAGATTTCTGCTGCATAGACATTGTACAATTAGACACTCTTCATTTGTTAATTATATCCCAGTGAAGCTGGAGAGGAAATGAAAATCTTTAATACTAATGTAAAGACTTTGAGAAGCTGAAATTACATTTAAGTACTGGGAGCATTACCCTACAAACGTGTAATAAATATATGGACACCTCTCTCATATTCCCCAGGAGATGGGTGAACACTCCCAGGATACTAGGGTGTTTTATACAAATAGATGAACTATAGGACTGGTGAAAAATCTCAGCAGTTAAAGGCAGTTGCTGTTCTTGCAAGGGACCTGTGTTCTATTCACAGTACCCACATGAGTACTGCCTGTAACTCCAGCTCCAGGGGATCTGCCACCTTCTTCTGGCCCCTGTCAGCACCTGCACTCATGTAGCATACACACACACCCCACATAAAAATGAGTCATAAAAATTATGAAATATGTAATTATAATCCATATATGGCACCTGCACATTTAAGATCTATCTTCTCTCTATAAACTTATATTAATTAATACAATGCATTTTAATAATGTCTATATTACATGTAGTAATACAATATAACTACTATAAATTGCCTAAGTGTACTGTTCATCAAATTTCAATTCAGTCAATTTCAATCCAGGTTACAAAATTGAGACCATCAACTGTATAAGAATGCATTCAGGTGGGAAACCTCCATTGGATCTATTGTCAGGGGAGTCCAAGGCCACCCAAACATATCAGATGTGTTCATTACTCTTGCTTTTGTCCCAGAACTTGAAAGTAAGACCCGGTTGCTGCAGATACCACATGGTGCAGATGCAGAACTTGGAGGTATCAAACTGGGACTGACCTGCAAGCCCTCTCCCTGAGAACTAGCTATTACAGTGTCTGGAGGTGCTCTTCAACTTGCCTAGGAAGAAAAGGAACCAATAGTCCTACCAAGTTGTGAAGTCCACGAATCACAACAATGGCCAACCTGGCAAGCTAGCCTCAATGGTGCACTACCAGCCTTTCTCTCTCGAGGAGGATAACCATAGCAGTCTAATTGGACTTAACGTCTGCTGAATAGGAGAGAAATCGTGCCTGGCTCTATAAATGTGGCCAAAACCCCATTGCTGAATGTCATACACCCTGGAGGAGAAGTTACTACTGGAATTTTCTTAAAACAGTGTAATTCCTAACTGTTTTCTAAATACTCACCACAATCCCACAGATAAGTGAAGCTCTTGCCTGTCATCAAAAAGGTGCTTTGTTTGCTTGTTTGTTTATTTATTTGTTTGTGATAGGTGGAGGCTACCACAGAAAGACAACAGAAAATGCACAGAATTTATACATCTCTACCATACAACATTGACACCTGAGACGCAGGGAATATCACAGAAGAGGGGACAAGAAGATTGTAAGTGCTAGAGGACCAGGATGCATGTTGAGAGACATGACAGGGAAGCCATATCCATGACATGTTAACAGCACTGTTGCCTTTAAGACCTGCACAATGGCAACACTAGATGACACGCCAATATGGATAAAGGCAGTTTCTCAAGACTTAAATTAAGACCTATTGGACATCAAAGGTCCCTGAGAAGAGGTGTGTGTGTGTGTGTGTGTGTGTGTGTGTGTGTGTGTGAGAGAGAGAGAGAGAGAGAGAGAGAGAGAGAGAGAGAGAGAGAGAGAGAATAATGAATGAAAGAAAATGGGGTCCCAAATTTAAAAAAAGAGTTGAAGGAGGTGCATAGAAGTTGGAGGGGAAAGAGGAGGAGTGTGGAAATGATGTAAATACAGGATACATGCATGAAATTTTCAACAAATTAATATCTTTAAATAAAAATGTAGGTATGTATGCATAGAGAGCCAACTGTGTATAAATGTGTGTTAATGTATGCATAAAGCCAACTGTATATGAACATGTATGTGTTGAAGTCTGTGTAGTGGACGTTTTGAACTTGAGTACATCTCATGTTCCAACTGATACCTATGCATAGATATAAGCACGTGCATATCTGTCACACACATACACAAACACATGTGCAAATAAAAGGACTCCCCAGGACTCTGATCTCTGAGACAGTCTCAGTGGGATTCTAGCCGCGAACTTTGAGACCAGTTCCCTTTAATCCCTACAGTGTACAGCAGAGGTGTGCACATTGATTTCTCAGAAACTGATCGCAGCCCCCTCAAGAGTTTCACCTGCACCTTGTAGGACTCTTGGCTGGGTCTATGTGAAATATGTTTCCATGTTTACCAGCTCATTAGTTTTATTGACTTTCAGTGATGGCGCCCCAGCAGGAGCACTGGCAATTGAGTTGTTATAAGTCTCCTTCTGTGCTTAATTAAATTTTCTTGAGAGATTTTTATGCTTTATACTTTTCCGCATGGAGCATGGTATGTAATAAGTACTCCTAATAGTTTCATCTATTAACGGGTGTTCTCTAGCCTTCCTTTGAAGTTGACATTATAATACATTGTATGCACTGCTCCTTCCTGAGGGAGGCTGTAAACTCCCTACACTCATTCTCTTGTACCAGTGACTTTATGTAACTGCTTAGTAGAAACAGACATGAGGTACTTGGTTCTACAACAGCCAGACAAGAATAAAGGCCAGGGGAGAAAACGCATCATGGAGAGTGAGCTAGAGTCTAAAAACTGGAATCTCCAGTAGACACTGGAGATTTGTCCGTTGCATCTTTATTTTGAAAGCAACCTGATCAGGTCAGACAGCCCAGGCCAGTCATCCCCACTGAGGCTGACAGACTCTTTTCATAAACAGTTCTCCATCCAATTTCCAATCTTTTCATGAGTCACTGCCTTGGATCTCTCTCTCTCTCTCTCTCTCTCTCTCTCTCTCTCTCTCTCTCTCTCTCTCAATTCATAATATACCTTCACCAACCACACACTTTATTGGGAAACCCACTTATTTGGAATGTCTCCCAAGGAATCAAATTAAGTCTAATTATACTTAATGGCAACGACTGGTGCTTAATTTGGATGGTAATTCTGCTTAATTGAGATGCCTTCAGGTGCGGAAGTAGCATTCTGAGAGTGCTGGTGTGTGTGAGTGTATCAACCTAGGATACTTTACTTCTTCTCTCAACACTTCTACAAAATAAGTGATACAGACCAAAACATATTCTGCAGTGTGTGATTCAAGGTATTTATCCTGTTAATTATTGAGGGGTCTGCACAACAAAACTTATGTATAATATTAACATAATCTATGTAACAGCACATAAAACCAATGAAGAAAAATCAAATTTTATGGGCAGGAGAAATATTTAAACCTCAGGTAGATATATCCATGATATCTACATTTCATGGCTTAAACAGGTTTAAGACTCTGCTTTAAGATGTCCAAGAACATGCTTCATGAGCTCAGGTAAGAGAGACAAAGAAACTGAGTCACATGCTAAGCAGACTATAAATCAAATCATCTTCTGAATCTTAAAACTTGGTTTTTGTTAGTCTGCTTATGAAACATAGCAAGTGACCCTCAGTTTACCCATCTTGGCCTTCCAGTATTTCTTCCTCAGTTTCCCAAGTAAGGCTGGTCTCTGGCCATTGACTCCATGGGGCCTCATGAATGATGCCTAAGCGCATTTTAGAAAGCATGAGTTCAAAGTCTAGGTTGAAAAAAAATCCCCTTTCCTACATTGGATGTGGTTGCTTCTAAGTCTGGTGAGTTAATCTGCCTGTGTCTCGAAAGAGATACTGTCCCTTATGTGTGTGTTACCACACCATAGAATAAAATTTATATTCATCCTGCCTTGGTATCTTTGTGCATAAATTGTTTCTCCCATGATTTTATCTGTTTTATTTATATTTATTTATTATTTACAGTGTTCTGCCAGCTGGTATACCTGCAAGGCAGAAGAGGGCACCAGATCTCATTACAGGTGGTTGTGAGCCACCATGTGGTTGCAGGGAATTGAACTCAGGACCTCTAGAAGAGCAGTCAGTGCTCTTAACCCCACCCCTCCATGATTTTATCTTAATTGGCTCTTGTGTAACCTATACCTATGGAACATTCTGTCAATGTCTGGGAGAACCAATCATTTCATTTCCCTCCCACATTCTTCCATGAGATAACGGAATGGAGAACAGCAGGTCACTAGAGAAAGCAAATGACTTCTTCTCTGTGCTTCTGTACAACACAGACTGAATTTAGTTCCCCAATTAAATTAAAGCAGAGGGTGTAGATCACAGGACCTTTACACAATCTATTAATTAGGTCCTTCACTAATCCTTGTATGCGGGAACAGGATGACTAAGCCAGCTAGGAACAGGTTCATAGTGAATATACAGAATTGTTTATCACCATTTGTATGCAGTTTGGATTTGAAGGAATCCTATAGAAAGTTGGAATGAAGTCCCTGAAGATACCACGAGGTGCTTTCCTCCACATCAGACAAGTGCTGAGCTTTTTGAAACTCGGTAAGCTATTTATTGTAGGTTCATTCCTTATATGTGAGGCCAAATTTACCTTTTTGGTTACTTTGAGAGAGAAGTCACGACTTTGGCAACAGCCCCCCTTGACTCTGTTTTGCTCTTTGGATAATTATCCTTAATTTTGATTCCTGCAGCAAAGGAAACTCTTGAGCATTCTGTCATTGCTCCTCACCAAGCTGACCAACTCAGATATACAACAATTATCACACTGCCCCTGTCCTGAAGATGCATCTTAGCCCATGAAACAAACTGACTTTTAAGACCACATGTGTCATTGGTTCATTCTTGTGGTATATTGTTTTAAGTGTGTAAAGATGTGTTACATTAGTTTATGCTTTGGAATAGTACTTTAACTGTGACAAAGTGTGTTACATTTGTTTATGCTGCATTTGTTTAATGGTGTAAGGATGTGTGCTTAATAATGTAAAGGTGTGTTTGTTTCTCCTTGTCTGACTAAGGTACCTGATTGGCTTAATAAGATGCTGAATGGCCAATAGTTAGGTAGAGAACAGATGTCAGGGTGGTGGGATGGAAGGTAGAGAGAATAAATAGGAGAAGAAATCTGGGATTGAAAGAAAAGAGGAGAGAATGGGGGACCTGCCAGGGGCAAAAGCCAGGCAGCTGCCAGACATTCAGACACAAGAAGCAGTGAAAGCAATTTATATAGAAAGAAAGGTAAAAAGTCCTGAGGCAAAAGATAGATAAAGAAAAACAGGCTAAGATAAGTTAAAAGAACTAACCAAAACCAAACCTAACCTAAGCCAAGTATTCAAAACTAATAAGTCTCAGTATCATGAATTGGGGGCTGATTTGTGGCCCAAAAGAAAGAGTCCAGTGTGGCTCATAAGGAAGAACACACTTTATTGCTCCTAAGTGGAATGATCTGATAATAAAATGAGGACATTTCTTACATGTGTATATACAGATATGTAGAAAACATACATGAGTGTGGTGTGTGCAAACACAACAGGATTTCAAATACCCTTCCTCACTCTGTTGTTTTGAGAAAGGGTCTCACTAGAAAGCAGCTTGTTTCAGGCAGGCTGGCTGAGCAGTGAGCTCTTGGTATCCACCTTCCTTTACCCCTTGATGCTGGAGTTACGCATCGTCTGTGAAACCATGCCTTGCTTTCTTTGTAGACGTTGGGAATTCAAATTCAGATTCTCGTGTTTTCAGAATGTACACTCTCATGCCACGACCCATCTCCTGTGCCCAGAAGTGTAAAGACAGTCAGTATATACTAGGACTACTCTATGGGAATAAGGACAAAGGTTCATACATGTAAGGTTCTGTACCTACCCACAAAGTTATCATTTTAAAACATCAATGTATCTTCATTAAACAAAATGATGAGTTTCATTTGGATGATTCCATAACAGCATACACTTTACTTATCCACCCCTGTCTTCCCCATCTTCTATACTTTAGGGTCATTGTTGTGTTTCTCTTCTAGATTTACCTGGCAGAAAACATGGGGTACTTGTCTTTTGAGTCTCTCTTCATTTGTTTCATGTGACCTCTCGTTTTGCCAACTTTTTAACCAATATGATATTATTTTCTCTTTATGTTGGAGTAATACTCTGTTGTGTGCATACAGCACACTTTCTTTATTTATTCTTTGGTTGATAAACAGCTACTGTGTTTCCACAGCTTAGCTGTTGTGACCAGTGTCAAGAAGAACAAGGGTGTGCCCTTTGGGCATATTCAATATTCAGGTTTGAACAGCAATATCATGTGATTATTGAAGGAACCTCTGTACTGATTTCCAGAGTGGCCTGACAAATTCACATTTCCATGGTGTATAAGGTTCCCTTTCCTGCATGGAAATTCCGTCAGGATGTGATACCCACCAGGCATGGGACTTGCAGCATATCCTCCTATTGATGGCTCCTATTAACAGGCCAGTTTGAACCATGTCCTCTTTCTCCAATGCTGAATCATGTTCATCCATTCAGAATCTGTGTTCCGCTGTCAAAGAGGATTTTGCCTTCCCAACAAAGGATGCCTATTCTTCAGTCAAGGCACTGAGTAGCCGCACTCCTCTGTTAGATTCCCCATCAAGTTCTAAGATTTCCTCTTTCACTTCATCCCCACCAGCATTTACTGCTGTGGGTCATTTTGATGACTGACTGGGGTAAGAAGGAATCTCATAAACTATGCATTGAATTTCCCCAATAACTAAATATAGTTTCTCTATATAATCACTGACTGTTGTGCCTTTCATTTATTAAGTGTTCATTCAGTCACTATGTCCATGTATTGATCAAATTGTTCATTGTTTTGTTGTAATATTTTTTCATATTCTTCATATATTCTTAGTATTAATCCTGTGCCAGGTGAATATTTGATACAAGTTTTATCCCATTCTGAGGGCTGTCTCTTTACTTTATGATTTCCATTTTCTTTGTTATACAGAAGGATTTTTTTTAACTTGAAAAACTTACACTTAATTCTTGATATTGTTTCCTAAACCCTAAGTCCAGTTCAACAGCCATCACCTAGGGCAATGCCCTGATATTCTTCCCATGCTTTCCCAGTGAGTTCTGAGAGTCTGGGTCTTCAATAAGCTTGTGATCAGCACAGTTTATTTCTGCATGTGGTGGCCAAGAGTGGCTTGTTTATGGCTTTCCATGTGTGATGTATGTGAAGGGTGAGCTTTTCCATGTACTATATGATCCAGAGATCATTAATCCTCCAGTGTTTGGGGTTATCTTATCAAGAAGTAGGTGATTATCCCCATGTAATTTTACTTCTGAGATTTCTGTTCTGTTGATCTGTTTTGTACCTAATCCATGATGTTTTGGCTACCATGGCTGTGTGTATGTTACACATGCTGAAGTTGGTAGTCAGGATGCCTCAGAATATCTCTCTTGCTCAGAGTTCTTTAGCTATTCAGGGTCTGATACATCTGCACTGATGTTTAGTAGGTTTTACTTATTATGTGAAGAACATAATTTATATTGTTCTGGGACTCTCATTTAATCTATATATTGCATTTCGTCATTTGGTCATTTTAACACTATTCCTTTCAATCCTTGTATCTGGATTCTTCCTACTGAAAAAAAAATCTTACTCAGTTTTGATTTTTGCAGTTTAATGGATTTTTTAATGGATCTTTTACCCTCATTGTTAGATTTATTCTTTTTTTGAGATGCGTTTATTTCCATTTTGTGTGTATGGGTGTTTTGCCTGTATGAATGATTATATACCATGTGAGTGCAATACTCAAGAGGTCCAGTAAAAGGCACCAGACCTGCTGGAACTGTAGCTACAGACAATGGTGAGCTACCATGTGAGTGCTGGGGGTTAAACTGGAGTCTTCTGGAAAAGTGTTTTTAACTTCTGAGCCAACTCTCCAGTCATAGATTTATTGATTTAAATTTCAAAGGGGCTGCTTTTGCCACTGTTCTATTCCTATGTGGAGAAACCATGATGAAGACAACTTGGAAGAGGAAGATATTCCACTGAGGCTTTCAATTCCAGTTCATGACCATCATGACTGGGAGTGTGGTGACAGCCGAGCAAGTATGGTATTTGGGGGAGGCGCTGAGAGCACATATCATCAAGTTGCAGGGAGAGAAAGAGATAGAGAGAGACAGAGATAGACACAGAGTCAGAGACAGAAACTGGCTAATCCTTATATGAACCTTTTAGATATCAAAGTCTACCTCAGATGACACACGCCTTCCAACGAGGTCCCACCCACTCCAATAAGGCTGTAACTTCCACTCCTTCCCAAACTGTTCCACTAACTGGGGACCAAGCATTCAAACATATGTGCCTATGAGGACCATTCTCATTCAAACCACTACAGGGGCTACTGAGAATAAAATGGCTTTCTTAAGCTATCTTATTACTCAGTGAATGCAGTATTCATCTATAGGGAAGTAGATGATTCTATGTGAGAATTTGTATCCTGCTGTTTGTCAAACTGATTTATAATTTCTAATTGCTTTTTGTGTATTGTTTAGGGTCTTCTAGTCATAATGTCCTGTTATCACCCAACAAGGAAATTCCACTTCTTCCTTTCTCATTTGTATTCCTTTTTACTGAACCTTATTGCCATACTTAGGTTAAATATAATACTTGCATAGAAAGAAGTACTATATATAGTAAAAGTGAAGAAAGTAGATATCTTTCTTATATTCCTGATTACTGAGGAAATACTTAAGAGTTCCTGCACTCAGTGTAATATAGGCTAAGGGGTTGTCTTATGAAACGTTTATTGTGTTAAGTTGCATTCATTCAATCCCTAATTTGTAAAGATTTTTCATTATAAGGAGATATTGAACTTCATCACAGGTTAATTCTGCATCTATTGAGCTCATCTCGACTTCCACCCTTACTGCTATTTCTGTATTTATCTTTTACACATTGATTTGCATAGGATGCATTCCCCTAATGAAGCCAACTCAATCATAGTGAATTTCCCTTCTAACAACCACCAACCAAATCCCAAACCAGCAATAAAGCAGAAATAAGGGAAATTTGGACTCAAAGAATGACACTGAGACAATGGAACAAAGAGTTGTTCTTTCCAAAGATAAAGAAAGCTGACAAGCCTTTTGACAACGCAACCAAATAGAAGAAGATATTCAAGTAAATAAGGTAGAGATTCAAAGATTCTATTACAATAGGTAGCACTAAAATTCAGAAAATTATTAAGGAAAATTCTAATAAATTGAATTACAATGAACCATAAAATTAGAAGAAATTGGTAAGTTCCTAGACACACATGACTTATCATCAAAACAGAAGACACAAGCCCACAAACAGATCAACAGTAGCTACTGAGATTGAAGTGGTAATTAAAATGTCTCCAATGGGAGAAAAGCCCATGACTGTATTAATTAACTGCTGCATTTTATCAGACTTTTGAAGAACTGACACAATTGTTCTTCTAGCTATTTCATAACACAGAAAAGAAAGAAATTCTCCTAAACTCATTCTCAGGAGCCAGTACCACACAGACGACAAAATCAAGTTAGGACACACAGAAAGGAAAGCTGTGGGTCATTCTCCCTGATAAGCACAGTGCAAAACTCGTAAATAAAATACTAAGTCAGGTTCAATGTCATCTTTGATTTGTCCTCTCTCCTATCACTGATGGCACCTGGGGAAGATGTATGGCGAAGCTCTGGAGGACAGAGAATACTGAACAAGAGACTCAAGACCTGTTCCTCTTTAGCCTCCCCTCCCCACCCTTCTCAACTGGAGCTACATCTTCATGAGTCTACATGCGAGGCAACTGTAGGACACATTTTTCAGTGACTTTTGAACCCTTCTTTTTATCACTCTTGTTCTTCCCCAGTGAAAGAATTATGCATCATTCAGTCTGTGCCTCCATGGACCCTATACACAACTGGTACACGCACACTTTCTCTCTCCATGGAAAGGCCCTTAGGAAGACTCTGACATGTTTTTGTTATCCTGATGGCTTCCAAAGCCAACTCTTTCTTATAGGGCCATTCATTGCCCCAGACGCAGTGAGAAAAACGGGCTAAAACCACAGGTGTTCTGCAAATTATCATCATTATAGATATGGTTCTTCTGCGATTAGATTATTTCATGGTTTTCTAATGAAAAGATGCTGAATTTGTTGACTCATTGAATAGTTGAAAGACGATAGAAACACTAGGCTGTGTCTAGATGGAAAGGACACTAAGAGTTCTCTCCAGCCAGTGGTGTAGCACTGGGGAAGACACAGACAACAGCCATAATGACTGAAGAGGCTCAGGTATAGAGTTGGCAGGAGACAAGAGATGTACATGCCACAGTGTGCAAGAAGACCGCATGCTGGGTGGGGTTACCACTTCACTTCCCATGAGGGGCTCACTACTTCTGTGTGATCTTGCATATTTCTTTTTGCTGAACCACAGCGAATACGTAGACACTAACTAACTCATTCATTTGATTTATATTGATCCATTTCCTTCAGTTATATTATTGCTAAAATCAAATCTAAGAAAAGAGGTTGTCCTACCTCCTTGATTACAAAAATAAAACATTTTATGCTTTATAAATGTCACAATAAGACACTTTGGGATGCAATGGCATCTCTTTAGAGAGGACATAAACATGTATTTTTGCTTGTACTGCATGGCAGCAGAGGTAATATATATTTGCCATTAATTCAATTCTACATCTAGTATACCACAAAGCAGGCAAACGCAATTGTTTTCAATTTCTTCCCCAAACATTTCCATCTGACTTTCAATCCTTTCCTAAGTTCTCAAGGTCAAATGACTTAGCTTGATAGAGAGAAAACAGAATGTTTCAAAAATGCCTGGATGTGGGAACCAAGGAAAGCAATTGTAAACCAGGAACGTGGTATACATGTTAGCACTAGTTTAACTAAACTTGGATTGACAGACACTTAATGATGCACACCCAACGGCTTACCCCTCAGTCAACTCTTGCTGGGTGTGTTTGCCATTTCTATATCTAATAGTCTGTAGTGGATGATGCTTCTATGAAAACTAGGTTCACATAGCAAATGATTTGTCCTAGCCCCCAGCGAAGGAAAATGTTCCTATGGTCTCTGTGACAGTGCAGGCTCAGATGCTCAGAGTCTACTCAAGCCCACACGCCTTCTGTGTACAGAGCTGACATCCACTGTGCCAAGGACAGGCCCTGGGAACAGACGATGCTCTGTCACACAGGAATTCTGTACGCCTGCCTCGGTGTGGAGGCTGTCCTCGGACCTGCAATGCACCAGTTTGCTGAGAGGGCAGAAATGGGCAGGTGGCCATTACAGAAACAAAATGCCAGACCACTCAAAAAACTGCCAATAGGAGGTTCAGTAAATTTATGTTGTCAGAAAGTTGTTCCTTTAATAGCGTTTATTTCACATAATTTGAAATCTGTGTCAGAATACTTTGTTGTCAGTTTCTTAATGAAAATAATATGAAGGCATTTGACCCTCGCAGTCCGTTCTGAATTTTGGTGAACTTAGAGTGCACTGAAGACAATTCACTTCACAGTCAATAGGAAAGTTGTGAGTACCATCCCCTCGCCTGCAGAGTAAGAGGTAGCCATAGCATTGCAGAGGGCATGTGCTAAATTTACAGACACCACACACAGCTTCAAGTATCATGGATGTGAGAACTATTTGACCTAATATATGGACAGGACACTGGGGAAAGGCAGAGACCTGCTAACTTTCAGAGGAGGGAAAAATAACAGCCTTGTCTTGACAACCGTGCTGAAAAGTCAATGCTGTGACTCTATCCAGAAGAGGAGTTTCTAGCAAAGGGCACTGAGCAGACTCAAGCTGAAGGAAAGGGTTGACTGAGCAGCGAGGCCTGACGTGGCAAACATGCCCAGTAATGAAGCAGCACAGAGTACCCAGTGTCCGGAATGGCTTCCCATCCTGGCCTGCCAGAAGACACAGTACTGAGTCCTGCCTAGACTCTATGGATAGGTGAGGGAGCGTGGTCACTAGCTAGCCATGGTCAGCCATTGGCCAGGCAGTCTGCTAACCAGAAACAGTTGCGGACAGCATCCACAT
Source organism: Myodes glareolus (assembly GCF_982192425.1). NCBI lineage: Eukaryota > Metazoa > Chordata > Mammalia > Rodentia > Cricetidae > Myodes > Myodes glareolus. The sequence continues at coordinate 52,721,856 of NC_142048.1, read as the reverse complement.
GGGTAGAGAAGCCTTACCTTGTCTGGATCAGTGGTCGTGATGACCCATACACAGTGAGCATTGTCTTCATACTGCACGGGATAGTTAGGGGAGGTGATGATACCACTCGGCCCACGCAGGTTAGATCCACATGTCCTGGCTAGAAACAGATGGAAACAATAGAATTTGCCCAGCAGTTCATCAACATACAAAGGACACCATGTGGGATGTTTTGTAAGAGGTTCTTTTTTTTAGGCGGCATATCCAACAATGGGTGTCAACCTGACATTTTCATACACATGTATAATTGTTCATATTTGCCCCTTTCTGCTCCCCACTTGTCCCTTCATACCCCCACACCTCCTCTACTTTCATGTGTGTGTTCTTTAACATAGGATCCACACATTAAAGACAATAAGCAACATTTTCTCTTTCCTCCCCCTTCTCCCCTTCCCACACTAACCTGGATCTACATTAATGTTCTATGTATGGATAAGCGCACAATTGCATTTAAATATAGATTATTAACATTAGAGAAAAACATGACTTAAAAAAGATAATTACATCATTTTTCTCTTTCCTTTCCTCCCTCCAAACCCTGCCACATATTCCCTCTCCCAATCTTTTTTAAATCGATGGACTCTTTTCCTTTAATTGTTACATAAATGTGTGTGTGTGTGTGTGTGTGTGTGTGTGCCTAAGTAAATTTCACAGAACCATCAAAACCCTAAACTATAATCTAAAAAGATTTATTTTTAATGTATTTGTATGTGTATGTCTGTGTGAGGGTACAGACATGTGCGTTCAGGGGAGACGGTGTCTGGGAAGCCCAGAAGAGGGTATCAACTCCTTGGAAACTGGAAATATGGGAAGTTGTGAACTAACCATTGTGAACGGTGGAAACTGAATCTGAATGCTCTACAAGAGTAAGTAGCAAGTCCCTTTTAACCATGGAACCATCTCTCCGGTCCCTGTAAAGTTCACCCTTAACAGGTCATCATAGAAAGTTGGCAAGTGTCTTTTGCTCAGCCTTTGAGAATCATACCTGATATTTACAATGTGGGTAAGGATATCTTGTTAGAGAACATTTGCAAGGACATTGTCGCTCATGGTCACAATGTCACAGAAAGATTAATATCAAACCTGCCAATTTCAAATGCCACTGTGACACAAAACCCCATTTCTTAGGTGCTCATTGGTACACGAAGAGTCTGTACATCTATCCATCGATCCAGTGAGATGCATAAAGGAGTTCAGAAGAGCAACATTTGGGAACAGTGCCACGCCTCACACAGGATGGACTTATGTGCAGTTTCATCTCTGTTCAGCTTTGCCCTGTGTCATTCAAATGAGGATAGTGGGATGCAATGCCATCGTCTCATTCAAGGCTTAGATTCTATTTCACAGAACTGTGCCAATTCTCAAAGCACAATGAAGACAGAGACTTGAGTGTATTATGCTATGGAAACCTTAAAGAAAATAGAAATGATGACTCCAAAGCAAAGGAAGGCTTCATTGTGTTTTTCTTCATCTTGAAGCTGAAATGAAAAAGCCACTGAAGCCTAGGAACAGTAAACTGATGAAAATGGCATACTTTGTGATAAAAAAGAAGTATTTCAATTGCCCTTTTCTTTCTCCAAGTTTTACTTTTCCAAAACTTGGAAATCTAATATCAGTGTGGGTTCTGGACAGAATGTTAATAACTTAAACAGGGCTTGGGAAAAACAATAGGGCTACTTTTATGAGAAAGTGCATGCAAAGATAAGAACTTCATTATCTTAGACCCTGGCATGCCAAGAACACACCAGGTTTAGGCCAAAGATGGATGCCCTAATGTTGCAAAGAAAACTTGGGGTGACTGTCCAGGCAGATGTCTCTATCAGTTCTTAGCTTTGAAGTTGCTTGCTCTGCACTCCCTGATTACGCAGGTAATTTTATATCCTTCTGGGGTCCCTGTTGGAGTTGAAGACTAAAGAGTTTTGCTTGCAGTTTCCTTAGTTATGATGGAAGGTAAATTGGCTACAAAACTTTGAACTCACCAAGACAGGATTAATATTGGCCTATTTTCTTTAAATTTGTCAAATGCAAATTTACTGGACCTTATGAATATAATTCTTACCTGATAGCTGTTCTTATTGTATATAGTTTTATTATGTTAGAGTTAAAACCCTTTCCTTTTTATTTAGTCAACAAGGGGGAAATGTTGTAGAATATTCCTTTCCACTGTGTAAAGATATGTCACTGTGATTAGTTTAAGAAAGGACTGAATGGCATTGGCTAGACAGGAAGAGGTGAGGTGGAACTTCTGGGGACAAAGAGCTCCAGGAAGAAGAAAGGAGAAGTCACATGCCAGACACATGGGAGGAGGCCACGCTGGAGGAGAGATAAAAGCCCCGAGTCATGTGACAGCGTGTAGATGAATAGAAATAGATTAAGTTATGAGTTAGTGGGGCAAGTCTAAGCTATAGAGCAAGATTTCATAATAATGCCTCCATGTCATTATTGGGGAGCCAAAAGTCCTAATGAAAAAGTCCAACTACACCAGGCTTCTCAGTGGCTTATTCTAGACACCATCAAATAGAGACCACACATGGCTACTCAGTGGATTAGTCGAGACACTTTCATACAAAGAACATACATGGCCATCCAGTGGATTATTCTAGACACCTTCACACAGAGAGCATACATGGCCATCCAGTGGGTTATCCTAGACAGCATCATATAGAAAGCACACATGGACTCTCAGTGTATAGACAAATTCACACAAAGCTCTTCTGGCCACCCATCTGTCCTGTTCATGATCCATGTTTTCTCTCTTTCCACTGCCCATTGACATTATGACATTCCAATTGCCAAATGACTATTCAGACCAGTTGTTTTTCTAGGAGACTCAGCTCTAAGGCCTCCTGTCGTGCAATGACCAGCTCGTAGGGAATTCAGGAGGCACCACTCACCATGGCAGAAATATGCGGTCTCCTCTTGTCTATACCCACATTAAAACGGTTTAATCTGTGACTATTCTTAGAAGAAATGGCACTCATTTGCAGAACTCATGGTTCTTTCAAGGTTATTATTTCTCCACAACCTTCTTTGTCTTCTTGGGCTGTAAGCCTGGGGCTTCTCTTTTTTGATGGCACATGCTCAGCACCAAGACTGCAGGCTGAAGTCCTTGGCATGAGATAGCCACATGCAGCAATTTAGAAGCTGTTGAATACTCACTACAGACATGATTAGCTAAAAATCAGTCAACTCTACATGCATAGACATGTTAAAAATGACTTAAAATGCAAATATTTTCTGCCTAAATCAACATCAGTGTTAAAATAGAGGGTACGAGACTGTTCAAACCGTGGCTATGCATGTAGTAGTTCCACAGGTCATGTAGAAGAGCTGTCTGCAAGCAGAGACCCATCCTAGATGCTAATCTTTACTGCAATATATCTATTTTAGGAACATGTTTTAAGAAAAGGTCATGAACTTCCAATGTAAAATTCATCTGAAGCATTTTGGCACTGACAGCATTACTTAAAATGTCTTAAGGAAAGACACCACCAATACTTAAGTTATAAAGCTTTGATATTGTGTTTCAACTTTGCTACACTTCATAATTAATAGCTATTATAAACACACAATTAATCACACACACACACACACGGACTTAACTGTGAATCAGGATATCTACGGGATATTCAAGTATTTTAAACAATGAGAAGACATGTTTAAAGGTATCAGAAGCTATTTCACTGTATTCTCACTGATGACTTAGTATCCCCCAATCATTAGACCCCACTATACCTGGCAGGAAGTTTACAGAATCTAGCCCTCCACTACCTGCCGCGTGCCTCTGCGACTTGTGTTGAAGCAAGGCCCTTCAACTGAATTACTAAAAATTTGCTTCAGAATTTCCTGGAACTCATCTCCCTGGTTTTTAAGGATTGATTTTTACAGGGTGTCTATGTTTCTATTGAGCGGTCTGAAAAATAAAAAAATAGTTAATGAATGACTAAACATGTAGATCAGCAACAAACTCCTTGTTTAGCATGTCTGTCTGTCTAGTGTCCATTTGCAGTGCCATGGGGATGAAATAAATAAATCCAGTGCTTATGAAGAACAACAGTCCGGGAAGAAGAGAGAATCAGAAGAGAGGATAGGATAGTCATGGTAATGCAAGAAAAGCCTCGCTGAAGATGAGCAGGATCAGTGTGCAGAGGCCCCACTGGAAAAAGGAGTGGGAAGAAGGATGGTAGGAACTTGACCAGCTGCACCTGAACAGGAGTCGAGATGAAGCTCTGGGAATTTGTGCACAATGGTATCTGACTCAGAAATCCAGAAGTCTGAAGCTCTGCTTGTGGACACTTCTTTCCACTCATGCACTGACATCTCTCGCTCCTTCCTGTGAATGGGTGGTGAGCTCTTACGATCTGGGAGAGCTGGACAGGCCTCTTCTGACTGACACAGGGACGTCCTATTGTGTCCTCGAAGATAAGGCCACTTCTAATTTTGTAGCTGCTTTTTCGCTAACCGAGCATTCAAACAGTTCACGGAGCCTTTAAGCAGCATACACGATCGCCATGCACTAGGGTCTAAGACCTTGGAGAGCGATCTTTGTGTTTTCTGTCACCAACATGCACAGATGTGTGCTCATACGCCTTGTAGTTCAATGTTGCTGCCACTCTTCTAAAGACCTGGTCTGTGTCAACACCGGACAATATAATACCTGATTCAGATTGATGTCCATTACATGTTAAACGTCCATGGACAGTAACTGTATACTAATGTGGAACAGGGAACAGAGGTTATGCCCTGGAAAGTTCCATCAGCATGAGCATTCAAGTTTCAGTGATAATCTATGCATCGAAATAAACAAAAATTTATAAGACAGTGTATGAAAAATGTAATAGTTCTAGAAGAAAAATGGATTCCACAGTCTCTTATTCTCTGCACACTGACCAGTTATAGAACGCTGCATTAATCAGCATCTATTGCAAAAACAGAAGTTTCTCTGGTGAGGGCTGAGAGATGTACTGATCTATGGGCATAAAGAAAAGATCATCAGGGACAGTTTAATGTGGTGTCTGTTAAGTCCAATGGTAGGAGTTCATCCCGTGGGTCTTGTGATGCAGACTGCTGAGACTTTGGACCAGTTCATGGTAATAGGCATTAACTCTGACTTGTGGGTCAGCTTTAATCCAACCAGAAAATGGTTGATCACTCCTATAACATTCAGTGGGCATATCTTGCCAGGTAAGTCGTTCCCATAACTCATTTGTGAGCTCACAACACATAAGAGACTATGGTTAGGGTTTGAGTTGAGGTTAGGGTTAGAGTTAGGGCTATCATATCTTTCTTTTCCCAAGGCAAAGAGGTCATCATGTAAGAGCTTGTAGAGAGAGAGTATGTAAGAGTCAGAAGTCGTGGACATCTATATTGAAACATTATTTGCTGTACACAACAGGGTCACTGTTCACATGAACTCATGGGCATTGCTACTGCAGACAAAAGACTGTACAAAATGATGCCAACCATGTATGAGAATGCAACTTATGAATCTCACCCTAACTCAGAGGCTACTGGCATTGGGTGGCTTACTCAGGACAGGAGTGTAAGTTTTCTTCAGGTTCCCCATGATTGCCAGTGAGTCCTCCTACATCCATGCACCTATGGACTTGTAGGTTTAAGAAAAGGAGTGCATGAAGTTAGGAGGGATAAGTGGCAGGAACCATAGGCGAGGAATTAGAAGGGAGAGGGATGGAGGGAGGTTAGTCCAAACATTATATTCCTATGTTAAGCCCTCTGTTTCGAGAGGTAGCATTGGACATTTACTGTCTGAGCTATGAATATGTATTAAAGGAAAATCATTCACCTCACAAGAATGAAAACTCACTGAAAACAAAGGATTTCTGGGCTTCATAGCTCACACTTGAGATTTCAGGACTCATGGTGGAAAGTAGGAGAGTGGCCATGAGTCTGAGGTCAATATGGGCCAAGAGTGAGACCATGCTTCAAAATAATATAATATAAAATAATATAATATAATATAATATAATAAAACAAAAAAAGGCATTTATTTACTAAGACCCTACAAAAATCTTTTCTGTTCTATAGTAACAATTTAATCAAATTATCTAAAGAGTAAAGATTTTGTTCAAATACAGTTTAATTAGCCCAACAGCAGAAAAAACATGGGATGCTCCTTGAAACGAATCACTAGATTGCCTACTATATGATGCATTTAACACACACATATTATACATATATAACATACAATTAACATATGTTATATAATATGTAATAAACAATCTTCTTGAAATTTTAAAATAATAAACCATTTTGAAGTGTCTAGATTGCCAGCTGAAACGGAGACAGAGAACAGGGCCCGAGAGCACAGGCCTTGTAGGCCCCTAGCCCTCTCCCCTGGGGTCCAGACCTGCTGCATGCAGTTACTGGATGCTGCATCCTCAGCTGCTTTATATGAAGCCTCCTACTATGTTTAATACCACAGGAGCCATTATTTTACCTCTGAGTCATTTAAAGTGTGAACTGAAGGACACAAGGCTTTGCTCTCACATGGCTTTGGCATGATATGGTACGTGTGGCCAATGGTTGCTGACTGCCTACAATGGGGGTGCAGCAGAGGGAGGAAACTAACTCAGTCCTTTGCATGGATCTAGAAACAAGCTGTCTTTGGTTTTTCTTTTGAATTTGGTTTGGTTTTGGTGGGGAGGATGGCAAGAGCCGAGGACAGATACAAAAAGATGGGGAGGTAAGTGAGACTGGAACGCATGATGTGAAATCCACGAAGAAGCAATAAAAGTGAAAAAAATGTTCATCTGAATTGAGAAAAGAAAAAAAAAACCAAGCAAATATATACAACGCTGTCAGGAAATGAGGGAAGTAGGGAGGAGGTTCCCAGGAAGGGCTGGTGATGGAAGAGGCTGGATACAGAGGGATTTCAGATGCACTGACATCTGACAAAGGTCCAAGATGCATTGCGGAGGAAAACTAGGCGAAGAGCCTCAGACAGATATACTGTGGCTCCCAGATGGGGTGAGCACCAACTCTACTAATTGTCCCCGGAATAAACAAGTGGCATAAACTCTGAACACATCACTTCCAAAAACTCTTAAACAAAACAATATCCAAAAAAAAATAGAGTTCTCTCCAATGCCCTCAAGAATCTGGAATCACTGGTGTTTCTCCTAATTCAATATACCTAAAGAAGTTATGGTGTGTGTTTCTTTAATTCTCTGACACAATCGCTGCTTGAACAAATAACCACCACATAAAAAATAATTCTAATGCTGACGCTAGACCTGTGATCCAATAGCATGAAGCTTCTCTCTGGTGTAAATAATCTTTTCATTGCCATTTAAAAGGTCACTTCTGCATAGGCATAAAACACGGGCAGAGGGGATAACACAGAACAGCCTCGGTATGTGACAAGTTAATTCGGGAAGGATAATTCTAGTTAACCTCACCTGGAATCCGGGGGTAATAAGAACTTTGTTCTGCGACCCTGGCTGCCTCCAATTAACTTTTGTGTAACTCGGGTTACAATTGAAAATAACACTTCCCTTTTCTTAAGCGCCCTTTCAACTCCGGGAGCCCTCAGCTCCGGGAGCCCTCAGCTCCGCCTGCCCGGCAAAGGCGCCGCAGGAAAGGACGCCCTCCACATCCATCCTCCCGAAGCCCCAAGAGATGAAACTCCAGCCTGAGCACCTTCCTTCAATAAAGCGATATCATCGCCTTATCTTTTCCTGTTTGCTTATTTTTCTACTGCCAGTTAAGGATGCTTATGCAGTTTTAAACAGCTCGTAATGCTTTACCCTGAGGAAAAAAATATCATAATAGCTGTTTTCATATCTCTAAATGAAGTATGCATAATTTCAAATGGAATATGGAATCCCTTGTGTAATTACTGAGCTGTGACAACATTCATCTGTTTGGTAACTGAAGGGAAAGGTAATGTCCCCAGGCCTCCAGGCTAATTAGATAATGTAAGCTTTGGCAAACCGCACCAGCTTCTAGACACAGGGTCACTCCTGACTCACTGCGTGTTATCAGCAGCTTCAATCACACTCTCCAAGGAGAGAAGGCTGGATAATAACCTAATACTTAGAGACCCCCTCGTGGAGCTGGGGACCATGAGGACCAGGCTTTGCTTGACCTATGACCTTAAATACTCGGATGTTGGTCTCAATGCTCAGAGCACTCATTCCTTTCTCTGACTGAAGTGTGCCTGACGTAATTAATCCATGGGCGGGCATAAGATCCAAGGATGAATTGGGAGGATCCCCACCAGACTGCTCTCTGGCTATGAACTTCTTGTAATGGTGTCACAAATGTACCTGAGACATTGCCCTTGCTGTAGGAACTGCCCACAGCTGGTCAAATGTCCCTACTGTTAGCACCGAGGAGATTGTAACCCCAGAAGGGAACTTACTCATACCTTGGCAAAAGCGTCTACAATCTATTTTCAGGACTATTTGAACATTAAGGAGTGCGACATCCACTTTTTCAGCACGTGTTAGAGACTGGACAACATCCTTTTATAGGGATGGAGAAGAGCCTGCTTTTCAGCTCTTCCCCATCGGTGAGTCAGCCATCAGGAGCGCGTAAACGGCCAATTCAGAGAGAATGAGGGCATCTCCACGCTTAAAAATGGACAGCCTAGAAGACCTATGGATTTTAATCAAAGAAAGTACTTTGAGCTGTGGGGATGCCAGGTGGGAAAAGGATCATGAGTCACTTAGATGTCTTCTCTCCACACCCACGGGGTAATGATGACTCTCCAGGGGCTGGGAAGGAAATCAGGGAGGTAGACATGGCGGGAAAGCAGCACTGGCCAACACATGAGCCACTGGATGCGGCCAGTTTGGCTGGTCTGAGAACCATCGATACACATGTATTCCCATGGGACAGTGCCGGGGAAAGTATGGAGAATATAAACATACATTGTAAACTTTACACTGATGTGTAGATGATATTTTCAGTACCTGTGTCCAATCAAAATTTATTAACAAAGCTAAATTCACCCATTTCATTTTGCTGGTTAGATATGGCTGTTCAGTATTTGCAAACTCTGAGTGTGTTTGTCTGTTTGTGTATGTGTGCGTGTGTGTGTGCATGCACTATGAATTTTATCTGTCATGGGAAGCAAAGAGATATAGTTTTTCCAGAACAGCCCTAGACAGGTGAGATCAGCTGACATTACATCACATTGAAGCTACCCCCATCTGCCCAAACCTGGGAGAAGGGGTGAACTGGTTTTGAATTTAACACCCTGGATGCTTCTCCTGGTTGGTCTCTCTCTGTTCACTGTAGTTCCAGGAGTCACCCATGTTCCTGGAAGAAAGCCCAATCTTCTGCTTCATCCAGCTAGCCTTGGGCTCAGGCATTCCCTTGGTCTGTGGTTGGTGCACTATTTGGACAACTGTTTACATGTCTTCTCTAGAAGTTAAACAATGCTCTCTCTTAGATAAAGACTTCTGTCTGTGGATAATAGGTGACTGGTCCCTGGGAGCTCAGCCTGTTTGCTGACACTGTTCTTTCTGAACAAACAGCCTTCAGCCATTAGACATAGGTAGCCAAGCCAGCACCTCTGCAGGCCAGTACCAGAAATTAAACCCACAGACTCCTCCCCGTCCTCCGGGCATTATTTTCTGCCACACAGAGTCTGCTGTGTGGTTTGAGGTGCTGGAAGATGGATTTAAAATGGGGGGGGGCAGCAAGAACTCAATAAGCCAAGTGGAGGAAACCTCAGCGGTCTGAAACTGGTAGAAATAAGTATTTGAAAGATTCTACAGAACTCAGAGACAGGGGACCGTGTGGGAAGCAGGGTTTTCTTTTTTAGCCCATACTATCACTGGGTTTGAGATCAGTAGGCTCCAGCCTCTCAAGTCTCGGATATCCAGCTGAGGAGCACAGGCCAGGTGGGAACTCGGTATATCCGCATCAGAGAAGGGGCGAAGGAAAGAGAGGCTTCACTTCTGGGAAAAACTGCTGGAGTCATCAGAAGGAAAACAGCAGAAGTGTGACCACAGGCCCCATTGACAAGTTTTTATCCCACAAAAAGCAGGCTAAGCCAACCTGTAAATTCAGCCACTAAGTAGGTCAAGGCACAGGACCGAGGAATTGTCTCAGCGGATGCTTTGCCCTCTCCAGAGGCTCCACAGATGTTTATCTACACTTCTGATTGTCCTCGCAGCAGATGCCAAGGCAGAGAAGGGTTCTGCTACTTCTCTGGATGGAGCCGAAGGAGATTGTGGTGAGGGAAATATATTAGGCCCCGAAGCACAGGGGCTAGGTGTTTCTGCTCATACCTGGAGTCTGGGAGGAGCTGACCTCATCTCCAGAGGGCAGAGGGCAGAGTGGGGCCAGGGCGGGGAGGGGAGGAGCTGCTCGGTAGGCACTAGGCTTTACTTAGTAAAGTTCTTGTCGATAGTGTGTACAGTAAATGATAAGTTTTGCTGCGTGTTTTCAGTGGTGTAATGGGGGTAATGACAGGGTCTCTCATGCCTGTGATCTCGGCACAGAGGAGGCTGAGGGTGGAAGAGGCTGCATTTTAAGGAAAGCCATTGTGCTAACCCCGACTTGTTACTCACTCACAAATCCACGTATAGAAACATCTCAGCACTCTGCCAGCTGGGACAATGTTATGTAATTAAATATCGAATACATAAATAAGTGGAATTAATTGGATGCAGGAGATGCACACTAAAGAGTTCAGATGGATTTCCGAACAGGAATTAATGTAAGAGAAAATTCAATGTGCAGCTGAATCTGAAGGAACTTTATGTTTGCACTTTCTATTTACTTAAAATATTAAATAGCTTTTCAACTGTGCTCAAAACAGATGTTGATTAGAAATTTACATTAAAATAGACAAAGACTAGTCTAATTTTACTTTTTTTCCTTTTATAACAAGAAGGGATTATCTGAAAAGTATTGAAGACTTTCTTGTCTGCTGAGACAAGTGCCAGCAAACTACATCTTCTGTGAGAAAACAACCCTAAAAACTAGCTCGAGTTAGAAAAGAACCTTATCTCGACAGTTAAAGGGAATAATTCAGCAGAAGCCGTGGGTGCATCAGAGACAGCTGAGGTGTTTCTAACTGAAACGCACAGCACAAAACCAAATAAAACAATGGGCTAAATTCCTTGAGAGGAGTGTTCTCTTCCAAACCATGATCAAAAAGTCCCCAAAGTCCGCTAGAAATAGAGTGAGATGGGCTTCTTCCTGAAGCTAGTGTTAAGGGCAGGGCCCCTTGCACATTCGTGGTGTGACTGGCAAGCATTGTAGACCGTGTGGGAAAACAGTAAAATAAAAATACATGTGATCCAGCAATCCTTTAAAAGACTATAAGGATCAGGGATCAGGGAGACGTCTCAGTGTTTAAAGTTCTTCTTGTACAAAGCTAAAGGACTCCCAGCATCCACGTCAAAGTCAGGTCTGGCTTGTCAAGAACTCACCATTGGTAATCAGAAGCAAATACATCCCAGGTCATGGGGAAAGGGGGCTCTAAGAGACCCCATTGTAAAGATTAAGGTGGGAACAATTAAAAAAGCCATTTGACAGTGACCTCTGGCCTCCACACATGCATGTAGGGGTGAACACACCTGTGCACACACATGCATAAAACTAACTAAATAAATGTCTACTTGGAAGGAGAAGATATTATTATACAGGAAACTTTCCTTGGTCCAGTTAATGCTTTACTTTTTCTTAAAAACTATGAGTTAATACAGGTTATTATGAAATAGATGCAAAAAAAGATATAAAGCCCAAATCTAGTTTTCTTTTAATTTTAAAATATTTTCCCCGTTAAAACAGTAAGTCAATTTTCTGTTGGATTTTATGTGATTTCCAAACTTCAGGCAGGATTCATGTATCTCATAAAAGTGGAACATTTATATTTTATTTCTGTCTAATTTCATACATATCTCTTGAAGAAAGCTGGCAATGGTGATGGTGAATATTTTCTTTGGCAAATCATATCAGAGTATAGTTTAAGGTAAAAGCATATGAGCAGGTGAGATAACTTGACAGTGAAGTTATCACACTGAAGACCTAAGTGCCATGATGTTCTAAAGATACAACCATGTCCTGAAAGCTATCCTAGAGTCCATAGGTACCATGCCAGTTTTGTGAGCTCACACATGCACAAGAATAAGAAAAAGTTAAAATTAAGTAAATCTGGGACTATGCTGATAAATTCTTTTTATCACTCACTCCATCCACACCCCAAATCCAAAGTCAATGCCACTGAAGGGTTAGACTTTAATGTTTGCAACATGTTTTTATGTACATACACCACTGTGCACAGGTGTAGAGAATTTCCAACTTATGGTGTGTGTGTACATTTGTGTGTGCCTGGGAGTGTCTCTGTGTGTGCCTGGGAGTGTGCCTATGTGCATGTGTGGGTGCTTGTGTGTGTGTATGCATGTGTGGGTGATTGTGTGTGCATGGATGTGCTCATGTGTGTATACGCATGTGTGCTTGTGTATATGCATGTGTGTGTGCTTGTGTGTACTTGTTTGAAATCAAAGTACCAGCTTTTCTCAGAGCTGTCCTGCAGTGGGAACTTTAGTAGCCTAGAGGAATTACCTTCTAACAAACTCTTTTGACCCACATTGTTATGAAGACACACACATTACCAAATCCTTTGCTAGTTATAGACCCTGCTTCCCATTTAAACTTCACCCTGTGTTCAGGAGAACATCCTACCCTGGGGAGAGTCTTGGCCGCCTACTGGGTACCTTACCTCGGCAGATGGGTCGGTGATCGCTCCATGCTGCAAGGGTCTCAGTGACTCTCTGGCAGGTGATGGCCTTGGCACCTTGGAGCACGTAATTGTCCTCACAGGAGAACTGCACATTGGCACCAACCCTAGACAGCACCAAGCAAAAAGCAGTCTAAATTAGTAAGAGAAGGAAAACATCAACAAAGTGTCTTTTATGATTGTTACCCAGGCTAAATAAACAAAGGGACACATGCAGCAATCCACAGGAGATTATATTTTGGGTGTTGGTAGTCAATGGTTTCAGAGTAGGTCTCAGAAAGCCCAGTAAAGCCATGAACTTGCTTCATAGATAGACAAGGTTAAGCTTAAACTCTTTTAAGATTATGCCTAGAGGCCACCTTGTCAACCTTAATGGTCACTTCACATACAGCGCCCTTAACGCTCAGAAGAAAAAGTTGGGTCCTCTGAAACTGCAATTACAGAACGTTGTGAGCTGCTGTGTAGTTGCTCAGAACGGAACCTGGGTCCTCTGGAAGGCAACAGGTACTCTTAGCCGCTGAGCCATTGCTGCGGCCTTCAGGGAGGGTGATATTATGGACAACTGTGGCTTGCACAAGAATATGCACATGTGAGAATTTTACACCTTAAAAATAAAGCAAAGCTGGACATTGTCTTCTGTGAATAAATATTTTACCAGAGCAAGTCCTGAAAGAGTCCAAGTTAAGAAATTTCTCTGCAAAGGGCTTAGAGTCCTACTGTCAACACTCAGCATGTTCACTAGAATGTTCTGCTATTACACTTTGGAAACCCACCTTATAGGGACAGAAACATTTATTTCAGAGAACAGCAATACATCAAGCCTAGTGTGAAATGGAAGACAGTATTGGCTCCAGAAATGCATTGGAAGAACGAAAGCCTGATTATTGGAACCAGCAACAGGACATGGCCCCAGGCTGAGAGTTTGACAGATACACGAGGCAGTATGAGTTGTGGGTGAGGTAGTTTGCAGCAAGCATCAGCCTGAGAGCATAGGACTCTTCTCTGTCCACCATCTGTCCTGAGTGGACAGCTGAAGTGTCTTACTACCTCACAACTCCATTCTTACAGGAAGCAGTTCTACCCAGATGGATGCTGAGGAGCCATGGTTGAAAGTAGGAATCTCTGGGGAAGAGATGGCAGGCATCCACATAGATCCATGGAGTTGGTGATACAAAAAACATAAGGGAAGGAATAAACTTGCCGCCTTTCCAACTGGTGGAATAGAGACACTTCCCAAAGGAAATTGAGATTAGGATTTCTCAAGCTACCTGATCAATCAGTGCCCACCTGCATGGCATTTTTTCTGGGAATAATCCTGAGAATGTTGAAAAGTTATTAATGTTGAGTCAATCCAACTGGGAATATCTCAGATTAATGAAACTAAACACTTTTCATTTTGAAGGAAAATCTCAGCTTCTTAAAAATTACTATGCAAATTGGTTCCATGCTGGCCTGGTCTACTAAGGGAGATCAAGTCAGCCAGAACTACATAGTGAGACCTTTTCTCAAAACAAATAAATAACAGGAACATATTGTTGAAGACACTGCACATATTTGTCAAAGGACAAAGAGATTTCAGGTCTGTACATATCAGGAAGCTTCATCAATAGTCTTGAGCAACAGTAAACATTATGAACTACAACCCTGAACTACTGAAGTTAGAATGGCCAGACATGCCCCTGGATGGACCAAGGGAGAAGTAAGGGCACCTATGTTATGAAAGAGACTAACTTCTCTCTGCTTGGAGTTAAGGCCTGCTCTGCAAGAGGAAACACACACCTGGTACTGTAAATCTAGCAAAGAACAACCAATAGGGGACTTCACAGGCTCTGGAGGTGAACCTACTATGGTTACTTTGCAAAATGGACATGGTGTCAAACTTCCCCCCAAACTGCATCACTGTATAGACAATGCTGCTCTCAGATCTCATTAGAGAAGTTTCCTTGTGTGGTGGACATTGGTTGATGCAGAATCTCGCAACTGCTCAGAATGAAGGGAATACATTTCAGTGGCATGCTCTGTCACAAACGAGACATCTATTTCATCTTCCCCCCAGGATTCAGGGACAGTCATGGAGGACGAAGTGGAAATATCAGAAGATCTTGAGGATCGGGGAAGACATGAACACAACACAGTATTCTGGTCATGATAGGACAACTGTACTCATGAACTCATGGTCTGTACAAGGCCTGTACAAGACGAAGCCAGTAAACATTCCAGCATAGAGAGAGGAAAAGCTCGTGAGGTCTCACACCTAATTTGGGAGCTAAGGACAGTTCATAGAGTCTAGCAAAGAGAGAGACAACTTTTCTTAAGAGTGTGTCACCTGGTAAGCCAACCATGGGATTCATGGGTTTCTCTAAACTAAACATATATAGGTATCAGAAATATGGGGTCTGGAGAGATGCCTCAGAGGCTAGAGGACTGGTTATTCCTCTAGAGGTCCTGAGTTCAACTCCCAGCAACCTTACGGTAGCTCACAACCATCTATAATGAGATCTGATACCCTCTTCTGACATTCAGTCATACATTCAGGGAAAGCACTGTATATATAATAAATAAATCTTAAAAAAGTAGGACTCAGTGGGATATGAAATTTGGGGGTAGAGAAGTGAAGGGAATAATAAATTTATGATAAGGAACTAGTGGGTAAGTAGGGGAGGATATGATCATAATTATTAAATAAATTCTCAAAGAATTATTAAAATATATTTAAAGAACCATAAAAATGTTTAATTATATCATAGCACAGCTGTAATTTGACAAAAGAAGTAAGGTTTAGTGAGGGTGCAGAAATAAAAGGAACTCTTATGCACTACTGGCAAGACTATAAATTAGCACAACCACTGTGGAAAATGACATGGGAGGTCTTCAGGGCTTTAAGAAAGAACTATCATATGCCCTAGTATCCAAGCTGGTTATGTAGATCAAAGGAGTAGAAATTAACATCAGAGTGATGTGTGTGTCTTCAACTTTGGAAATTACAAGCAAGATATAGAACCAAGTGAATGACAGCAGTTAAATATGGACCAAAGAGTGTAGAGCACACACAGGATGAAAACTTGATGTGGGATGTCCTTCTGTATATGTGTTGCTTTTATTGGTTGATAAATAAAGTCATTTGGGTCAATGGTTTAGCAGAGTAAAGCCAGGTGGGAAATCACAACAGAGATACAGAGAGTAGGAAGAGTCAGAGAGACACCATGTAGCTGATGAAGGAGAAAGAGGCCAAAAAACCTTACTGGTAGGTCACAGCCTCATGGCGATACATAGATTACATGGTAATGGGTTAATTTAAGATATAAGAGCTAGCTAGGAAAATGCCTGAACTATTGGCCAAACAATGTTGTAATTAATATAGTTTTGTGTGATTATTTGGGTCTCAACAGCTGGGAAATGAATGCATAGTCTCTGTTTACAGAAACTAGAGGGATCTCCATCACTTGCAACACTGTGGATAAATTGTGAGGCTACTTTCCTTAGGGACAGAAAGACACACTACATACCTACTTCTACTTGCAAAGTTACAGACTAGAAGTCCTATGGGCACAGAGAAGAATCTAGAGAGACTGAAGGGGTAAGACAGCTCCTGAAAATACTGTCCATATGACAAAAACATCCAATTGGGAGGAACATGAGCCCAGGGAGTCTCATGCGTAGATAGTGAGCAGAGACCCAAAATATGTAAAATAATATTGTATGAAAAATTTCTGACCTGGCTTTTAAATAGCATCATAAAATTATGACCATATGATGTCAGACACGCTGATTAGCTAGAATCTGGCACCTGCAACCAATGCATACACATTTCAAAATACATTGTGTACCATAGGCTATACAATTTACATCTATTAGTTTTGACACTGCAATTTATTAGCCTCATTTGTGGCAGGATAGTATGTCTGTTCAAATTTTGAGGCAATGTTGCCAGAGATGGTGTCTAACAGTGAGGCCTTGCTTGACTAAGATATTATTAGGAACAGGTGACAGAATACAAGAACTATGAATAAGGATCATGATACTCAGTAAAGACATGTGTATCAGTGTAACAAAGAAAGTGGCGTGACTCAGAACTGGCCTGTATCCAAGGTAACAACTACTAATCAGTTCTAGTTACATCTAAACAGTTGGAAAACAGACAAAAAAAGTATTTTTTCAATGGAACCATGGCAAGTATCTCTTCTGGTTTCTGGTAATTGTTCTATTCTGACTCTATGAAATTAAAAGGAAAACTAAAGCTTCAATCCTCAGACTGTCTCTACCCTCACTATTGAAAAGCACTGGCAGTGCATGAGTTTTTGTAGACACCTTCCGGACACATGTTCAGGAAATCTTCTCAGCCTGGGGTGAGGATTCTTCCCAGAACTGGCCAATTCCCCCTGGGATCAGTCTTTCTCAGAAGCCTCTGCTCTAGAGCAGTGACCACCAGTTTCTAAGACTTTTAGGAAACCACACAGAACTTCACTACTATTGTGATTTTTCTTTTGCACAACCCAGGGGAAATGGCATCACTAGATAGTGGAGTCATCCTGACTTTAAAACATTAAATTTATTAACAATGTCCAGCTCTTCATCTGCAGGTCAGAAATTAGCCCAAGGGGTAACCCTCAGGCGGAGTCAAAGCCAATTGTCTCAGTAATGGATCAAGATGAGATGGTAAAAAAATATGACCTGGCTTCTAATTTATTGACTTGAGCTTTTGTTTTGCTTTATTCTGGCTCACAAATCAGTTTAGTTTTAAAACCATGTGTGCTTTCTACTTCAAATACACAGCAAACCAAGTTTTCATTGACTTAGTACCACTACATTTGAGATTCTGTATATTAGATCTATCAGGGTGACTAATCTTGTTTTCATAGAAGTATCCTTCAAGGATGATTCCAGCAAAACATCTTGCTTTTCATTGGCAAATAGATATAGGGCACTTAAAATAATTATGTTTTATAATGAAGACAAATATTGGTAGTAGAGACTTATGTGGAAAAGTCCTAGAAATGCTGTGTACTATTAATACTTTAAAAGCAGATTTAAGTGGACCAGTGAAAGCAGGAGGAAGCTGTCTTTCAAATAGGATACAATAGAAAAAAATTGACTCTCACTTTAACACTCATGGCTTCTAAAACACTCATTCCTCAACTTTCAGTTTGTAGAGACACTTTATTCAATGACGTTTAACTTTACCTGCTGTGGTGAGAAGAGTCTTCTGAGGTGACTGAGCTATTTCTAGGTATGTTAGTGCTAACACAAACTACTTCTAAATATGGGCTTCTTGGAGAAGACTTATATATGGACTTTTCAAAAAGTGTTGGTTCAAGTAATTCTGGAGAAATAATCTGGAATAATTTAAGGATTAAATATGAGTCTGAAGCTGGATATGTGCTGATGTGACTATGAAGCCCACTGCCCTAGCTGCACAAGGATGTTGGACAGAGGGGATCATCCTTTTCCATAATCACAGTTACTGCAGAATCTACTGAGGCAGCCAGGAAGACATTATGTCTATTTCTAATATATATATATATATATTCAGATTTATTTTGTTTCCATGGGTATGCATGCATGTGTGTGTGGGGAGGTGTCTGCCACATATATATGCAGGTGCCTAAAGAGTCCATAAGAGGATATCAGAATTCCCTGGATGTAGAACAATGGTTTGCAACCATCCTAATGCTGAGACCCCTTAATACAGGTCTTCATATTGTAGTGACCACAACCATGAAATTATTTTTGTTGATACTTCATAACTGCAATTTGACTATTTTTGTGAATTGGAATATAAATATCTGATATGCAGGATATCTAAAATGCTACCTCCTTAAAGGGTCATTTGACCCTGCTCTGTGATAATGTTCTTGTATACTGTAAAGATTTGTCACTCATATTAGTTTAATAAAATGCTGATTGACCAGTAGTCAGGCAGGAAGTATAGGCAGAACGACCAGAATAGGAGAATTCTAGAAAGAGGAAAGACAGAAAGATGCAATTGCAAGTCAGATGCAAAAGAAGCAAGATGAGAATGCCTCACTGATTAAGGCACATGGCTAAACACAGACAAGAATTGTGGGTAAAATTAAGTTGCAAGATCTAGTTAATAATAAGCCTGAGCTAATAGGCCAAACAGTTCATAATTAATATAAGCCTTCATGTGTTTCTTTGGGAGCACATGGCTGTAGGAACAGGTAGGTAGAAACTTCTGTTAACATAACTCACAAAGAGAGCATGGTCCACAAGATGAGAATCATTGATATGCATATAAGTAGCTGTAAGTCACCTGACATGAGTCCTGGCAACCAAATTCCAGTCCTCTGCAAGAGTGTTCCTGACCATTGAGTCATCTCTCCAGTCCCACTTTCACTGTTAATAGATAGGAATAATATATTTGAGGTACAATGTGGTATTTTAGTATATGTTGGCAATATGCCATGATAAGATCAGAGAGGCAGTGGCATATTCATCTGTTACCTCAAACACTTCCCATTTCTTCATGTTGAGAAATATTTAAAATATCTCCACTCTATTTTGAAATTCAATTAGTTGTGGTCAACAAAGTCATGCTACTGTGACTTAAGGCATGACAAGTTATCCCTCCTGACCAGAAATATCCCTGTGTCTGTTAGCTATCCTCCCCTGAGCCTCAAATGGATGGAGTATTATATAATATGACAGATAGACAGGGATAAATAATAGATACAGGAATGTTGATTATTGATTGATATACATAGATTGATAAATATAATAGAGCTATGTGATAGCTAGATACAGGTATATGCAGAATATGGAGATGAAAGAAAGAAGCATGAATAAATGAAAGGTGGCAGATAGAGGATAGACAGATGATAGATAGATTGATTGTTATGTAGATGATAGGTAGATAGACAGACAGACAGACAGATTAGGTGATTGATAGACTGGCAGATGATAAATCAATGAAAGATACATGATAGATTGATATATAACTGATATATAAATGATAGGTAGCAGGCATAGATAGGTATCAGACTGTGTGATTGGCACCTGGGGAGGCCATTTCCACACACATCCCTCCCTTATATTCAGCAACAGACAACACAAATTTTTGGGCTAGCCTTGCATCCAGCATTGAACTGAAGCCAGGACTTGTCACCTCTTTCATAATAAAGTATACACAGGGGACACAGGAACAGAGCTTCTGGAGTTACTTAGAGAAGCTGTGCTTCACTTAAACTGTTTCCATGCGATGAGGCAAGAGGGTGTGGAAACACTGAGACATGTTCACGAGTATGCACACATGCCATGAGTACACATATAAGTGCATCGGCCATGCACATGTATGTATGCAAGTGTGTACCATGCATGAGTGTGCATCATGAATGAGCTATGCATGTGCTGACACATGGGTGAATCTACCATGAATGTATATGGATATGTGAGTGTTTACCACACTTGAGTGTGCATGTATGCACTCATGAGTGTATATGCCACACATGTGTACGGAGAGTTCTACATAATTGCATGGGTGTGCACATATGAACATGTGATTGCATACGCCATGTGTGCATGTGTATGACCATAGCCTCAGGTACTGTGAATGTGTGCCCAGGCACACATGAGCCAGCGGAGAACATGGCAGCCTGAGGTGACTGGGCTGAAGGTGGGGCAGGGGCTTCAGAAGCTCTGTGACTTGTTTATCTACCATTCCCAAGATTCCTATTTTCCTGTGTGTTTGGGGATCTAGGACAAGGACAGACTGCCCTACAACTCAATTAAGGTCTGGGGAGCACTGAATCTGACAGTGTGTAGTCTAGTCTGTGGAAAGGAAGCAGAAATCAGAGACCATAGACAGTAGAGCCCTGTGGCCCTGGCTGGATGTTCTGCTTCATTCCCACCCTGTGAGGCTCCCCACACTGCTTGGTTGACTGAGAAGAAGCTCCTGATCTGGTGCCAGCAAGATGGCTCGACTGGTAAAGATGCTTGCTACCAAGCTTGCTTCTCTGAGTTTGAGTCTCAGAATCTATATGGTGGAATTAAAAAATAAACTACTCTTGCAAACAAACTGTCCTCTAACTGCTGCATGCACACACACTCAACACACACATACACACACACACACACACACACAGAGAGAGAGAGAGAGAGAGAGAGAGAGAGATTATAATAAAATATATTTTAAAAAGAAGCCACTAACATGGAAATTATGTCTCTGTCAGGAGAGAGGTGTTCAGGGGAGAGGCAGAGGGAAGGTGGTGAATGGATGTAAAGAGTAGAGACAAGAGGGTGGTCTGCATGTGTGACCCCACCTTGGCATATGCTGTCTTCTTGACCCAGTATCTAATAGAGACATCAAAATGGAAATTCATGGAGAACTGTCTGAGAAATATCCCTTTCTAACCCTCAAGAGTGAATGAGCAGAATGACATGTTTAAAGTGTCAGCTGGGATCTGTGTATTCTGCACCGCTGAGAACTGCGGACATGTCCCTGGAATTCACATGTCCTTATTCTTTCTGGGTTCCCCCTCTGCTTTTGTTCTCTCTCTCTCTCTCTCTCTCTCTCTCTCTCTCTCTCTCTCTCTCTCTCTCTCTCCCTCTCTCTCTCTTTCTCTCCTTCCCTCTTCTTCATTCATCCCAACTATTTTTCAAATCATTAAAACTGTTTTCCTTTTATAACTAGAATTATCTATAAGTTAAATGTGCTGAAACTTTCTTGAAATCTATATAAGGGCAATATTGAAGGCAACTTTCTAGAAAATGAGAAATGACATTTGATCCAAGAAAAGTACGAGGGAGGAAAAGCTGTCAGGGACATGTCGATCATCCTTCAACATCTTCAGAGCATCTGAGTCACACCTTCATCCTACACAGAAGGCCCCCAGTGCCCTATCTGAGCCTGGTACACCACAGGCACCAAGAATGCATGAGGTATAAAGGGTTCATGTAGTCCCCTCCAGTATGTGCCTCTGTCACTATTGGTAAGGTAGGGGAAGAAAAGCGTGGAAACCTACCTGCTCCCCAGTCCTAGCCTTTGTTACCCTTACTTACACAGGGCAAAGACATTCACTGGCCAGGCCTGCACTGGACTGTGATCGCACAAGACAATGTGCTGTGCTTCTGGTATACAACATTCTTCATTTTAGTAGATATTGGGATGTATTTCTCATGAGCACCAACTGCTATGTGAATGTTAGTGAGGAAACAGCCTTGAACAAACAGAGAAAAATGTCTTTCAGAAACTGAAACTGGGGTTGGGTCTTGATAGGTTTGGAGGAGCAGTTAGCGTGTGGATGGGAGTGGGGGTGCTTGCATGCATGCACACATACGTTCTATTTTCATTTTTAAGTTATTAGCAAAGTGAATAGGTCATATCTCAATCACAAGTCCACCACAGCAAAGCTTGGTGGGTGTCATACCTTTAGTTAGTTGGGATATCACAGGTAATCAAGTCCTGTATCCCAAAATGTCCAACAGTAATGCCAACGACTTGTGTGCTCGGCCCTAGGGACCTGCTCTGCCTTCCTTCTCTACTCCTCTCCCACCTTGAGACTCCAAACTCTGTCCACTTTCTGTTCCACCATAGGTTTAGAATTGGACTATGCTAACCTTGAACACAGAACTATGAAAAGGTAAGAGGATGTCAGACATGGCCACCAGGCTTGGCAGGGTCTATTCATTCCCATGCCTCTCCAGACCCAAATCCATTTGCTGAGGTGCATGCCCTCTGGGCACCTCTGAGGTGTTTAGATTGTGTCTCACAGGTACAGAGAGGTCTTTTGTCTAGGAGACAGGCACAGTACAGTCTCATTTCTGTGCCCCCATAGCATAACAACTATATCGTTCACATTATAGCAACTCACTGCTGTCTGTCACCTCAAGATTCACAAGCACGTGAGTCATATCACTTGGGAAGGAAACACACACACACACACACACACACACACACACACACGGAGGCTCTCCAGCCACCGAAGGACATGGTTTTGATAAACGAGAATGACAGTGTCTCGAAGACCATCCCAAGCAAATTGGCCATACCCTGGGAAGGCTGAGCTCAGCATTCCAGAAAATACCATCCTCTAAAAGACAAATGTGTGTGGCTGAGGATATCAGAATGCCTTTTATGAGTCTTGTGATCTCCTCACATAAGTCATTTCTGGGTCATTTTTTTTTCCTGTCATTATACAGTGATCGCTTTTCTGCTCATCTTCTCAAGCTGCAAAGGCGATTTGGCAGCGCTAAACACATGTCCGAGAGTAGATGGCTCTCTCCAGCCTGAGGACAGAAAGGGAACACATATTTCATGTGATTTTTAGGTACTGCAAACTACCAGTCCCGAAAGATCCTACAGCCATGCAAATGGAGCATTGCAAGAGTTCAGCCATCAGTAATGCCACTAAACCGGTTTCTTCAAGTGACCAGTGACTTCCGAACCCTGACCAGCTCTCAGAAGTGGCAGACTGGGGGTGAGGGGGAATGTGTGAATTTTCCTGTGAGGAAATTTGATTTGAATCTTTCAGCTTGATGTAAATCATGGGATCCTGATATTTACCAAACAAGATATCTTTGTCATGCTAAGGAGAAAATGAAACCCTGTGTTAAGAACTCAAGACTCTTAGAAAGACAGAAGTCATTTCCAGGCAACTTTTGAAGGAAACAGGAAAAGGGAGGGGGGTAAAGAAGGTCCCAGGAATAATTAGAACAAGGGAAAGTAACTGGGTTACCTGGATGGCTGAGTGTTCATGTGAGACCCTTTCCTCTCTCACAGTGACACTTCAAAGTCCAGAGTCAGAAGCCCTTTGCAGGAAGGTGTCCAACACAGGGCATGACAAACTCCATGACATATTTCCATGGGGGATCAGGAGGCGAGGGGATTGGGGAATCAAACACTGTCGGGGATCTGAGTCAGAGGCTGAGAGACAGGGAGGGAAAAAGAAAAAGATTCCAGCAGACTGGGACTGGGCTGGAAGTGTAACCCAGCAGGAGGGAGTGCCTGTGTTCCGATAGCCTGCCTGCCAGGGGTGGAAAGGTAGGCCCTGCATCAGCTCAGCAAGAATCCTGGCCACCAAGGGGCGCTGATCCTCTAGCAGAAGATTCATCACAGGGGGGAACCTGACCCAGTACCAGAAGATCCACTAGAGAACAGTTGAAGGAAGAGATGGGCAGATGCCAAGGCAAGAATTCCTCCAATAATCTGAAAAACAGCATGAAAACACCAGATCCCAGCGATCTTACTACAGAAGGACTTGAACACCCTGTTCCAGAAGAAGTGGAAAACAGTGTCATTATGAAAGCAATAGAGTCCCTTAAACAGGGCATGAATAACTCACTTAAAAAACTGGAAGAGAAGTATAACAAAAAGATTGAAAAAATGAGTAAAGAAATGGAAGAGAAATATAACAAAAGGTTTGAAGAAATGAGTAAATCCGTAAACGACACCCTGGGAAACCAAGAAAAACAATTAAACAGGTAGTGGTAACAGTTCAAGAATTGAAAGCTGAAATGGAGGCAATGAAGAAAACACAAACCGAGGGTCAGCTAGATATGGAAAATCGAGGTAAACAAACAGAGACTTCAGAAGCAAGCATAACCAATAGAATACAAGAGATAGAAGAACGAATCTCAGATTATGAAGACACCATACAGAAAATAAATGCTCTGACCAAAGAAAATAGCAAATCCAGCAAATTCTCATCACAAAACATTCAGGAAATCTGGGGCATAATAAAAAAAAACCAAATCTAAGAATAATAGGGGTAGAAGAAGGAGAAAAATCGCAGATCAAAGGTTCAGAAAATATACTCAACAAAATTATAGAAGAAAACTTTCCCATCCTAAAGAACGATATTCTTATGAAGGTTCAAGAAGCATACAGAACACCGAATAGACTGGATCAAAAAAATAAAAAACATCCTCTTGCCATATAATAATCAAAACACAAAGCATTCAGATTAAAGAAAGAGTATTAAGAGCTGCAAAGGAAAAAGGTCAAGTAACTTATAAAGGTAAACCTATCAGACTTACACCAGACTTCTCTATGGAATCCATGAAAGCCAGAAGGTCCTGGATAGAGGTACTGCAGAAACTAAGAGACCATGGATGCAAGCCCAGACTACTATGCCCAGCCAAGCTATCGTTCACTATCAATGGAGAAAACAATATATTCCAGGATAAAAACAAATTTAAACAATACGTAGCTACAAATCCAACCTTACAGAGAGTATTAGAAGGAAAATCACAACCCAAGGAATCCAACATTCCCAGCACTGCATACAATAACTCAGACAGCTAGCGACCCTTCACAAGCACAACTCAAAGAAGGGAAGCACATGCACTCTACTAACCAAAAAAAAAAATAACCAGAGTCAACAACCACTGGTCATTAATATCACTTAATATCAATGGACTCAATTCACCTATAAAAAGGCACAGACTTAGAGATTGGTTACGAAAACAGGATCCAACATTCTGCTGTTTACAAGAAACACACCTTAACCACAAAGACAGATATCTACTCAGGGTAAAGGGTTGGGAAAAGGTTTTCCAAGCAAATGGACCTAAGAAACAAGTGGGTGTGGCCATTCTAATATCTAACAAAATCGACTTCAAACTAAAATCAATCAGAAGAGACGGAGATGGACATTTCATACTCAAAACAGGAACAATCCATCAGGAAGAAGTCTCAATCCTGAATATCTATGCCCCTAATATAAAGGCACCCACTTATGTAAAAGAAACACTTCTAGAACTCAAGGCAGTCATCAAACCACACACACTAATAGTAGGAGACTTCAACACACCTCTCTCACCAATGGACAGGTCAATCAGACAGAAACCTAACAGAGAAATAAGAGAATTATTGGAGATACTGAATCAAATGGACTTAACAGACATCTATAGAACATTCCATCCAAATAGGAAAGAACATACCTTCTTCTCTGCAGTTCATGGAACCTTCTCGAAAATTGACCACATACTCGATAACAAAGCAAACTTCCACAGATACAAAAGAATATTAGTAACCACCTGTGTCTTGTCAGATCACCATGGATTAAAGTTAGAATTCAACAACAATGCTACCCACAGGAAGCCAACAAACTCATGGAAGTTGAACAGTCAACTACTAAATCACCGCTGGGTCAAGGAAGAAATAAATAAAGAAATTAAAGTCTTCCTTGAATTTAATGAAAATAAAGACACAACATACTCAAACCTATGGGACACTATGAAAGCAGTGCTAAGAGGAAAGTTCATAGCACTAAGTGCCCACTTAAAGAAAACGGAGAAAGCACACATTGAAGACTTAACAGCACACTTGAAAGCTTTAGAAAAAAAAAAGCTGATTCACCCAGAAGGAGTAGAAGACTCGAAATAATCAAACTGAGTGCTGAAATCAACAAAATAGAAACACAGAAAAGAATCCAAAGAATCAATGAAGCAAAAAGCTGGTTCTTGGAGAAAATCAACAAGATTGACAAACCCCTGTCCAAACTAACCAAATGGCAGAGAGAGAACACGCAAATTAATAAGATCAGAAATGAAAAAGGGAACATAACCACTGACACAGAGGAAATTCAGAGAATCATTAGATCTTACTACAAAAGCCTGTATGCCACAAAATTGGAAAATGTAAAAGAAATGGACATTTTTTTAGATAAATACCATATGCCAAAATTGAAGCAAGAACAGGTGAACAATCTAAATAGACCTGTCAGTCGTGAAGAATTAGAAGCTGTTATCAAAAATATCCCTACCAAAAAAAGCCCAGGACCAGATGGTTTCAATGCAGAATTCTACCAGAACTTCCAGGAAGAACTAATACCTACACTCCTTAATGTATTTCACAAAATAGAAACAGAAGAGTCATTGCCAAACTCTTTTTATGAAGCTACAGTTACCCTGATACCAAAACCACACAAAGATACAACCAAGAAAGAGAATTTCAGGCCAATCTCACCCATGAACATTGACGCAAAAATTCTCAATAAAATACTTGCAAACTGAATCCAAGAACACATTAGAAAAATTATCCATTATGATCAAGTGGGCTTTATCCCAGAGATGCAGGGCTGGTTCAACATACGCAAATCTATCAATGTAATCCATCATATAAATAAACTGAAAGAAAAAAACCATGTGATCATTTCATTAGATGCTGAAAAAGCATTTGACAAAATTCAGCACCCCATTATGATAAAGGTGTTGGAGAGATTGGGGATACGAGGATCATACCTAAATATAATAAAAGCAATATATAGCAAGCCAACAGCTAACATCAAATTGAATGGAGAGAAACTCAAAGCCATTCCACTAATGTCAGGAACATGACAAGGCTGTCCACTCTCTCCATACCTCTTCAATATAGTGCTTGAAGTTCTAGCAATAGCAGTAAGACAACATAAGGGGATCAAGGGGATTTGAATTGGAAAGGATGAAGTTAAACTTTCGTTATTTGCTGACGATATGATAGTGTACATAAGCAACCCCCAAAACTCTACCAAAGAACTCCTACAGCTGATAAACACCTTTAGTAATGTGGCAGGATACAAGATCAACTCCAAAAAATCGGTTGCCCTCCTATACACAAAGGATAAAGAAGCAGGGAGGGAAATCAGAGAAACTTCACCTTTCACGATAGCCACAAATAGCATAAATTATCTTGGGGTAACTCTAACCAAGGAAGTGAAAGACCTATTTGACAAGAACTTAAGTCTTTGAAGAAAGAAATTGAGGAGGATACCAGATAATGGAAAGACCTCCCCTGCTCTTGGGTTGGGAGAATCAACATAGTAAAAATGGCAATTCTACCAAAAGACATCTATAGATTCAATGCAATCCCCATTAAAATCCCATCAAACTTCTTCACAGACCTTGAGAGAACAATAATCAAGTTTATATGGAAAAACAAAAAACCCAGGATAACCAAAACAATCTTATACAATAAAGGAACTTCTGGAGGCATTACCATCCCTGACTTCAAACTCTATTACAGAGCGACAGTATTGAAAACAGCTTGGTATTGGCATAAGAACGGAGAAGTCGAACTATGAAATCAAATAGAAGACCCGGATATTAACCCACAAACCTATGAACACCTGATTTTAGACAAGGGAGCTAAAGGTATTCAATGGAAGAAGGAAAGCATCTTTAACAAATGGTGCTGGCATAACTGGATGTCAACCTGTAGAAGAATGAAAGTAGATCCACATCTATCACCATGCAAAAAACTCAAGTCCAAATGGATTAAAGACATCAACATTAATCCGACCACTTTGAACCTGATAGAAGAGAAAGTGGGAAGTAGTCTACAAGATATAGGCACAGGAGACCACTTCCTAAGTAGAACCCCAGTAGCACAGACAATAAGAGAATCAATGAATAAATGGGACCTCCTGAAACTGAGAAGCTTCTGTAAAGCAAAGGACACTGTCAGTAAGACAAAAAGGCTACCTTCGGACTGGGAGAAGATCTTCACAAACCCCTCATCAGACAAAGGTCTGATCTCCAAAATATACAAAGAACTCAAGAAACTAGACACTAAAACTCTAATTAACCCAATTAAAAAATGGGGTACTGAACTGAACAGAGAATTCACAACAGATGAAGTTCGAATGGCCAAAAGACACTTAAGGTCATGCTCAACCTCCTTAGCGATCAGGGAAATGCAAATCAAAACAACTTTGAGATACCATCTTACACCTGTCAGAATTGCCAAACTCAAAAACACCAATGATAGCCTATGCTGGAGAGGATGTGGAGTGAGGGGAACACTCATCCATTGTTGGTGGGAATGCAAACTTGTGCAGCCACTGTGGAAATCAGTGTGGCAGTTTCTCAGGAAACTGGGAGTCAACCTCCCTCAGGACCCAGCAATTCCACTCTTGGGAATATACCCAAGAGATGCTCTAACATACTACACAAGCATTTGTTCAACTATGTTCATAGCTGCACTATTTGTAATAGCCAGAACCTGGAAACAACCTAGGTGCCCCTCAATAGAAGAATGGTTAAGAAAGGTGTGGAACATTTACACATTAGAGTTTTACTCAGCGGTAAAAAACAATGACATCTTGAATTTTGCATGCAAATGGATGGAAATAGAAAACGCTTTACTGAGTGAGGTAACCCAGACCCAAAAAGAGGAATATGGTATGCACTCACTCATAAGTGGATTTTAGCCATAGTTAAAGGTCTTTGAGCCTATAATTCGTGATCCTAGAAAAGCTAAATAAGAAGGTGAACCTGAAGAAAATAATATAGTTATCCTCCTGGATATTGGAAGTAGACAAGATTGCCAGGCAAACTTGGGTGCACGGGAGGTGGGGGCTGGAAGTAAGGGGAGATGGTTAGAGAGAAGGGATGGCTTGGGGGAATGTGATGGGGGGAGGGAGGAAGGATGGATATGGGAGCAGGGAAGTATATATCTCAACTAAGGGAGCCATTTTAGGGTTTGCAGGAGACTTGATTCTGGAGGGGTTCCCAGGCCCAAGGAGATGTCCCCAGATTGTTTCCTGGGCAGCAGAGAAGAGCGTACCTGAACTGGTCCTGGTCCATAACCATACTGATGAATATTTTGTATATCACCATAGATCCTTCATTGGGCGATAGTTGGAGATAGAGACAGAGACACACATTGGAACACTGGAGTGCGTTCACCCACTGATACACGGGAACTGATCTAATGAGAGCTCACCAAGGCCAGTTGGACTGGGACTGAACAAGCATGTGATCAAACCGAATTCTCTGAATGTGGCTGACATGGGGGCTGACTGAGAAGCCATTGACAATGGCACTGGGTCTTTTTTCATCTGCATGTACTGGCTTTATGGGATCCTAGTCTGTTTGGATGCTCACCTTCCTAGACCTGGAGGGAGAGGGGAGGAACTTGAACTTTCCACAGGGCAGGAAACCCAGACTGCTCTTAGGACTGGAGATGGAGGAGGAGAGGGAGTAGGGTGGAAGGAGGAAAGGGAGTGGGGGGTATGGGAGGGTATGGGGAGGAGGGGAGGAAGTGGAAATTTTTATAAATAAATAAATAAATTTGGGGGAAAAAAAGAAAAAGATTCCCCACACAGCCAAATCTATAGGGCAACGTAGCTAGGAAAAGCTTCCTCTCCTCAACAGACCTTATGGGTGCTAGGGGCTGACCATGTCCTGGAATGCACAGAGGGAAACCTGCTGATGGCCCCTCTGCTGGGACAGGTGTCCAGTGAAGATATCACCATTTCCTGTCTCAGCACCTGACCCTTTCCCACTTCAGAGTTTATGAAACCCAGACACGCGAGTTCATAAGCTCAAGACATCAGTTCCTGGATCCAAGTCTGTTTTCACCATGAAATTAATCTTTTAAATGTATTATCAATCAGCAAATGGTCCTAAGAGCGCAAAGATTTTCTGAAAAATATTTTCTCCTATGCTTCCATGTATGCAGGGCAAAACCTTCTGATATTTTGATTTATTTTTCACTTTGTGTTGCTTGTAATTGACCCACAACTCCCAAGACAAATATCAGAAAGGGAACCAAGAAGGCAGAGAGAACACAGTCATAGTGGGGGAATGTACAGTATATGTGCTCTTATGTATGATCACACACATAAAAGCACACCAATGGGGGAGACACTCACAAATTTAGTAACCATTATAAGAGATACAAGCATAGCTGCTGGCAAAGTAGCCATTATGTGGCTTGCGCTCAGCTCACAGAGGCATGCTGGGCTCAGTTTACAAGCACCGCTTGAGCAGCCCATGTGTTCTCTTCTTCCTTTCAGAGTCTCCATGTCATTATGGCCCTGTGGCTCCAAAGCCAGTCACTTCTGCTTAAGTCCACAAGAGCCAGAACCCCAGAGAACCCATCAGTCAACAGAACAGAGCTATCTCTCTGAAGTATGCTAAGACCTGGGCCCATCAGCCTGGGCTCTGAATTCAAATTACAGAGAGCAGGGCCCCTTGTTTTGGCTGTATGGCTAGCTTACATCTGAAATAATCACACAGATACTGTTTTAATTAAAACACTGCTTGGCCATTATCTCTAGCCTCCATAGGATCATATGCTTAATTTCTTGGTTTCTTGTTGGTGCAAGGAACCATTTGGGAAGGATTAGGAGATGTGTCTTTGCTGGAGGAAGTGTGTAATTGGGGGTGGGCTTTGAGGTTTCAGAAGACTCATGCTATTTCTAGTGTGTTCTCTACTTCCTTCTTGTAGATCAAGACATAAAGTCTCAGGTGCTCCTGCCATGATGTCTTAGCGCCACAGTCATGGAATTTAACTCTCTGAAATTGTGAGTTCAAATAAATGCTATTTTTATAAGTTGAAAAAAAAGAGAAATCCCATGTAGAAACCAGGTGGTGGATCAAACACACACACACACACACACACACACACACACACACACACACACACACACGGGGAGGGAGGGGGAGAGAGAGACTGTAGAAGGCATCCTTATATATAAATCTGTGGAATCAGCAGTTTCCTACCTTTCAAACCTGTTCAAGAGTCCCTGCCGTTCTCTTTCTCCTCCACCTCATTCTCACTTGTTTACATAGGAAGCCACCCTAGTCCAGTTCAGGAAGTCGGCCATAGGAGCACATAATGCAGTTCAAGAGTGACTTGGGCTCATTTGTCTGCCATGGATGTTAGTGATATCTAAAAGCTGCCTAGTGTACTCCTTTCTCTTTGCATGCTGGGCACAGCAGCAGCAAGGAAATCAGTCATTGTCAGTCCGAGCCATGTGTAACAGTCATCTGTGGCTGTTAGAAAAAGGGGGGCCCTATCCACTGTCAGAGCCATCACCCAGACATCCTGGACCACCACCCAGAGAGTGGGTGCCTCCCACACTGACCTGCCCACCCCAAATTCACAGCTGTTCTCTGTAGAGGACGGGAGGTATCGCTACCAGTGGGAACTGGCTTCAGAAGAGAGAGCATCACTAGAGACAAAAGCAGTGGTCTAGCTGAGGGTCAAATCGAGAGTTAGGATCCATACCTGGGTTAGCCAGGAGCATCCTTCCCATAAAACAGGGGTTCTCAACCCCTGTGTTGTAACAGGAGGGCCAGCTGTGGGGATTTCCGTCCCCCCCCCCAGTACCCCACAGCTGACAAGTCCCAAAGAAAACCACACACAGGACTCTATAAGATTATAAACTGATTGGCCCATTAGCTCAGTCTTCTTATTAACTAATACTTACATCTTACAGTAACCCATAATTCTTGCCTGTGTTAGCCATGTGACTCAGTACCTTTTTCAGCTGTCAGCTGGCATGTTGCTTCTTCGGTGATCTGGGCAGGAATGGCGGAGGGAGCTTCCTCCTCCCTAGCCTTCTCCTATTCTCATTTCCCCACCTCTACTTCCTGTCTGGTTGACCCACCTATACTTCCTGCCTGGCCAATCAGCATTTTATCAAAATATATGATTGACAGAATATAGACAATTCTCCCGCACTACTGGGTCACAACCCTTTTGGGGGATCACATATCAGCTATCCTGCATATCAGATTTATATTATCTTTCATAACAGTAGAAAAAGTACAGTTATAAAGTAGCAATGAAATTATTTTATGGTCGGGGGTCACCACAATGAGAACTGTATTAAAAGGTCACGGCATTAGGAAGGTTGAGAACCCTGCTCTAAAACATTTGCTAGGGTAACACTGCAGTCATTAAAATTAAACAGATAACTTCAGTGCAGAGAATAAAAAAGACTTGACATTAGATTGAAAATGTAGGCGCTTAGAAAAATGTCTACACTGACGCCGACAACTGAACCAGTGTGGTGACTGCAATGTTCTCCTTCCGATGTCTGCAAGGGAGGTGAGCATTGACCCTCTTAATCTACAAAATCCTCGGATGGCAAACTGAGACCAGCCCACACATTCTTGGACTCTGAAGAGCTCCTGTGCCTTGGTTTCCCCAGGTAGTTTTCTCATGGTCCACAGCACAGGCAGCCTCATGCTGTCCCAGGGATTTCTGCAGGCAGAACTGCACGCAGCCCCAGCTCTCTGCTTCCTTATTGTTGTTCTCAGGACATTATCTGAAGGAGGCCAAGAAGGGGTAATACTTTTGCACAGGGAACTAAACAGGCCACCCTTATTACTCCTGACATCTGCAGATATACAGAATTTGTAGTAAATAGAGAACATGGAGAAGACGTACGAAACTGAGAGTTTTCACATAACAGAACCCTTTTGGTATCAAACACTGATTTTCAAATGCAAGACCTGCAAGATAGCCTGATCATGTGTTCCACATATCTTCTTATGAATAACATAAACTATGCATCAAGTGGTTACCAATGCTGCTGGCACACCAGACAATTATGAGGGCTTAGCCTACTGATAGTTAAGATCCACGAAGCCATCATATTCGGAGACACAGAAAATGGGACAGCAGCTGTGAGCTGTATGTGGGATGATGTTCTTTGTTTTAGGAGTACAGAGTCTCAATTTGGCAAGAGAAAGGGGGTTCTGACAAGCATGTTGGTCAGGGTAGTGCTGGACTGGGAACGAATTTAATGGCACACTTGAAGAGAAAATGGTTAGCATTATATTTACCACAATGCGAAACTTTCAAAACCCCTAGTTCCCACTTCTCCAATTAGGCCGCGACAGTTGGCAGTGGGTTTGTGTCTAACAGCAAGGATCAGAAGGATCAGAATAAGTCAGGCCCTTTTCTGGGAAGCACACACAAATGACCACTCTCTGCCAGGCTCCTTCTCAGCCTCTGGCAGAGGAATAGAGGAAATCAGAATAAATAACCAGAGACCCTAAAGGGTTTTAAGAGGAAACTGAGGAGCAGGGAGAGTGGCCCCAACCAAATCCGCTGAATCAACATGTAATCATGATGTAAGAGTCTGAGCTTTTATACTGTGAGGTCAGTTCTTCTGGGGGTTCTGGAACCTGGCGTCACATGCTTCCTCTGGCCCCAAAGGTCATTGGGGTTCCTCAATAGCATCATGCAAGTTTTACAGACTCTTCTTTTTATATAGACTATGGAAGAACAGCTAAGAATTAGAGCCCCAACTGAACAGCGACGTGATCTTGTTTTTTATTTCCCCTCGTTTTTTTTTACATGATGAATCAAGACACAGAGACAGAAACCACTGGACACTGTCATTCACGTTGTCCGCAGACTGTGTTTTCCAGCAATATTGATGAAATTAGATGTTTAGTTCATCAGCTCTCCTTTGCATTTCAAAGCTAACAGATTAATACACACTTAAATAATGGTCTACTACCCCTCGTGTACACACACACACACACACACACAAAAGTAATGCACTGTTACAAACACCTAAAGGCAGAGAACATGAGAATCTCCTCAGCGAAGCAGTCTTTGACAGAGGAATTACCTCGGAAACACTCTCAATGCGCCCTTTGTTAGAGACTCAACAAGGTTTCCCAGGGCAAGGAGGACAACACAGCCATGGTACCTTTCTAAGCGGTCCTTAAAGATGTACTGTCACTCTTTGGAGGAACAGTAATCTTCCCGCAAAGGCTTTCCCTAGGCTTGTTCAGTTTCTTAGCAACTGCAACTTTCCAGAAAGCTACATGCTTGCCTACCAGGGAGGCTATAGAAATGTGTTGTATCCTTCAATTATCCTCTAATCCCAAAGACATTTTGGAGCAGAGACGGGGCATTCTTGTTGCAGACTCAAAAGCAGAATTTAAGGTCTGCAGACAACTCTACCGACCTGTTCTATTTGCACAGAGAAAGGCGAGGCGTGCCCCACATCACTTCCGTTTCTGTTCCTCTGGTTAACTGAATGGCAAAGAAACCATTTGCTGACACAGACAGTGGCTGGAACAATAAGACAACACTTGAGTTTTGAGAAATAGGGACAGTTCTTTGACTGTCTACTTCCAAACACCACGTGGACATGGATGAAAGAACAGGAGGCTACGTTCTTCCACGCAGAGCCCAGTTTTGAGATGAACCATCCTAAGCCTTTCTGAGTTTTATTAAACTTTAAATACGGTCTTAATTCTACTGTGCAAGAGGCCTCTTTTACTAGTAAGCTTTTTTTTTAATTGATAAAGATAATGGAAAAACAGACTAAGCTATCAATGCCCCTTAATGATAAAACAGCATCAACTTGCCCCCTCTTGTTAACTAAGAGGAACGACTGTTTATGCAAATGATCTTCAGGTGGCACAGGTGCAGAGGCTCATCTAAGTACCCACACAGGAGCTCTCTCATACAGAATAAAGATTGTCCTGAAAAATCACCCATGGATCAACAGTCTGCAGCGCCTGCCGACATTTATCACCGCCTCACCATATGTAAATACGTAACTAATTTAAAAGTGAAAACGGAAGACTTAATAAGTCATTAGTAAGTGTTCGCTGTGAGCCCCACGCTGGGTTCCATGCTGAGACAGTGATGAGGAATGGCAAAGCTGTCTTCTTTATGGGGGTGACACCCGCGTTAGGGGACAGGAACCCGCCCCATGCTAGTTAAAATTGGAAACGAAAGCACGTATGTGCTTGCCAATGGTGGCCAGTGCTGGGATGGACCTGGGAAGTGCATAAGAGGTAAAGAAGGATGAAGGATCATCCTTAGGGGGCCGAGCAGGACAGGGCCTCCGAATGGCAGCAAAGGATACAGGTCAATATGAAGCCTTAGCTCTGTTGGTAGGATGGAGAGAGCACAGTCATTGGGAAGCAGAGGCACTGAAGGGACCATCAGGATTATGTGGCATGGGAAGATTTGCCTGCGCCTTCTGCTCCTACCTGATAATTACAACTGAATTTCCCCTTATGAGGAGTTAAAAATGGGAAGACATAAAAAGCATCAATAGATAAGCAAGTATGAGCAATAATAAAATTATGCCTGTTTATACAGATTCAAGGCCTTAAACTGGGCTCAGGGATTTATGCCTATAATCCCAACACTAAACTGGGCACAGGGAATTGGGCACAGGGGCTCATGCCTGCAATCCCAGCACTGTGGTGCTGAAAACGGAGGATGCCTACGAGTTAAAGGCCAGCCAGAAATATACAACAAGGCTGTGGCAAAAATAAAAAACTAAGTTCTGTTTCTGTCTCTCCAGGATTCAGTTCATGGAGGGAGAAGATAATGTCACACAGGACAACCAAACAGTGAGACCGCGGGGACTTTGGCTCACAGCCAGGAGACAAGTCTCTCATCCTCCATTCCTTGAAAATAATTCTGGGAAAGATTTAGTGGGAAACTGGTGCTCATTTAAAGAATGCTGAGCTTGACCCTGGCTGGGAGACTCTACGGGTTCTTTAAAGAGGTACAGAGGGAACAGAATCTCATGGCGATGCGGGAGTTACTCTAAACACCATCACTAGCATGCCACGTGGAAAGGAAGACAGCCTTCTATGGTCACAGGACTGAGCAACATCTCATCCAGAGAGGGGTTAACCCATTCCTCATTCTCCCAGAGCATGTCAGTTCTCCTTCCTGTGCCTCCATCTGCCATCAGCAACTGCATAAAGAACAGTCACAAAATGAAGAATCAAACGGGGTTAAAATAATGCCTATAGATCAGAACAGAAATTGTTAGCATGTCAACATGTTCCCATCAGTTCTAAATCAAATAGTTCACCTTTGGGTCATAACTTCACTGTCAATCTCCAAACTTCTTTTCTAGTGTAGGTCATTTTTTTTTTCCCTAAAGCAGTCATTAATCCATTTCCTGACCAGCAGTGGCTAACTTAATTGGTTTAACACAGTACTAATGAGGCTGTGATCACATATCCCTAGGGACAGGCTTGTTAGCTTCAGCTTAATCCAATTCAACAGAAAATAAAAGTGTCTACCATGACTTGGGCACAGCAATAAGAGATAAAATCAATAAGGCCTGTCCCCTTCCCTTTGGGACCTCATGATTTAGCAAGACTATAGAAACGGAAAGAAGTGTCATAGGCATGCCAACACTGGGAAGGCTGGCTGCGTAGGCTGCAGAGAGGCAGGGCAAGAACACTCGGAAGCATGGAGGCACTAGGTGAGTGGGGAGGGAGGGCCAGGTCCTCTATGAGATGCGTTCCATTTGACAAAATGAAAAGGCATCCTAGGAATAGCCTGGTAGGATTCTGAAATTTTGTTACTCTTAGATGCTTCTGTGTCTCCACACAATGGGGACAGGAGGCCCTGGTTCAGGTAGCAGTCACAACTGTGTATGACTTCAGTACCCCCTCTCTTCCATTACTGTGTGTTTGTCGCTTGGGATATGGGGCTGAAGGGATGATCTCCTTCCTATGTGGCTGCTTTGTGAAGTTCACACCCTGTGGGACCCAGTGATCCATTAAGGGCACTATGAAAAAGGAAACACAATTACCTTAGTCTGGCTCCTCATTTAGAATGAGTCAAAGTCAATAGAGGCTTTTGTCATTAAGATCCAGCAGCAAGTCCTAGATAAGACATGACCTTGCAGAACAACGCTTAAAGTTTAAAGAGTCCTCTGTAAGGGAAGGGGCTGGACTTTAGTGGTACAGCACCTTTATCGATCAATCTCTTCCAAAATTGAAAAAGAAGAAAAAGAAAACCATGCACAGAAAGGCAAGAGTGCAGTAGTGGGCACTTGGGAAGCTGAGGCAGGAGAATGATTATAAATTCAAGGCCAACCCAGGCTTTTACACTGAGGTCCTGTCTCAAAAACAATACAGCAAAAATCAGGGATTACCCTAATAATTGCATGTGAACTTGGTTTATTCTGAAAGAATCTGTTCATTGAGCCAGCATAGGTAGCTCATGCAGTGGTGAGTTTGAGGTTGGCTTGGACTTAATATCAAAACCAGTCTCAAAGTGAAAATGACAAACCAACAAATGAAAACAAAACACAAATAAACTATAAACGAACAAACAACTAACAGCAATAGCACCCAGGGGCTAAGGATATGGCCGTGGTAGGGTGATTGCCTAACAGAAGCAGAGTTCTAAGTTCTAAACCTGCCCTGGGGAAAACAGTGGAGGGGCCGGCCGCTGGCTGGAGTACCATGGGTAGAGTCCTTGTGTAGAAGCCCATGTCAAATTCCCATCATTGAAAAATATTTTTTTTCAAGTGAAGATAATTGCACTTGTGTATATAGAGGAGCTGTGTTCGCCTCGGGATCAGAAGTAGACAGACAACAGAGCCCCGGATCGCTCCCCAACACAGCACCTTCTTTCCCATGTTGGCACCCGAGTTTCCATCAGTCTTCCCCATAATTCCTTGGTTTTAATGAATGTACTTTGTCTTTTAGACAGTGGTCAATGCTAACAAATACTTTGGAAACTTTCCTCCCACGGATTTAATTCAAACAGGAAGACTTTGTGTTAGGCCCCATTAACTTTGAATAATTTACTGATAATCTTGGAATTAATATTTAGATTGCCTTAAGAAAACTACAAAGGTTTCCAAAGAAACAATAATTCAAACAAAAACGAGATGGCAGATAGTTTTATCAACTTAATAAAGCAAGCCCTCTTCAAACAAAAAGCAGCCCTAAATTATATGTAATTATAGTGCTGACCACCATTGTGTCCAGCTCACCCTAACCACATCAGGCATTCATCTGGATTATATAACAGTCATTGGTATCGATTATAAGAATTTAGAAAGAACTGATTTCCACTAAAAGTGATGCTAAAACTATGAAATAATGAAAAAAAAAATCCCCTTTTCTATTGTAAGCATCAGCAGTCTGGCAAACCTCTGGACTCGCTGCCTTTACACCTCACTTCATCCACGACTCAAGGCATCCTTTCTGGGCCAAGATGTATCAGTTTGTGTCTGAACACACCTGCGTTCTCCAGTCCCATAAACAGACAGCAAGTATCATCAATAAACACAGGTCATGTGCATCTGAGGTCAGTGGTCACTGCACAATGACCACTACGGTACAGATGACCTTCCGTTCAATTCCACCCAACCTTCCTTACAAAGGGACGCACCTCTGAATAGCATCTTTTCAATCGTGGGCTGAAGACACCCAGCATGTGGGCCGAGGCATCTCTTTTCATGGTGTGACCCATTGATCCTTGGATAAAGACCCTTACAGAGGATCTGTCAAATCAAAGTTCTTGGAAATCGACATAAAGGAGGAACAGGGTCTTCCCATTGTGTCGCCAGATGGTGAAGGCAGCAGTCCGGCAAGGACAGTGCGCCTTACACAGAAAAGGCCAAGGCCACCTCAGAAAGTCCCTGCTAAAGCAAGAATGGGTTTGGATTTTACTGTATATATCTTTTGAACCCACCGCACCTCTTCAGTGAAGATTGAGATCTCAGGGATGTCAGTCACGAGAATAAAGGACATGCGTGATTGACATCCGAGGCAAGGGCTGATTGCCTTGCTACTGAGTGCCTATTTATCTGGGTGACTGACAAACTGCGATTGATAAGATTATACTTTTCCTGAGAAATTTTCATTAAGATGTATCTTTAACTTCAAAAAAAAATCATTATATTTGTTGCCAATGACAGAGTAAAGTTGTCTAACAAAATTTGAGAAAATCTGAAGCCCTATCTACTACCATTAGTTTGACAGATTCCCAGGGCTTGAAGATGTTTCCAATGAGACACTTCAGTAGTAATGAGTGTGATTTCACAGTAGGAAAGGTTGCTGAGAAACTGGAAGTGGGGGTAGGGCTGGTGGGTGATACAGAGCTATGTGAGAGTGCACAACCCTTTCACTCCTAGCACTGGGAACAACATGGTTTCATAGGAAAAAATACATTCTTAATATATTCTTTTCAAGGTAACTTGGAAGGAATGCTTAATAGGAACTCACATATTCTCAGCCATAACATGGTATCAATAAATTTACAAATGTGTGCCAGTGAGTGTTTGGCTGTCAGACATGCTCCACAGGGAAAGTTACATACACACTATATCGGACAGCATAAAGAACGATAACAGGGAAGGGTGAAGAAGAAGGACCTCAGGTCATTGGCCTTCTCAACTCTAAGAAATGAATGTGACAAGAAAGCAACAGTCAGAGCCCATGGTTCCAAGGGTGGGGACAAACCAATAAGATCCAATGAACACATGCTGGCCCAATCTACAGAACTGCAGCTAAAGAAACAGGAAAAAAAAAAAACTCAGCGAAAGGATTTGTCATCTTAGAGGATAAATAATGCCACTCGTCAAATCTCTCAATCAACATAGAAAATGTGAGTACAAGGAAACTGAGTTGTGACGTCACTATTTATTTAAAAGGTTCAGAAATGAAATCAACCCAGATACCCGTTCCCCAAAGAACAGATGAATGGAAATGTGGTGCAGGGGCTGGAGAGATGGCTCCGCGGTTAAGAGCACCAGCTGCTCTTACAGAGCTCATGGGTTTCCAGCTTCCAGCATGCACATGGTCACTCACACCCATCTCCAGGGGATCTAACCCTGTCCTTCTGACTTCTGGGGGCGGCAGACAGGCACACGGCACAAATACATACACACAATCAAAATGCTCATACATGAAAATTAAATATGAGTAAGTCCAAAGTTTTAAATATGGTGTAGACACATAGTGGAAATTTATGCAGCCATAAAGAGAAACGAAAGCTATGAAATCTGCTGAAAAATATGGAAGCCATTGGATATAACTACATTAAACAAGATAACCCTGACTTAAGAAGGAAAAATCTGCATGTTCTCGTGTGTGTGTGTGTGTGTGTGTGTGTGTGTAGTTGTAAAACTAAAAAGGGGACCACAAAGGGAGAAAAAGAGGTGTCCAGGAAGAAAATAGTAGTAACATAACACCTGCAGCATGGAAACACAATTCATGTGCGAGCGAAGGTCCCTTTGGTTGCAGAACAGATGCCGAGGAAGACAGGAGACTCAGCACAAAGTAGACTATGACTGAAAACCCCACACTGAAATCCAATATGTAATATACTAATTAAAAATAAGATTACTTATAGAAATGCTAATCAGACACATTACAAAAATTTAAGGTAAATGTGTAGAAAGCCCCATTTAAGGTAAATGTGTA
This sequence comes from Myodes glareolus, assembly GCF_982192425.1. Classification (NCBI taxonomy): domain Eukaryota; kingdom Metazoa; phylum Chordata; class Mammalia; order Rodentia; family Cricetidae; genus Myodes; species Myodes glareolus. Next base: position 52,681,196 of record NC_142048.1, on the reverse strand, counting down.
GAGTTTTGTGTCGGTAAATTTGCCAACTTGAAGAAAAATAAAATCCTCTGAAGGATTTGAACTATAATCAAGTAACAAAAGAAGTTACTTCATGTGCACATGAAGGAGATTTTTGAGTCAGTAACTGAAGATTTTTCATGAGAAAATCCCTTTCCTGGTGGCTTCATCAGTAAATCCCGTCAGCAATTAAGGAGAAGCCATTACCAACTGTGCAGAAACTGTTCTAGAATATTCTAGAGGAAAGATGCAGTGGCATTTCAATTCTATCCTAATAAAATAAAGACTGCTTGAAGATCTGAAAGTAAAATAGTCCCACTGGTCAATAGACCAGTTATGGCAACCTTTAATCCCAGTAATCACAATAGCATACACCTTTAATCCTAGTAGCCACACTAGTTGCCATAGAAATCGGGTGGTGCATGCTTTTAATCATGGTGGTGCATACCTTTAATCCCAGCTCTAGAGAGGAATATAAGACAGGAGGAAACAGCTCTCAAAACACAGTCTCATTCTGAGATTCCTGGAAGCAGAATCGCCATTTCGGACTGAGGTCAAGGTAAGAGCCAGTGGTTGGTTGCTTTGCTTTTCAGATCTTCAGGTTGAACCCCAATTTCTGACTCTGGAGCTTTTATTAATCGTGCTTCAGAAGGATTTCCCAATTTTTTTAAGATAAACATTGCTTTGATGGTGAAACCAGACGAAATCCTTATAAGATTATACATCATGAAACCATATGTAAGACACCTGTAAACTTCTGGCAAGTGAAATCTAATAGTATGGAAGCAAAATGATGTCAGGTGGTGCCACGACCTACAAGATGCTTGTCTGGCATGTACGAGACCCTTTTCCCTCCACAACACCAAAAGAAGACAGGATACTTTAAGAATCCAATACCTCTTGACCATAGTAATTTCATCATTGAATCTGAGATTGATACAAGACATTCTATTAACAATTTAGGTAGGGAAGCCAAGATCATCTCTGTAGCTAAAGAAAAGAGTTTTCACTGAATCTTATATCCATGTGTTTTAAAAAAAATCCAAACAAATACAAAATAGATCACTACATCCTTGATCTAATAATAGTCACCATGGAAAACGTAGAGCTGAAATCACACTCAGGACCAAAATCAGAATTCCCTCATCCTTGGCTTGAGAATAAAGAAGCCACTGATAGTACTCATTTCCAATGAACCTTGTAATAAGGTTCCAGGCTGCTCATTCAGGCAAGGCAAACAAATACACAACTGGAAAACAAAGGTTTCATCTTTTCTCCTTGAAGAATCATCTAGCAAAAAAAGTCCTATGAAATCTCAAGTTAAATCAAAACCCTCTTCATATTTCCTTTCCAGTCATTTCCAAGGGGCTATAGTTTTGGTTATTGCCTGCTTGGAGAAATGCTTGGACAACACAGAGACCTGGGGAAGCTAACACACTTAAACAGAAGACCATGGGTGTCTTCTAACAGCAGATTCTGTCTTCCTTCTCTGACTGCCTCAGCATACATACTGACTTCCTGCTGCCCCATGTTAGGCAATTACTATTACAATATAAAACAGTCCAACTTTGAAATCTGAACGCTTTAAAAGTTCAATGTCTCTTTAAAAATCTAAAGCCTCTTAAATATGCCCCTTCTGTAAAGTAATAATGATGATAATGATATTAATTTACATACATTCCTTGTCTAAGACAGAGGAACCGGGTCATGGCAAATCTGATCAAACAAAATTGAACCCAACCGTATATGCAGCCCAATGTGAAGCATCTGGGACTCAATGATGGTCATCTGGGCTCCAGAAAGCCTGGGTCAGTTTGTTGCTCTCCATCTCTGCCTTCCACAACAAACACAGCTTGTTATGCAAGCTCAGGTTGACTTCACTCTAAACTTTACTGTTGGGGTTGTCTCAGGACTCAGGCATCTCTCCTTTGCTGGGGTTTTCTATTGAAATGGTACCTTTTTCAGTGGCCATCCTGGCCTCTACTGAGAGAGACGCTGACCCTGCCACATAGTGACAAGCCCCAGCTAAACACTATGACCTCTTTATGCCTTTAAATGAGTACCATATGGGGAATATTATCTACCAAATTGCTGCCTCATGCCCCTATGGACCACAGCTTCTTTCTGCTGACCGTAAAATACTTATGAGAAGCTTTTGCCTCAATGATGCTGGTATTTTACTGTTCAGAGATGATTCTCCTGCCTCTGCTGACAAGTGCCTATAGCCCCAGTGAAGCACGGGTTTCCCCTCCACAGATGTTAATACAAAATATCATATGAACAACCCTGACAGAGTCTTTGCTTCCCTCTGAAGCTTCACAAGTTAGGCCTCAATCATCTGTGCCTTCCTGAATATCCTGAGCTTCCACTGTAACTCCTTCAGCTCTGAGCACTCAATGTCACTGGAAGGTGGTTTATGTCAGGGGAATCATAGGGTAGATGAGGAATGGGATGTAAATGGCTTCCTAGGAAAAGAGGGCTAGAGGAAGCGATGACAGAAGGTGTGGGTAAGAGGCCCAGGCATCCTCATTCAATAAGGCTCCCAATTTCACCTTCAACAGCCTGTCCCACTTTGGGGCTTTGTCAGATGTGGCTCTTTGACCTTAGATTTCCTAGACTACGACATGAAATAAGTCTTTCCTTAAAACTCACCCAGTCTACAACACTGTGCTGCTAGTGCCAGAAATTTCAGTGATATAATCAACTTTGTGGCAGTCATCCCGGAGACTAGCATCCTGTTTCCCCATTCTCTTTAATGGCACTGTTGCTGTGGCAGGCCCACTGGACATCCATTGACTTCCTCCACGTGGCTAACACAGCTTTCAGCCCATGTTAGTAGCCTTAATTCTGTCTGTCTCTCCAACAAATGGGCAGATTATAGGAAGGAGAACTCCTTTCCTGTGTCCTTCACTCTTGATTTTCTTCAGATTACTCTTGTGTATCAGCCCTTCACATAAGGTGACAAACGTTGGGTTTCTAAGAGACAGGAAGAAATGCAAAGCCCTGGAGTGCTTGTAATCACAGCTGCTTCATGGTCCAGCGACTGGAGAGGGGTCTCCAGCTCATCTTAATTCTAAAATGCTGGCAGCATCTGGGAGTAAATGGCACTGAGGGCCAGTAGTATTTGTTACCCTAAAAGCTTATTTGAGGCGATAATCATTTTTGTGTTCTTTAGTTTTAAGCATTAGATTATCAAGTGACACACACACACACACACACACACACTATATATATATATATATATATATATATATATGTACTTGAAATATATAAACATACATATATACATATATGAAGACAATTTTTTTCATATACTTTGGGAGTCAAAGTTTTAGCCTTACTCATTTTCTGAAGCCAGTAACATCAAGGTACCTGAAAATAACGTAAATTATCACCATACTATATCTTGGGTTCGGCAAATACTGCAGTTTCTTAATCAATGACAAGTTATGTCTTTCCATCAATACGATGACTGAGATAAAAATAACAAGCCAGGCATGTGTTGCAAGATAACTCATTTTCCAAGCCATTGCTTTGTTTCCTACCTGAAGTCAGAACCGGCTCTTCTGCCATTGTCTGGAATTCCGGGATCTGGACACATGTCAGAGACCACAGACACGCCTCCCTGGGTCACTAAAACAGAGAGAAAGGTTGTCAGCAGCCATCGAGGAGATATTCAGGAAATGTATGCAAGACACATTCCGAGCTTCAAGGATCACGACTCAACGTGTATTCTCTCTTACTGAAGCCGGCTCAGCTGCATTAAAGTGAATCTTTGCTCTTGAAAATCAAAAGCAACTTTGCCCACAAAAGGACAGTGACATCCTTTGGTTTAGTTCTTTCTTCTATTTAAGAGGTGAAAGTTTAATTAGAATCTCATTTGCTTTCAACAATTGCTCTCTTGTTGGTCCAGTTTATAGGACTAGGGAAAAGGCCTGCGCCTACAAAGAAGACAGCTTTGTCTACTCCTCATGGATAACAGTGCAGCTGATAATCATTAAGATCTAAAAGAACATATAGCCTAACAAAACTGATACAAGTTTAAATGTTGAATATACTTTACATTGACCTGACATGGGAGTGATCCCCTTTGTACAGCTGTGCAGTTTCCTTTGTGAGCTTCCCAAGCCTCCTGCTGGGTTTCCAGCACCACAGAACAGTCTGTAAGGATCCTGTGCCTATTGGATGGAGTGGATGGCACTCTGACATCCACCTCACCCTACACTAACTGTTACATCCAATCATGAACATTTCTTTTTTCTTATCAGAAGTGTGTTTGCCAGAGGGCTCATGGTGCAGTTCAGCTTAGTGAGATGCTGCGTCACGCCCGTGGGAGTGCTTCTGAAAGAGATCCCAGGGGGATAGAACAGCCCATCTGTCTGTCCTCTGGATGTCACCAAGCCTGGATTTTTGTGTCATCCATGACTGCATCACAGGGTAGAAGCAAAAAGAATAAATAGACAAAGTCCAAGGGAACACAGTGCAATGCAGGATCCCTTCTTGGTGGAGCTTTGTGAGAAGCACACACAGAAACAGCCATGGGGCAAGAACTGCTACACTGTGAATCTATAGCCCCATAAAGAGACAGAATTTCAGGCATTTTCAGACAAACCAGAGGCAAAGTAGTTCATTTTAAACTGATTTTTTCTGAGTTGAAATAAAAGGACCTTAGATATGACTTCAAACCATAGAAAATAGGTTTGCCCTTAAAAGTAAACACATATAAAAATATATCTGAAAAAAACAGATACACATATTTATGTATGTGCATATAAATATAGATGAAAAGTGGAATCATTATTTTTATTTGTAACTTCACTTATTGTTTTCTATACTATGTAAAAGACAAATACATGGAATAATTCCACATTTATATTGTTGGATATTAATATATAAAGATACAATTTGTGAAATCAATGACTTGCTCTCAGGGTTTGAACTGTAAGGAGCAAAATTTTGTATATAAGTAATTATAAATTGGTATTGATTGCATAGTTTGGGGTGTTGTATGTAATTCTTAGGTAACTACAAAGGAAATAGCTAGAATATTCATATAAGAAGTGAATTAAACCTTATCAGCATAAAATAACAAAAACTAAACAGAAATTAAAAGGAAAATGGAGGAAAGAAGAACAGAAATCAGATGGTGAAGCTGGTGTCCTCCTTGAAAAGGTTGATTTAATCATAAGTGGATCCCATATCCACGTAGAGTCTCAATAAAGTCCACCAACTAAGGATTGAAACCGCAAACCCTAGTCCTTCAAAGTCCAGCTGTATTTGGAGATAAGTAATAGGAAGAGTTGTTTCAGTTAAATTCTAATACAACAGGTAGAGTTGGACACCGTGTGCATGTGAGGCCACGATCACACAGTGACGCCTATGGGGAGAGTCAGGAAGACTGCCGTCAACGGCCAGGAAGATGTAGCCTCAGTGGAAAACAGATATGCTGACCCCACACTGCTGACCTGGAGAGCCATGGAAAACACATTTTTATGCTGCCTAAGCAAGAAGAACCCACAGTATGGTGCCCCAGTGGTCCTCACCGATCAATGCTCTTACTACCCAAAGATAGGAGGGCTAAAAGAGTTAAACAATTAAGAAAAATAATTAGCAAAACCCATTGAACTCTGCTCTCTAGAGGCTGAGTTTTTAATGTAAGGACATGGTGAACTTGCCAAAGAAAAGAAGTTCAATTCACAAGGGTAACAGAATCTGTGTGGTGCTGTGGGCAGGGAGGAGGGCTGTGTTGCTGCTAAGGGTTTGGAAGCTTGAGTAGGTAAGATAGAAACATTAAAAAATTGGATTACAGATGAGTTAGAGTGTGAATATATTTCATGCCAAGAACTGTGTATTTAAAATATCTAAAACTAGTAGAATGTATAAAGATATGAAGATATCTTCATATGTAGACAGTAGATATAATGGTAGCTTTATAGATATATATTCATGCATACAGATAGAAACAGCTTTGGATATAATATAATATATATGTGTATATATGTAAATATATATATATATAGATGGAAATATGTTATTACCTATAATTCTGAAACATCTGGTTTCTTCCAGCCTATATGCATATTAACCAATACGAATGGCCCACTAGTTACTTCCTGAGACTCTCTAATACAACAGTCAGTGATTTCAAAGTTTGAGCCCACATGATTCCCACCATATTTTGCCTCTAGCTCAGTCCCTCATACAGAATAGCCCTGGCTGGTCCCAGGATGACATAATCCCACTGGGAACGGAAACCACAACATTTTGCCAGGAGTAGCTCACCAGGTCAGGACCTTGCCTCTTTGTCTGCAGTACTCTAATCTGTCGGAACCACAACACCAAGGAGCAGTTTTGAATGAGGAATGTCCCTCATTGGCCCAGGTACTCAAACAGGAAGTCCTCCATTGATGGCACTGGTTGCGTGAGGTTCTGGAACCTTTAGAAGATGGTGCCTTGTTGGAGGAAGTATGGGCGGGATTTGAGAGTGTGAGCCTCACCTCACTTCCAATTTACTCTCTCTGTTGTCCTTGTGTGGGTGAAGATGTGACCTCTCAGCCTCCTGTTCTGACTGCCAGCTGTCAAGCTACCTCCATCATCACAGACTTTCCCTCTGGAACAATAAGCCAAAACTGGCTTGCTTCCTTAGATCATTCTAGGTTACACTTTTTTAATCACAGGAACAGAAAGTGACTTGTAAGCTTCTCTGAAGGTACAGGGTATATATAAGAAAAATATGATTGCCCAGATAGGGAGACAGACTATAGGCAACTGCAGCAGAGGCAGGTGTTTGTTATGACAAGGTGACAGAATACGCAGGGCACAAGCAGGGTGTGGCCAAGCCAACAGTAAGAGCCACACATATTCCCTCCTCTTTAGAAGAGAGTGATGCCTCTCAAAACTGAAAAGAGGTGACGGTGGTGACAAGGAGCTGTGGGGACAGCCCTGCTTCCAGCGGAGTCCCCAGAGCATCAGAGACACAGTTTCAAAAGGGAAGAATTAACCACACAGATACCATTTCAGTCTAATTATGTTAGACCGTGTCTTTCTAAGCCTCATGGGATACATACCACAGATGTCAATAAATATGTTAAATTCTAGTCAAAACAGTTAAAACTCAAAACTGAAAATACTACATAAAGTGGCTCATTATACACATCTGCTGCATTTTTTAAAAAAGGTAGTTAAATTTGCAAGTGAGTGATTGGTTACAGATGAGAACATTTGTACAAACTTTGACTGGATTTGGAATTTAAGACGTAGAGATTGTGTATTTGTGAGTTTGTACTCGGGAAGGCATATATGTGTGCAGGTGCCTGGGGCACCTTGTGAGCATTTGGGTGGACACCGGAGGGCAAGCTTTGCTGCTATCCTTCATGACTCCTCAGGTGGCCCTGCCTACATTACTCTTTCAGAGACTGGGTCTCTTCTTAGCCTGGAATTTGCTGGGTAGATTCTCTGAGCGGCCAATGAGCTTCAGAAATCTGTCCCTACTGCCACTGAGATTACAAGCCAACACTACCCTCACTATTTTTTTTTATGTGGGTTCTGGAGATCAGACTTAGGTACTCTCCTTGCAAGGCAAACACTTCACTGACCTCCCAGCTTGCTGTGTATATTTTAAATGTTTTTTCCATGGCTTGTTAATGCCGAGTAGGTCATTAGCCGGATACAGAGCACTGCGAGGCATGCAGTGTGCAGCTAATACTTCTACATTAAGTGCCCTGCTCTTGAGAATGGCAGGTAAGATCAACATTCAACTCAATTGGAACAAACCACAAAGTTAAATCAGGCAGCCAGGGAAGGAGCCACTGAGGATGTTTTGATGACAAGCGAGGATCGAGACAAGCTAGTGGAGATACGGTTGATACTAATAAAATAATAGATAATTAAGAATAATAATTATGACAGAGATGACTCAAAAGTCAACAGATGCAACTGTGAGACTCTCCAGGTACAAACTGCATACAGCTTGGCCTTTACTCCATAGAATTACTCCACAGGATTTTTGCATTAGAACCCATTTGACAGACACAAATAGAATTTTGAAACCATTCACCCCATTCCAGTTTCCTTTCTGTTGCTCTGATAAAACACTGACCAAAAGCAACTTGGGGATAAAGAATTTATTTGGCTCACATGTCCAGGGGGCAGGCCATCACTTGAGGCAAGTCAAGGCATGAACTCAGAAACTCAAGATAGAAATCTGGAGGCAGGGCTGCTTGCTATACAATGTAGTGTTTCCAAAGCCAAGGAATTCATTCTGCCAAGAAGTACAGGAAAGCCATTGTGGATGCTTCTTCCTCACTTACTTGCTAGATCATCCTTTGCTAGCTTTTTATACAACTCAGAAGTTTGGACTAGGTCCTCCTATGTCAGTTATCAATAAAGACAATCCCCTCCCCCATGCTCACACATAGGCCAATACGATCTAGACAATCCCTCAATAGAATAACAACTCTAGGCGATGCGGAGCTTGCAGTCAAAGGTAACTAGGACAACCCTGAACCAGACTGAGCACACTGCAGTGATGCGGGGGCAGGGAGTGGGGGCTTTAAATGTTCAAGCACTTGGCAAACTAAAATGGAGCTATTCAAGAAAAAAATTGCTTTTGTCTTTCAATATTTGAATTTCTTTTATACAATTTCTTTTATACATTTTATAAAAATGATAAAATGGCACTGAGGGTGAAAAAAGGGAAGTAGAATGGTGTTGTCATCCCATTCCCAACCAAGGATGCTCCTGGGACGCCTTCTGGCCCTGTGGTTGCAATTTCCCTTCATTCAGAACCCCCAGTTCAAGGGAGATAATCACAAATCACAACCCTCCCTCCCTTCCTTGACCAGTGCTGGGTGACAAGCAAGGACTAAGTCTCCCTGTGGGGCATCCTTCCAAGTTCAAATTCCATTTATCATAGGAATAAATAATCCAGACTAGGAGACCTTTCCACACTGTTTGGTTATGGTGAACTTTGTGGCTTATTATTATTGCCTGCTTTTACCACCGACCTTCTTTTTTTTTAGTGGCCTTCAGATATATTTCTGTTGGATCAACTTTGGGACAAACTAATCATTTAAATCCTTCAGGGAGGCGGCACAATCAAGAATGTCACACAAAATATATTCTGATCAGATTTCTTAGCCACTGTGCCCGTACTCCATCCCTGCCCTTTTGATGAGTGATTGCCTGTTCCTGGGTATGTGTCAGGGGCACACCACAGACCACGGACTTCTCAGTTTGAAATCAATAAGCATGCACATGTATTCCTAAGGCATACATTAGGGACGACACTAATGAATAAGGCCTGCCCCTTCTTTAGAACTTTACGGGGTTTCATCTCAACAACAAAGGGATCTGGCGCTGGCCTCCTCTTGACCTAACACATGTGATGGCTTTGATGATGATATTAATTGTAGCCCAATGACGTTCATTAGAGAACAGCACGGGATGAAGCCACAGCACCTCAGAAGGCCCTGGCTTCTCTTTTTTTCCTTGTTGAGTATTTGACACCTACGGCTGGAGTTGGTTTTTATCCATCCGCATTCAACTTGTTACTGTCATATAAATGAGTAAAGTAATAGCTGTTGGCATTTGATGAGGAGTATTTATTAGTACTGGGCACGTTGATGGGGGAGTTTATACAGAATTAAATGGCCATAAACCCAGTGTTTCTCTGGTTTCATTAAGGATTTCTTATTAACACATCTCCAGTCAGAGATATCGAACTTGCTGTCTGTCATAGGAGAGCCAAGGGCTGAGTTTTCCAAACACCTAAATTATGAAAATCTGCTCCTTTTAACCAAATATTTTGATGCGATGTTTATTAAGCACATTTTCCTAGTAAATACTTTTATATTAATTGTATATCTGAAAATTTCTCACGCTCTCTTATCTGAAATTCTGCTGATAATGTGCTTCAAAAATCTGCCAGTTTACAGTGGTTTATGAATTTAAGCTACATTTTAAATATTAACATGATTCCCTAACTCCATTACTGAGAAGCACAAAAGAGAACAAATGAGCCCTGATGGTATAACAAAGAGAGAGACTCTCAGCCCGCACTGGGGTTCTTGCTCTTTCTCACATTGCCTCCCCATTCTGTTTGGCTGCCAGAGGCAGCGGCGAGCAGCCTACTTGATAAATGCCGTCCAAGCAATTGTTGCCCTTCCTGCTTCCAAATCACCCTGGCAGGAATTCCCAAAGAGGACATATTTTCCTTATGTATCCTCAGATTAAACCATGATGCTTCTTTACTGTTCAAAGGAGCTGAGAAAATAAGCAGAGCCAAATAGAAAAGCCCGTGAGCTTAACGGAATTAGCACCAGGGAACATTTCAAGAGAGCCTTGAGAGTGACCTGTCACGAGCCTCCTCAGACCCTGGCCCCACTCTGAAGTATGTACTTCAGGACCTGGTAACAACAGCCTTGCCCTGCACCGACCCGTGGGAGCAGGTCAGATCCATCAGGGGAAACATAGAGCTAAGGGTCATGGCCTGGACTTTCACTCCAGTCTCTGTGGACACTTGAAACTCTGATTTCTCCTTGTGGAAATTTCCCAGAGCCCAAGCCAAAAACAAAAACAAAAACAAAAACAAAAACAAAAAACAAACAAAACAAAACAAAAAAACCCTAAAGAATGCTCACGGGGGCTAGAGAGATGGCTCAGAGGTTAAGTGCATTGCCTGATCTTTCAAAGGTCCTGAGTTCAATTCCCAGCAACCACATGGTGGCTCACAACCATCTATAATGAGGTCTGGTGCCCTCTTCTGGCCTATAGGCATACACTCAGACAGAATATTGTATACATAATAAATAAATAAATAAAAAGAATGCTCACAAAAAACCTTAAAGAATGCTCCCTGTAGTCATCTCATAGTAGACCCTATAGGATGTTCCCTATAGTCTTCTCATAGCAGATCCTATAGGATGATTCCTATAATCTTCTCATAGTGGATCCTTTAGGATGATCCCTATAGTCTCCTGATAGCAGATCTTATAGAATGTTCTATGTAGTCTTCTCAGGGCAATGACAAACAACACAAAAAGCATCTGGATTTCTTTTCATGGGATTGATGATGTCAGGGCAGAAATAAGAGAAAAAGGCTTGAGCTCAACCTATAATTGATTTGGGAATCAAATTGTGTGTGTGTGTGTGTGCACATATGTGTGTCCACATACATGCATACATGTTTCATTGTATGCATGATATCTAAAGACAAATATTTAACTTCACAATAGATATCCTATAACTCATATGCATATATGATATATGTTCCAAGTATATATGTAAATATACAACAATTAAACATATACCCAAATACATATTTAGTTCAACAATTATAAACTATATGTGTATTAAATATTATATATAATACATCATATCAAATAGATGTCACTGAATCTCAAACCTTCCATTTATTAATTATTTGATTTAAAAAGACATTATTAAGAATTTAGAAATTTATTTTTATTTTATGTATATGAGTATTTTGCCTGCATGTATGTGAGTGTGCAATGTGTGCCCAGTGCCTTTGCAAGCCGGAAGATAGTGCCAGATCCCATGAATATAGACATCTTGAAATTTGAATGCAAATGAATAGAACTAGAAAAAAAAATTCTAAGTGAGGTAACCCAGACCCAGAAAGATGAGCACAGTATGTACTCACTCATAAGTGGATGCTAGCTGTAAAGCAAAGGATATTGAGTCTATAGTTCATGATCTTAGAGATGCTAAGTAACAAGGTGAACCCCAAGAAAAACATACATAGATTACCTGGAAAGGTAAATAGACAAGATTGCCAGACAAAATTGGGAGCATAGGGGTGGGGGAAAAGGAATGGAAGGGGAAGAGGAGGGAGAAAGGGGTAGGGGAAGACCTTGAGAGAAAGGGATAGTCGAGATGGAGGAAGGACAAAGATGAGAGAAAGGAAAGAGATATCTTGATTAAGGGAGCCATTATGGGGCTAGCAAGAAACCTAGCATTAGAGAAATGCCCAGGAATTTACAAGGATGAACCCAGATAATACCCTAAGCAACAAAGGAGAGAGTGCCAGAACTGGCCTTGTCTTGTAGTCAGACTAATGAATATCTTAAATATCATCATAAAACCTTCATCCAGCAACTGATGGAAACAGAGGCAGAGACCCACAGTGGAGCACTGGGCTGAGCTCCAAAGTCCAAGTGAAGAGTGGGAGGAGTGAGAATATGAGCAAAGAGGACAAGACCATGGTGGGGACACCCATTGAAACAGTCTACCTGAGCTAATGGGAGCTCACCAACTCCAGCCAGACAGGGAAGGAAGCAGCATAGGTCCAAACTAGTCCCTCTGAATGTGGGTGACAGTTGCATGGCTGGGGCAGACTGTGGAGCCACACTAGGATTTACCCCTACTGCTTGTACTGGCTTTTTTTTTCACCTATTCTCTTTGGATGGATACCTTGCTCAGCCTAGATATAGTAGGGAGTGCCCTGAACCTTCCCCAAAGCCATGTGTCTTACCCTCTCTGAGGAGTAGAAGAGGGTTGGGGGAGTAGATAGAGGAAATGGGAGGAGGGGGGTAGTGGGAACTGGGATGGACACGTAAAATGAGAAAGATAGTTTGTTTTCTTTTAAAACAAATAAAAGAAAATAAATAAAAAAGAAAATACTAATTATGTATATCAGAAGTACACACAGTAATTTTTTAATAGCAGTAAGTATGTAAGTAATTATTTATTTAAGAATATGTCAATTAATACATTAAAGAATCATTGCTATCTATCTAGTCTATCACTTTATATATATTACATATAAATATGAAAATAACAAGTTATTAAAATATTTCTTAAGATATATATTAATCATTATAAATACAGAGAGGTAAAATGAATGTACTCAGGTGTACAAATATTGATATGTTAATCTCAATATTGATAAATGTCATAAGGTATTGATTTGTGTTATACATTTTCATTTCATAATTTATAATGTTTGCTTAAAAAGCCCAAAATTCAAATGAAAACAGATCTTTTTTATTCATTTTAAACAGGCTGAATTAACTGAGAATCTTTGTAATAGAAGTTGGACGCTGCAATTAGAATATTGATAAATTAATTTGATTTACTTATCCTGAAACCTAAACATTTCTCAAATTTTCCATGTGCGGCTTCACTCTGCATCACTATGATGCTTGAGGATGTGAATGTGAAGAAAGAAGATGCTGGGACTCAGCAGACAGCAGCACTGCCTGTGGACACCGACAGCCACCTCGGCAAACCAGCATGGCGGCACTGGGGTGACATAGTGATTACAACATATACACAGTATTATAGCATATACACAGTGTTGGGGTCATGGAGAGTAAATGATTAATTAATTCTTATTTCCTCACAAAATTTCACTTCTAGTTCTGAGACCATAACCCTAGCTCACTAAAAAACATTTAAAATCTGTAGGTTTTGGAAGGTTACCTAAGGTGATCTTCACATATGGTCCTGCTGTGGCATTTATTCACTTAGTTTTAAATGAATACATTATATTGTCCTTTCTGTGTTCCTAATCAGCAAGTTCTACACTGGCAAATTTAGGAAAATGAATTAATACTCTCATTTATCTGTTTCAAAAACTGCGTAAATTTTTGCATAAAAACCGTGAGACATTGCATTAATTGTAGTGGCGAGAACCTTGCCTGTGACCCACAGATGACCAGAACATCCACATGTGTCCAGTCCACACAGATTTCTGTGTCTGCTAAATAAATGAGGAAATAGACATGCATCAACACATCCTGCTCATTTCATTAAAGACATCGGGGTTTGGATTTCAAAGCCCCCATTTCTTTCTGGATTAACCTATTTTCCCTCCAAAGAGATCTTCCAAGGAAACCACACCTGTAGAGGAGACACTAACAGGATGAGCAGCCCCTCCCACCCTTCACCCCCATTAGAGAAGAGGCTCATTATACTTCAGACAGGATCCCAGTGTCAAAGACTCTAATCACCAGCATGATAAAAATCTGTTAGAAAAATAAAACACATACTATACAGTTTTTGATAAAAACAGGGGTAGAAGAAGTCTGGACATGTGTGGGGTTGCTCTCGGGTGTAGCATGAGATAGATTTGGACTCTATCATGAATCTACCTGTTGCACAGGACCCTGGAGGGGTACAGTGGAACTTGAAGAACCCCATCTTCCCACCTGCAGTCTCGGTAGGCAACACTGCTGTAGAGATTGTGAGATCCCCTGGCAATGCTCCACACTCTACTATTTATAGAAACTGTCACTCCGAGCATCCACTCTTGTTCCTTTTCTCCTGGGTTAAGTGAACACTTGACCTTGGGGGCATTCCATCTGGGGATATTAGTATGCTTGTGTCTACTTTATAAAAAATTAGGGGGTGGAACAGATCACCAGGTCAACACAGAAAGACATGCAGGAAAAATAGTCTTTATAAAAGCATCACACACTTTGCATTAAGAAACAAAGAAAAGACTTGCACAGCATAAGCACAGGCCGAGAGAACAGTTCCTGAATTTTCGTTCCCCAAAGCACAGGGTTTAGTGTCTTATAACTCAAACCCAGGTAGCTACACAGGAAAGCATGCTTTCCCGCCTCTAAGTGAGGAGGTGTGAAATCTCATTTTTACATTGTTTGTGGTCATGCCCTATAGTCACTATATTTAAACACTAAGAAGGGATCGTAGCACTTTTTGACAGATTAAACCTTTTTATTGGTAGCAAACTAACAATTCAGATAACCTTTATGGTAGGCTACCCAATGTCAACATGAAATTAACATTTTACAAAAGGGGTAGCCAGCTGATTGTGGCCAGCCTGCCTAATTGGTTCAGTATCCACGCAGCTAACAAGGAACTGAAGGCCCATGCAGAAAATGTAAATATCGGACAGACTCTAGCTTTCACAGAGTTGAACCAGACCTGATGGAGAAAATTAAAAAAGTACTTCAAGAGAGAGTTGATGTTATATATCAGGCAGAATGACATTAGGTTAAGGCTGGGTGGCACAGCAAGAGCTGGGTGGCAGTGTTTCCTGAGAGGACCGTTGGCATCGTGGCTAAAAGCGGGAGGCTCGATGGTTGTCAGACTCAATCAGAGGGAGCTGGTGAGGTTTTCACTGGGTAAACAGTATTACTGGGGCCTCAGCAGAAATGTGCATTTAACATAGCAGAAGTAAGGGCGTTCGTTCATTCTCACTGAAACACAAGCACAGGGCTAGCAGGTATTCTCTGTCTCATTCCCTGCCTATTCCCAAAATCTTTGCAGTGACGGACGTACAATTGGCGCAATCACGTGCCTAAGCCCGATGAGGAATTCTTTCAAACTCAAGCCAAGCTGAAGCAGGAGCAGGATGTGTAGTTGGTGCTCTAATGGCAAAGATGCCAGGAAGGAACAGCAGGGAGGTATGCATTGTAGTTCCGGAAGCCCACAACAAAGGACGGACATTTCAAAATAAGAAGAGTTGCAAAGAGCCTGAGATGGTGTAAGAAGCCATGGAGATGCAAGAATAAGAATCAGTCATTGCTCATTCAGGAAGAACACGTGGTGAGGTCAGCAAGCTCACTTCCTGGTCAAGACACAAAAGAGCAGAGCCCACATGTCGGAAGGGGAGATTTAACTCTTCTAGCAAAGTATAGTGTATTGTACTAACTAGATTAAGTGAAGTGTCCTCATGATTTACGCTGAGGTGGGTTGAGGCGTTATGTAAGTCTAATTTGGGTTCATTAGTGACCTGAAATTATCCACTTGCCTTCAAAATCCAAAGTTTGAAAAACCTCGGGTCTGAAGGTACGCTGTGTTTCCACATGACAGACTGTAGTATCTGCTTATTTCGTCGCTACGACAGATTACCTGGCGCAAGCAAGTTAAGGAATAGAGGGTTTGTACTCACTGGTGGTCCAGGGACACAGGCTAGTGGGTCTGGTAGACAGAACAGGAAGACGCTGGTCACACTGCACCAGTATAGGAAGCAGAGACACAGCGGAAACACAGGAAGGAGGGAGACACAGATGAACGCTGTGTTCAGCTCCCTCTCCCTGTTGTTTTCAGTCCAGACCACAGTCCAAGGTGCAGCCCATATTTACAGTGGGCCTTCCCTCTCAGTTAACCTTCTCTACCTAGTCTATGCCTGGAGATTTGTTTCCATGGTGATTTAATGTCCATCAAGGTCACAGTCAGGATTCACCAACACACAGACCTATACAAGAACCTACCATAGAGCCCTGCCACCTCTCCTTGCAGTACCGAACACCATCTGGGGAGCCTCCTTCCTGGGCGGGGGTGGGGGAGACAGGGGAAACACCTAACAGCGTCCTCGGAGTCTTTACTGTGCGTTGCCGATCTTAGTGGCTTGCCATGGCCTGTCCAAGCACGTACATTGACTTTTTGCCTTACATGTGTTTAGAACGAATAGCCAGTGTTGCCGAATGACTCACATTCACCAATCTCTTGCTATGGCATCAGCTGACCTCCCACATCTAGAGCATCTCCATCTTTTCTAAGACTATCACCCTTCCCAGAGGATACACTCAGATCCTGCGAGCAATAATACTATCAGATGGCTAGGACCTAGAGACACTAGGAGGCATGAGCTTGCCTGTGAGGGAGGGAGGGAGTTTCTAGATTAGGGTAACTGAGGTGAGAAGACCCCCACACAAAATGTGGGTGATGCTGCTCCGTGGCCCGAGGTCTTGGACTGAAGAAAAATGAGAACACAAGCAAAGCAACAGCATTCACCCCTTTCTGCTTCCCAGCTGGAAGTAGAATAAGATCAGCTGCTTCACACTCAGACCACCATGCCTTCCCTGCCGTGAGGGTCTGTACTCAAACCATGAGCCATGCAAACCTTCTTTAAGTTGCTTTAGTTAGGTAACTTGTCTCATCAATAAGAAAAGTAAGGAATTCATCACGCCACGCAGATGATGCCTTTTCACACTGGGGTTGCTGTTTCTGGCACACTCTCCTACTGAAGTGCATGGCTGGAGCCTTCATCCCTCCCAATGTCGCCATGGTAACAAGGTCTCAGTGGCCATCACATGAGCATAACTCTAATTCTGGCCTGTCCATCCTCGGCTTATTTCACCGCAGAGCTCTGACAGATATGATCGATTGCCTTCTCATTACTACACTTTCTCATGGTTTGTTTCTGTCTTTTCCCAGAATGCATCAGAATATAAAATTCCTCAGGACAGGGAATTTCTCCGTGTTGTATCTCTCGAAGCTTGAACAGCCTTGGCACATTTAGCACTCCCTACTGTTTGCTAAACAACAAAGGGCGCATCCTGTAAGACTAGAGCGACCTCCTCTTTTGGTAATTGCACAAAAGCTTAATCAGCATTTCTGGACCTGCTGATATTATGCCCCCTCCTGCCCCTGTGCAAGAAGTGGCAGCTAGTAAGGCAGCATGTACCTCCCAACTCATCGTCAAATAACTAACCGCAAAGCCATAACACAAGATGAGTGGCCAACAATCACTGACAGATTTAATTGTGTGTAAGAGTGTGTGTGTATGTGTTTCGTTCTTGAGTCCAAAAGTTCAATCTGACCCTGACAATATCAGTGTGGAAATCATTGCTTGTTCTTGTGTCTGAAAGTGACAAGTCTCATTTCACCCATGGCAGCCTGGAGCTGTCATGGAAAAATTTGATCCGAGCTTGGATCATTGATGTGAAGAGCTATGTCACTGCTCAGAGGGCCACCATCACATCTGGTTAGGAGAAATCGCTGCAATAATGTCACTTCTGCATTGAACTGTGGGCATCAGAAACACTGACTATGAATGAAGGCATGGTTTATGGGAATCCATGACCTCTCTCAGGAACCTAACATTGAGGGTTCTGTGCTCAGTTGAGCTCAGGCTGAGGTCTCATTTCTGTTCTAAACCTCCCTCTCTCTTTGTTTTGTCAGCTCCCTTCCCATACAAGATGCTTTGAGCTTCATGGGCTCTTGCCTATGTAGCTCAGGGTATGAGCACATGGCCCCATCTGTACTGGTAACATGGACGGGATGTCTGCCTGACTGGGAAAGACGTCCTTCTTTCCATGATCCGGTTCTCTTCCTGTTTGGCAACCTGGTCTGAGTGGATGGGGCCTCCAAAAGCTCTCAGTCTATAGGAGCTAGTGAAGGATGTTTCATGATACTGCTGCCTGCTTGATGCTGTGAACATTATAAGAGCCCAGGACTTCTTAACATGTAGAATGGCAAGTCTCCATCCCTTCCCACTTTAGGTCCATTGTTCTGCCACTGGGCTCTGCAAGCATGACTAGAGGGGCTGCCAGACAAGATCCACTCACGCACAGCCTCAGCCTTTCACACACACATCCACAAGTGGGTAGAGGCCGGCCGCACTCCGGGAAGGGTGTGAGGAAGCATTCTACCAACCTCAGACTGGTCATCCCCCACCCCCAAAATGCCACATTGGAACTTAATCTGAAAAATGCAATTTGTAAGGAAGCTCGTGGCGATGGGTAACAACCTACTGAGGGCATCCTGGGATCAGTGAGGAAAACAGCAGTGACCAAGAGCGTTGCAGAGCACCAAGCGCTGAGGGCATAAGTTCCCTTCCCGCACCTCTCAGAGATGCGCAGCGGCAGAAATCACAGCCGTGATCTGCTTGAGAATATTAAATCTAAAAACAAGCCAAACCCAAACCAAAAACGAATGAGGGAGCAAATGGAGCAAGCCGAGTAATTCTTTAAAAGAGTTGTGTTATTTTATAGGTGTATGTTTGTATGTGTGACTGAATTTGTGCTTGTGTGTATTAAAGCTCCCTGGAGCTGGAGTTACAGGCAGTTGTGAGCTTCCAGATGTGGGTACTGGGAACCAAGTTCAGGACCTTGATAAGAGCAGCAGATATTCTTAATAGTGAGATTTCTCTGCAGTCCCCAAATGGGAAATTTGTGATTATTGAATCTGTGTGGCATTGCCAAACAAGAGCGGTATAGATTTTCACAATATACCATCTCAATGATGTGACATTATAAAATAAGTATTATTGGCAGATCTACTATGGAAGCAGCATGGGAATTACTCAGAAAAAAACTTTTTTTTTTTTTTTAAGAAATTGGAACCAAAGTGATTTGTTAGCGAAGACCCTGGATAAAAACCCCAGAGAATGGATGCTCTGCACTGAGATTTCTACTCTCCTGGGGCCACCTTAGCGTTGTTCATAATGACAAGGCAGGGAAGTCACGAAACCTTGCAGTGAGTATAATTTCGGGTGGGCTATTAGTCAATGCTAAACAAGGAAATCTTCTGCAACACGGGGCTGAAGCTAGACAGCATTACTCTAGGTGAGGTAAGTCAGGTGTAAGGACAATGACCGTGGAAGGTGAGTCTGTCGGAGTCAACTCACAGAAACAAAAGGAGGAGGCTGAGTTCAGGGCCATGAGAAGAAGGGGAGACAGATAAAATGAGAGAAAACATCTTTGACCAAGGGATGGGTCCCATATATCTACTGTACGCCACGCTATGGTTAGAAGTAGTGAGCTGTGTTCTGGAAAAGTACAGACTGCTTCCCATAAAGCAAAGTGGGGGTGGTTGATGTGTGTGATAGCTTGAAATAGCCTCTACAATCTACATACACACTCTACCATATACAAACATCATGCTGGGTCTTATTAATACATATTATTTCTTTTTAATTTTTAAAACTTCATAGTCTTAAAAAATATGAGTGAACAAAAGACAAAAGGAAAAAGGCAGTAGTGTGTGTGCAGGCTGGGTCCCAGGGAGGACAAAAGTGGAAGACCCTGTGAGAAGGCACTGGCCAGACAGAGACTAGAGCCCGGGTTATGGTATCTCGGTATCTACCTTCCCACAGAGTGACATTCATGTAGGAAGAGGGATTGAGGCTTTGACTGAGTTTACAGAAACACTTTAAAATGGACATTTTTCTTCCTTTTCTTTCCCTCTTGATTTTATTGGCAAGCTTGCGCTGTAATTTGTTGTTGTTTCATTCCTGCGTAAAATGTTGACTCTTTGAAAGGCATATCACTTAAACCTACGTAGGGTAAATAAACAAACACATCTTCGCCAATGAAAAGGCAGTAATTGGAGTCTAAAAAGCAGAAGTGTTTGCCTTGGGCTAGAATGAATGCACAGATATTCCTGTGGGATTTGATGTCTGCCTCTGGCTTCTGTACAAACTATGTGATGATGGTGGGATACAGTGACATTGCCTTTCTAGCTACTGGGCAGGCCAAGGTGGGGGGAAGCATGGTGAGACCCCCCTCAACACCCACAGCTTAAAAACACAAAGTAAAACAAGCAAAAATCACTAAGTACATGACCATGTGATTTTTATGAAAACAGATGCTCTGGCCTCTAGAGATTGGCTGACAGAGATGAAATGTTATTCTAGGGCAGGCCTGCAGGTTCCTTGGGGGTGCTTATTCAATTAAAGAACAGAAAAAAGCTTCTGTCTCCAGGTAACTCCAGCAGTTGGTGTCTCACTCCCATGGCAGAGACACCAATTCCAGTACCAGCCCAACTTCCCAATTCCTATCCAAGTAGCAGACAACTTAAGAGGTGGGAGAAGTTCTTCTGGCTCATGATGTCCAAGGCGTCAGTCCATCACAGTGGTAGGATGCGGCAGAGCCAGTGTCCTAACTCACTGCAGCAGCAGAAGAGACACAGGATGTCATCAAGGACAAGGTGTCATCAAGGACCCACCCACCCCAAGTGACCCACTTTCTCAGGTCACACCCACTTCCTAACCACTTCCTAACCATTCTAGAATGTCCCCAAACATCTCTCCAGTATAGGGTTACACATTCAACATGAGCCTGTGTGGGTACCTTGATTTTCCAACTATACAGTACCCTGGGTCACATGAGCCTCTGTTCTCAGTTGACTGTCCCCCATGCCACTAGAGACACTGCCTCAGGTACCATGCTCATTACTGTCTTCTCAATCTAGGGCCCCTGCTGCTCACACAGTTCTCTACATTGGAATGTTCACCAAGGGAACACCGTGTGTATCAGGACAATGACACAGACACTATGTCTTTCAATGCACAACAATTACATTTCCACAGTGTGTTTGGGGTCCAGCGAAATAACTACTTTAGGTAAAGTCTCAAGACAAAGAGGGTGTTAGTTTTTACAACTTGTACATTCTCTCTGATATTATTTTGGCAAGTGTACATATTAAACAAGGTCCCAGTGGCTTGGCATGCTGTTTGCCAGCCCCAGAGAAAGTGAGCTCTCATGTAAAAATGCTTTTAAAAAGCAGAAAGAAGGTCCACAACTCCAGGATGCCCCTTTTTTCAGAGAGGCTGAAAGGGAGCTCCCTGGTGGGCCACAGAGGGGTTTAAAAGGAAAAATGGTATTTTGGCTCAAAATGTAAATTTGCCCTTTCCTGCTAAGGCCAGCTCAGCTGGCCGCTCCTGGATGTGAACACAATCGATCACCCTCGCGGTTGGGGCTTCCACATTTTCCATGCCTCCTGCTCCCCTTCCTGGACTTTTTCTGACATTATTCTCGGTGCCTCCTTCTTTTCCCTGACTCGCTCTCTGTCATCTCTGCCGTGGGGACTCTGAACATCAAGCCTGGTTTGTCCCATTCCCTGTTCCTTCTTCCTCCCTGGATATTACCTCCGAGTATCATGAGGAATGTTGTCGTTCAGAAACCAAAGGAGGACACACAGCCTCCACTCCAAACACACCAGTCTTGGGACGCCTAGAAGACAGTTTTCTGACAAAGTCATTTCTCCCTCTTTTTCTCGCTTCCTTTCAGAAGCACGTTGTGTAACAATAATAAACACCAATCACTCTTCAGCTGTAGGATCCCAGCCTAACACTGTCCTTTTCGTGTGCACGCTTTGACACGCCCAGACACAATCGGTCCTTCCTGTGTGCACGCTTCGACACGCCCAGACACAGTCTGTCCTTCCTGTGTGCACGCTTCGACACGCCCAGACACAGTCTGTCCTTCCTGTGTGCACGCTTTGACACGCCCAGACACAGTTTGTTGCTTCACACACAGATAAACATCAGATTCCCTCAAGTTTGTTAGACAACGTTCAAATTCTTAGGTAAGGAAATACTGTCAAATTAAAAGTGAAATGTTGAGAGCCAGGCTTGGGGAGCTGCACCTGTCAATGCCAGCCTTTCAGAGGCTGAGGCAAGAGGATGGATAAGAGTGTTTGGGGGTTAACCTGGGCTATAATAAGCATGAGATGCTGTCTAAAAAAATTGAACAAGAAAAGAAAAATAAAAAATAAAGTGTTTATTTTTCAATAGGCAATGAAACCATCCTTGTCACTTTCTTTTCTCTTTCCTTTCTTTTGTTCTTTCTTTATTTTGCTTTTCTTCCTTCTTTCTTTTCCTTTCTGTCATTCCCCCCACCATTCTTCATTATCATTATTTTCTTTCAGACCAGCAATTCTGATCCTCTGGGTTATGACCCCTTTGTTGTAGGAATACACTTTTACGGGGGTTACCTAAGACCATTGGAAAACACAGATTGTTTACATTGTGACTCATAAGAGTAGCAATAGAATAATTTCGTGCGTGCGGGTGGTGTTAAGGGGTCTCACCATCAGGAAGGTTGACAACTACTCTTTTAGACTGCCTTGCCATGGAGGCAAACCTGACAGGAAACTCTTGGCAATGCTTCTGCTTTGGCCTTCCAAATGTCGAAATCTTGACTCAAAAACCTTAATAATCTTAGTTTAACATGAAGATTAGCTAAATTATCCTGTAATGGGCAAGATGGACTTTATTTTTGCAGTGCCGGGGCTTGAATCGAGAGCCTTGCACATAGCAAGCACCTAATCTGTTACTGAGGAACATTCTTAGTCCTTGCTGTCTGAAGCAGGTGACCCAAAGCAGCTCACGCTGCCGCTAAACTTGGTGTCCTCCTGTTAGAGGTGTATGCTAGCATACCCTGTGACAAATGTGTATTCCATAAACCAGGGTCCCTGTGATTCAACACAATGAAAAGTACCGTTTTGGAGTATTACACATGTCCTTAAGCAGCGTCCATGAAATACGTGTACCATTCATTCATTCTGGGGACATAGTCCACCTTGTTCTCAGAAAAACAAAAGGATCATTCCATCCCAGGAAACGGATTTCAGATCTAGTGAGGCTAGGCCACCACCCGTGGCAAGGGAAAAGGGATTCACGGGTAAGTTACATGTAGGAGGTGACTGACACCTTCTTTTCCCACAACCTCTCATTCATTTGTTAACAAAAACATGAATGGACTCCTCAGTATGTTCTCAGCACAGGACTGGGTAAGAAGAACAGAAGCTGCTCCTTAGGAGAAGGGTTCAGAGTCAGGGAGGGATGTGAAGGTCAACAGAGCAGGGACCTCTCTGACTAGAAAGATTCCTGAGGTTAACTGACCTCTAAAGAGTCAGGCTTCAGGGTGTGAGCTCTGTCCAAGGACTTGCTCTATTGAGAGCTTGAGGTAATGGAAAGTGGAATGGTTTCAAATGCCTTCAAAACTCTGGGTGAATGTTTCTATGTTTGAGTTTCATTTTTTGTTGTGTTTGTTGTGTTTGGTTTTCAGGGATAAACTCTCTCATTGAGATAAGAGTGTCAGCACTCACAGCATTTGTGGGAATGCAAACCTATGCGATTTCACAAACTTTTAGGAAGACGTTGAAGCAAAGAACTACGAATCTATTTTAAAATCACCTTTAAATTCATTCTCATGGGGCTGAGGACATTTGTTCAGTGGTTCAGGGCTTTGGCTGCTCTGCCACAGTACCTGGGTTAGATTCCCAGAATCTGTATGATGACACACAACCATTTCTAACCCTAGTCCCAGGGGATTTGATACCCTCTTCTGATTTCCATGAATGCAAGGTGGGCACTTGGTACACAGACATGCATGCAGGAACAAATACCCATACAAATGAGATGATAGATAGATAGATAGATAGATAGATAGATAGATAGATAGATAGATAGATAGATAGATGGTAGATAGATAGATAGATGGTAGATAGACATAGATATATGATAGATGACTGATAGATAAATGATAAGATAGATAAATATAGATATATAGAAGTACATATATATCTGTCTATCTATTTCTTTCTCTCTCTATCTATCTATACATTTGTTTCTTTGCAAAATTTTGCAGGCACCATATTAGTTATGCCCCTACTGCTGTGATAAAATATCTTGGTCAAGGGCAACTTACAGAAACCATTGATGGACTCTTCAGACCTCACCCCATCAGCAAGTCTAATCCCCATATTTATTCATTCTATTAGTCCTGTTGCTTAGGAGAACCGTGGGTCACACCGGTATCAGGAGGGAACAGTGGCTGGATTGCTAATGGTAAAGGTGTCAACTATATTCTGAGTTGATGGGAGAAGGCAGCTGGCACATAGAACGCTGGCATAGCACTCGTCACCCAGGAATTTAGCCCTGAGCCTGGCGGTGCAGCCCAGACTGCTGCTGTGGTGACGCACATCCTCTTTTTCTCTAAGGGAGGGGACATAAGGTGCTTGGAGGGAGGAAAAAAAGGGGGGAGGTAACGCAAATATATTTTATTTTTTTAAAAAAAATTTAATAGAAAAAGATTCTCAAACACCAGTAGTCATCATTCTCATAGTTCTGTATAAGAAAATACTTCAATGAAAGCGAGTATCGGATAAAACACTTTTTAATTATTTTAATCCAAATGATAGTTAATAAGAAATATCAAATTGGAGTATTTTTATAAATAATTGAATGTAAGCACATAAAATATTTCATAAATATCCTTCGGTGATTACTAAACTATACATAAAATTATTTAATAAGGATTGACTACTATTTTATGCATCTATTTCTATCTGTGCGGGGTGGGTCACCTGGGAGGGTTGGGTGGACACGTGTATACAGAGCACACACGTAGAGGGTGGAGGACAATCCTGCTAACCCCCATGCTGTCTTTGAACAGGGTCTTGTGTTCTACCGCACTTGCCTACAGACTGGCTAGCAATCTTCTAAGCATTTCACTTTCTCTACCTCTAGTCTTCCAGAAGAATTACCAACATGCTTTAGTGTCTGCCTTCAGCTAGATCCTACGCATCCAAACTTGGGGCCTCATGATTGGAGGACAAGGGCTTTACCCACTGAGTCACCTCCGCAGCCCTCAGTCACTCTTTGAAGGGAATTTTAGCAAGGTTGGAGAAACATGTTAATTTTAGTTCATTTTTTTTTTTACTGTTACATTTGAAACCTTACAGCACACTCTTTGAATTATTATTGAGGTACTTTGTACACTTCTGAATGTCTCCCTCCTGGGGATCGTGGTTTGAGTGCTTCTTGCTTTATTCTCTGAGCTCACCCTCACAGCCTTAAGCTGTCACTGGGCCCATTCAGAAATGAGCCCCATTCACTCGCGAGGCCTCACTGGCTAGCGAAAGTGTGTGGATACTAACAGGGCTTTCAGTCTCCGGAGAGTTGCTGTTTAATGCAGCGCGTTGTTGCTGGATCTACTTAAAATTAGTTCTAGGATCATAAGTGCTAACCTCATTATTTCAGAATAGTTTACATAAATAGCACATAAATCCTTAAAATGAAATCGAGCATGGTTCAGAGCCCTAGAATTAGCCTTAAAAACAAAATTGTAGGCTTTGGCTCAGCAGGGAGGAGAAAGGGAGTGAAATTATGCACATTTAGTCCCGAATCTCTTCAGAGATTGACAATAAAGAATTATTGATAAATTATGTGGTTACTATCACAGAGCAAGCAAACAACAACAATACAAAAAGAAAAAAGAAAAACAACCAGAGTTGTCTTTGGGGATCTTAATTAACTCCCCAGTGCTCTGGTGGCAACAATATTGACTTAGACATAGGTCATACATCCCAGTGTGTGGAGACATTTTACTAACCTGCAAAACTAAACCTTCATATGTGGGGACCACACAAGACAAACACTCCAATTTACCACAGACAAGTGATTGTTCTCTTTTTGTCATAGGGAAAGGGTCAGCCAAATGATGAGAAAAACATTACACAATTTTTTTCTTTTACAGGTCTTACACTCAATGTGAAAGACTGACCCAGTGACTATCATGGAAAAGCAATAGGGACAAAACGAAGGATCTTTGATGACCAGAAAGAGTCTTTCAAAAATGTTCACATCAACTTCAGTCTGCTAGAGCAATCCCTTGAGGCCTCTATAAAATATTAGTAAATGTTTTGAATTCCCAATGTGTCTTAGAACTAGAGAGATTAAAACCACTTGGCATAAAATACTATTCCCAGACAGACTATAAGCATTTAGCTTCTATTGAGAATTGTTTTCATATAAACCTAAAATATGAACATGAAATCTTCAAGGAATACCAAATTTTGACTGTACAGTTTAAAGCAAAAAACAGCAATTCCAAACTCTTTAGAATAAAGTTAATTTGGATTTCTGATTATAAACAATACATCTACAACCATCAGCTTTTCTTCACTATTGGCTATGCTCAGGGGTGTGCCTATGAACATAAGAGAGAGAGAAGATATCCTTGTGATATATCTGCCTGGCACTGGGTATTCTATGTGGTCACAGCACCTGTGTTAATTCATGTGGAAGGAGACTGGCACATGGCTGGCTGTGGTGGAGGGTAGGAATCCCAGACCTTGGCACCTGTGTTTAAGTTATGCGTATGCGCTGTCTCAGGGAGCTGCACATGACCCTGGACTTGGTGTGTGTTTTCTTATCTCCTAAAGGGGATAGAGATTATT